>NW_028154661.1:0-569000 GCF_963457635.1 Microchirus variegatus | reverse complement strand
AGCTGTTACACCATGTGAACCAATCCATTACCCATAATGCTTTGTGAAAACTTAAAAGTGAAGAAAACAGTGTCTTTCGTCTAAAATAAATCACATTTTGACTGTGAAACATTTGACAAAAGATGGTAAAACAGTGTCAAAAAGTTTGTGATACATATTTCTGTAATAATTTAAGTTTTATCATTTAATTCTTTACCAGCACCATAAGTGATAAGACTTTAGTGGACTTTAAATACTCTGTCATTCTCCAGTCTATGTAATTCAACACAGCTCAGTTTAAATACTGTAACAGCACTGGATGAAACTCAGTGACATGTCATGGCTTGCCCACTGGAGGGCAGTGTTCAATAATAATTATATTCATGTTATACTAATTATTTTTTATGTGTTTCAATACTTGTCCACTCGTAGGCAATTTAAATACTTGTAGATCACAAGTTATATTTTACTTTAAATGTAATGTCAAATTTAGCCACTGGAGGGCAGTTGAAATAATTTAGTATTCATAAATTAAATTTGAGCTTTCATGTAATGACATGTTTGTCCACTTGAGGCCTGTTTGAAGAACCCAGCAGCCATGAATCAGATTTGACCTTACTTGTAATGTCAAACTTGTCCAATAGAGGGCAGTTGAAATAATTAAGTATCCGTACATCAAATTTGAGCTTACATGTAATGACACCTTTATCCACTAGAGGGCAATTTGAAGAACCCAGCAGCCATAAATCAGATTTGACCTTACATGTAATAACAACTTTGTCCACCAGAGAGCAGTCTGAATAATTCAGCAGCCATAAATCAAATGTGACCCTCCTTGTAAAAACACATTGGTTCACCAGGAAGCTGTTACACCATGTGAACCAATCCATTACCCATAATGCTTTGTGAAAACTTAAAAGTGAAGAAAACAGTGTCAGCCAATCGGCTTTTTCAGCCAATCAGCTGACGATCACAGAGAATACACATGGCTAATTATACGGAGAGAGAGAGAGTCGAATGTCCAGCGTATGTGTGCAGTGTGTGTGTGTGCAGTGCGAAATTGAAGCGTGAATATCATCAAAGCAGTCATCATCAAAGCTTTGTTTGACAAAGGAAGACAAAGAGAAAAGGACAATAAGTCTGTGGCTGAGCAGCTTCTTCACGGACAAGGACAGCGAACGTACAGAGACTGCTGTGTGTGGACTGTTAGCATTTTAAGCTAGCGATCTTTATGCTAACGTGTTAGCAGACTTCATCGTCACAAAAACAACAAACAGATGATTATTCCGCGGCTGAAAGAGAGCAGGACACACACGGTAGTTGTCTGAGATGATGACATGACGCCAGCACCGCTCTATCTCCTATCGAATTGGACTTTTGGAGGCGAACAGACGTAAAACTGCAACGAAAAGGAAGCAAGCACGGACCTCTTATGATCAGAGGAACTCATGTTCTTATGGGGTGAGTTTTCCTTAACGTTGTTAATCGATGTTATGTTAGTGTTCATTCAAAGTCACATACAGACGCACATAGGGAAGCTGTCTTTTAATAATCCACTGTGCGTTTCATAACGCCGTTTGGCTACATTGTTATTAGCCATGCTTGCTTAGCTCGCTAGCTTAGCTCGCTAGCTCGGTACTGTATTATTACAATGAGAATGATGCGCACATCGAAACTTTTGTTCGGTCAGATGAGCGTATTATAAGCCGTAAGAGGAGCATGTCACGGCCCTCTTTGAGATTTTGTACACCCGCAGGTTCAGTTTGATAATTCAAATGCTTTGAGACGAAACTCCCGTGTTCGAAACCTAACATTGCATTGAATGATGTGTGAATGCCACACCTTTGCATGCATGAATCACACATGATTAACACAATGTGTGATGAACGTGTTAATTACACGTGCAATTCATGCACATAAAGGTGTGGCATTCACACATAATTCAAGCAATACTACTGATCAATCTATACTGATTCAGTGATTAAATGCCTTTTAACATGAACCATGATCTGAAATAAGTATTTTTTATTTTTTTTTCAGAATCCTGGGCATAAGGATTGGCATGTGAAGTTGCTGCCAACCCATGTGTCCAAGGCCTCAGTGTGGCGTCAATACATGAGGTCGGCTAAGGCTCTTGGTATGTGTATAAATTGATTTCTATACAATAGCCAAATGCTTATATAGACTGCAATATGTAATGTGTAAAATGTGATTTTTTTTGGAAAAATAAAATCATTATTTTCATTGTGGTTCTTGCTGTCAACAGGTAGTGGAACACAGCTCTGCTGAAAGTCGCCTCAATATTCCGCAGCTTGTTGGAACGGCAGATGGCAGAGTGATAGTAAAGACCATCGACTGGCAGACACATCTGAGTCCCTACTTTCAAAAGCTCCCACAGATCAAGAGTTATCAGAACTTTAGGTATTTATATTCAAAATTCTGCATTTTATGAATAAAAAAATCACGAATGAACATAATAGTGTTCCATGTGAACAGTGAGCCATGTTTTAAATATCCTGTTGTGTGCTTCTATTCTGTCACAGCTTTGATGCCAACAGACCAGGTGTGGTGCTTGCTCAAACTCACAGTGATGCAGAGCCTATCGAGTTTCAGCTACTGCGCAACCCAGGAGTTCTGCCCCCTGTTGACAGTCTCCCCGTCCTGGCCCCACCTGGACTGACCATGGACAGGCAGACGTATCTTTTTGAAAAAATCCGGCCTTTCTGTTCTGATGAGGCAAAATTCTTCACATGCCCAGCACCAAAGGTTACAGCACAGAAGAGGGTGCGTTTGTGATGTCATCATTTAGTCCGCATATCAACTGTGATGGACAGAGTGGGTACAGCCACATTGTGGGGGAGGAACTGGTATTGAAGATGATAATATAGTCCATGGTCTGGAAAATATTCCTTCACACACTTAGATATATTTTATTTCTTTATTTTAGTTCTATGCACCATATATCTGGAACAAACTCCCAGAAAACTGTAGGTCTGCTGAAACTCTCACCTCTTTTAAATCAAGAGTGAAGACTTTTCTGTTTGCCGCTGCATTTCAGTCATTTCCAATACTGCACTGTAACCTTTATTCCTTATATATACTCTTGATTTTATTTGTTATCTTTTTATTTTATTTGTATCTATTTTATTTTTTAATCTTAATCTTTAAATTTTACCTGCTTGTTTTTATTTTGATGTTATATCTGATTTTATAAATGTCTCTTTTCTATGCTTTTTAATGCTTTATGTAAAGCACTTTGAATTACCTTGTTGTTGAAATGTGCTATACAAATAAACTTGCCTTGCCTTGCCTTACATTGACATGAACTACATTCATTCCTTTTTTTTTTCCAAACTGCTACACTGTTACTGTCCTGTGGGCTAACAGACATCAGATGTCACTGACAGCTAGACTGGGTGGGGGGTTGTGACCATGTTAATGTCATGCAAATGAGCAGCTATTGGCCTGGCTCCTCAAGAGGGTCGAAATCTTTCAGGCTGAATTTCTCCCTAAAGCAGTTTGAGGAGTGTCTACATTCAAATGACCACATCTTCTTCAAAAATGATCAGATGGACATGGGTTTGACATTGTTGGAAAGCTTAGATATCACACTTTCGGAATCTGTAAATAACTCCAAATGTCCCGAAGTAGACATGTGAACCCTTTTGCCATGGCTGGACACAAATTTTCTGTTCCAGAATCGAGACCCGACATGGACCTTGTGATGGAACGGTCACGCCTGGTGTATGTCCAGGACAACATTGACGAACTCTGAACACCAGCTGTCAGAAGAGGATGAGTATTGTAAGTTGTTGTGTTTGCTGCGTTTGTCTCTGTTAATTTGTTTGTTGTTCCTAATCTGTTCCAGAATGGAGACCCAACATGGTCGACCTCGAGCCGGGGCTTGGTGGACGTTCTGGACAACTTCGACGAACTCTGAACACAGACTGTTGGAAGAGGATGAGTATGGTGATATTTTTGTTTGAGTTATTGTTGACCTCTACTTTCGTCTACAGTCGCCTCTTCCCTGATCTGGTCGGTGACTCCCACTGCACAAGAAGAACCTACAGTGGTGAGTATATCAGATTCCTTATGACATCAATGACAGTTTGATACTGCTTTTCAGTTTTGTTTTTCCCTTATCTGTTTCAGAATGGAGACCCAAGGCTTGGTGGACTTCCTAGGTCCTTGACAACTTCAAACTCTAAACACTAGCTGTCGGAAGAGGATGAGTATTGTTAGTAGTTGTGTTTGCTGCTGCTTTTGTCTCTGTTAATTTGTTTGTTTTTCCTAATCTGTTCCAGAAGGGTGACCCAACATGGTCGACCTCAAGGTGGTGCTTGTTGGACGTTCTACCCTACAGTCGCATCTTCCCTGATCTCATCGGTGACTCCTACTGCACAAGAAGAACCTGCAGTGGTGAGTATATCAGATTCCTTTGGACATCAATGACAGTTTGATACTGCTTTTCAGTTTTGTTTTTCCTAATCTGTTCCAGAATGGAGACCCAACATGGTCGACCTCGAGGCGGTGCTTGGTGGACGTTCTGGACAACTTCGACGAACTCTGAACACAGATTGTCGGAAGAGGAGGAGAATGGTGATATTTATTTTTCTTTGCGTCATTGTTGTTGACTCAACTCAACTCAACTCAACTTTATTTATAGAGCGCTTTAGGCAGCTAAAGCTGGTACAAAGTGCTTAACAGTACAATAAATAAAACATGGCACATAAAACATAGGAGACAAAATAAAAACAATAAAACTATAAAACAGTAACAATGTTTAAATAATAAAAAAAACAATAAAACTATAAAACAATAAAAATGTTTAAACCATAAAACACTAAAACAAGAGCAGAGTCTCATGCTGAGTTGAACGCAGAAGAATAAAAATGTGTTTTAAGATGAGTTTTAAAAATGGACAGTGAGGGGGCCTGTCTAATATGAAGCGGGAGGGCGTTCCAAAGTTTGGGACCGGCAATGGAGAAAGCTCTTTCCCCTCTGAGCTTCCGTTTAGACCTCGGTACCTCCAGGAGCAGCTGGTCAGCTGACCTGAGGCACCGAGCAGGAGTGTAAGGATGGAGAAGCTCAGAGAGGTAAGGCGGGGCAAGACCATTTAAAGATTTCAAAACAAATAAAAGAATCTTAAAATGGACTCTAAAATGCACAGGCAGCCAGTGAAGGGAGGCCAAAATGGGAGTAATGTGCTCCCTCTTACGTGCTCCAGTTAAGAGGCGAGCAGCAGCGTTCTGGACCAACTGGAGACGTGAGAGGGAGGACTGGCTGACTCCAAGATAAAGAGCGTTACAGTAATCCAGCCGAGATGTAACAAAGGCATGGATTACTGTTTCAAAGTGCTTTTGTGAGAGAAAGGGCCTCACCTTTGCCAGCTGCCTGAGGTGAAAAAAGCTGGACTTTACTGTTGCCCCAATTTGCCGGTCCAATTTAAAATCACTGTCCATAATAAAACCTAAGTTTGTCACTAAAGGCTTCACATACGATGCCAAAGGGCCCAAATCAGCAGGGGGGGGTTCACTAGAGCCGCTAGGACCAAACATTATGACTTCCGTCTTCTTTTCATTAAATTTTAAAAAGTTCAGTGACATCCATGCTTTTATGTCATCAAGACATAATAGAAGTGGTTGCAGACAGGCATTTTTCTTACTCAGTGGGACATAAATCTGACTGTCGTCTGCATAAAAATGAAATGAGATGCCATGTTTTCTCAAGATGGAGCCCAGGGGAAGCAGATACAGGGAGAAGAGCAGGGGCCCTAAAATTGAGCCCTGTGGAACCCCATATGACAGTGGAGCAGAGCGGGACTCAGAGCCACCGAGGCGTACACACATAGATCTTCCCTCAAGATACGATCTAAACCACTTAAGGGCGCTACCACTAATGCCCACTAGGTGCTGCAAGCGTGCCACTAAAATATTGTGGTCCACAGTGTCAAACGCTGCAGTTAGGTCCAGCAGGACAAGGATCACAGAGTCTCCAGAATCAACCGTCAGGAGGATGTCATTGAACACTCTTAATAAAGCTGACTCTGTACTATGCCTTGTTTTAAAGCCAGACTGGAAAATCTCCAGAATATCATGCTCGTCCAGGAACGACTGCAACTGGGCGTGGACAACTTTTTCCAGGATCTTTGAAATAAAAGGCAGCTTGGAGATAGGTCTATAATTGGCTAGCATAACACGATCAAGGCCAGGTTTCTTAAGCAGGGGTTGTACAACAGCATGTTTAAAACATTGGGGGACAACACCAGAAGACAGACTGCTGTTAATAATGGCCAGGACTGACTGCCCTATACAAGGAAATACCTCTTTAAAAAAGTGAGGCGGGACAGTGTCACAGGGAGAGCCTGATGGCTTCATCTGGGCAACCACTTTTTCTAAGGCAATCAGAGACACGGGCTCAAACGAATCAAGCACAGCTGAGAAAAGCACACTGTCAGAGGGGTCAGACACAGGTGTGGTGATTAGAGCCCTTGTGGTAGCAACCTTATCAATGAAGAACTGCAGGAAGCTATTGCACATTTCAGGGGATTCCTCTGTGCACACAGGCTGAGGTGAGCCAAGAACAGACTCTATGGTTTTAAATAACACACGTGGGTTGTGAGAGTTTGATTCAATAATATTTGACAGGTGCTCTCTTCTGGACTCTTTGACAGTGCTCTGGTAGCAGCGCCAGCTGTCTTTTAGGATTTGGCGAGAAACCTGCAGCTTGTCCTTTTTCCACCTGCGTTCAGCTTTGCGGCAATCCTGTCTGGCTGCGCGAGTTCTCGCATTGAACCAGGGCTCAGGTTTAGCTTTGGGCTGCACGGTTTTAAATGGAGCCACAGAGTCCAATATGGTTCGGCAGGAGGAGTGAAACGAAGAACTGAGCACCTCCGTGTTTGGTAATAATTCAGAGGGGACACAGAGCTGGTTAAAGGCAGCAGAAAACTGGCCGGAAAACTGACCTCTACTTTTGTCTACAGTCGCCTCTTCCCTGATCTCATCGGTGACTCCCACTGCACAAGAAGAACCTACAGTGGTGAGTATATCAGATTCCTTTGAACATCAATGAAAGTTTGATGCTGCTTTTCAGTTTCGTTTTTCCTAATCTGTTTCAGAATGGAGACCCAAGGCTTGGTGGATTTCTGACGTCCAGGACAACTTTGAACATCTGAACACCAACTGTCAGAAGAAGATGAGTATTGTTGTTTTCTGCTGCTCTCGTCCCTTTTCATTATTTAGTTTTTTCCATTATTTTTTAAGTGTACAAAAATCACTATAGTCACAAAGCACTGAATACGATTCAAACACAGGTTGTTTTTTGATATATAAACAGACTCAGGGTTCAAGTTTGTTTCATTTTTGAAATGAAATGTTTGGTGTGGTTTAAGGAATATTTGGTTGTTATTAGACCCTGAGATGGGTCAGTGACTAGGAGAAACATTGATTTTGATGCATTATTACTTTTTTGTAGTAGCAGATCCAATGTAATCTTATTTTGTGATATATGATGGATTTTGAATCGGTCTCCGACTACAAGTAAAACATTTTTTTCCTACTAACCAAATTATAACCTGGTTTTGTTTTAAGATGAATAAACATACAATAATAGTTTGAACCTGAAAAACATTTATTTTGCAAAGGACACTGAATGATGAACACTTAAATATGAACATTGAATATGAAACATGGGGCAGTTTGGTGTGTTGTTGGCGATGGGGAGAAGGGAAAAGATGGAGATGGTGAGTGAGTTCATCATGTGTGAATGTGAGAGTTCAGCTCAGGTGGAGCAGAGACTCCAAATCTCGCTCGTTCACTCGCAGTCACGCTCGCTCACTCTCGCTCGCTCACTCACTCACTCACAGTCACTCACTCACTCTCGCTCGCTCGCTCACTCGCTCCCTCACTCCCTCACTCCCTCACTCAGTCACACATGATGCACTCACTCACCATCTCTCTTCCTTTCTCCCCATCTCCAACAACACACCCAACTGCCCCATGTTTCATATTCAATGTTTATATTTCAGTCTTCATCATTCAGGGTCGTCTTTGCAAAATAAATATTTGTTCAGGTTGAACCTATTCTTGTTTATTTATCTTAAAACAAAACAGGGTAATAATTATTTAGTAGGAAAAAAAAGTTTGCTTATATAAGGAGACGATTCAAAATCCATCATATCACAAGATTATTAAATTGCATCTGCCACTACAGAAACTAACAATGCATCAAAATCAATGTTTCTTCCAATCACTGACCATCTCAGGGCCTGATAATAATAAATAGTCCTTGAAAGGTATTTTATGATTGATTGGAAAGGATTGTAGTTTTTTTGTTGATTTAAAGAGTTGCATAAACATTATAGCCTTTAAAGGGTTAGAATTTTTAAAAATATAATTTGATGAGTATATCTCAGTCTGAAGTAGCGTTAAAAGAGTGACAATTTAAAGTTGAAAAAAATATGAACAATATTTTTGTAGGAGACTGTTTTTAGAAAAATCTGACATTGCAAAAAATAAGAATGCATCAGAATCAAAAGTTATTGTAGTTGCATAAACAATATGGCCTTTAAAAGGTTAACATTTTAAAAAATATTAATATTTGATATGCATATTGACTGAACACAGACTGTCGGAAGAGGAGGAGTATGGTGATATTTCTTATTTGTGTTTGCTTCATCGTTGTTGACCTCTACTTTCGTCTACAGTCGCCTCTTCCCTGATCTCATCGGTGACTCCTACAACACAAGAACCTCCAGTTGTGAGTATATCAGATTCCTTTGGGCATCAGTGACAGTTTGATACTGCTTTTCAGTTTTGTTTTTCCTAATCTGTTTCAGAATGGAGACCCTACGCTTGGTGGACTTCCTACGTTCTGGACAACTTTGAAGAACTCTGAACCCCAGCGGTCGGAAGAGGATGAGTATTGTTAATTGTTTGCTGCTGCTTTTGTCTCTGTTAATTTGTTTGTTTTTCCTAATCTGTTCCAGAAGGGTGACCCAACATGGTCGACCTCGAGGTGGTGCTTGGTGGACGTTCTACCCTACAGTCGCGTCTTCCCTGATCTCATCGGTGACTCCTACTGCACAAGAAGAATCTGCAGTGGTGAGTATATCAGATTCCTTTGGACATCAGTGACTGTTTGATGCTGCTTTTTAGTTTTGTTTTTCCTAATATGTTTCAGAATGGAGACCCTACGCTTGGTGGACTTCCTATGTCCTGGACAACTTTGAAGAACTCTGAACCCCAGCTGTCGGAAGAGGATGAGTATTGTTAATTGTTGTTTTTGCTGCTGCTTTTGTCACTTTTATCTGTTTGTTTTTCCTAATCTGTTCCAGAAGGGAGACCCAACATGATCGACCTCGAGGTGGTGCTTGGTGGACGTTCTACACTACAGTCGCCTCTTCCCTGATCTGGTCGGTGACTCCCACTGCACAAGAAGAACCTGCAGTGGTGAGTATATCAGATTCCTTTGGACATCAGTGACTGTTTGATGCTGCTTTTCAGTTTCGTTTTTCCTAATCTGTTTCAGAATGGAGACCCTACGCTTGGTGGACTTCCTACGTTCTGGACAACTTTGAAGAACTCTGAACCCCAGCGGTCGGAAGAGGATGAGTATTGTTAATTGTTTGCTGCTGCTTTTGTCTCTGTTAATTTGTTTGTTTTTCCTAATCTGTTCCAGAAGGGTGACCCAACATGGTCGACCTCGAGGTGGTGCTTGGTGGACATTCTACCCTACAGTCGCGTCTTCCCTGATCTCATCGGTGACTCCTACTGCACAAGAAGAATCTGCAGTGGTGAGTATATCAGATTCCTTTGGACATCAGTGACTGTTTGATGCTGCTTTTTAGTTTCGTTTTTCCTAATCTGTTCCAGGATGGAGACCCAAGGCTTGGTGGATTTCTGACGTCCAGCACAACTTTGAACATCTGAACACCAACTGTCAGAAGAAGATGAGTATTGTTACTTGTTTGCTGCTGCTCTCGTCCCTTTTCATTATTTAGTTTTTCCATTATTTTTGAAGTGTACAAAAATCCCTTTAGTCACAAAGCACTGAATACGATTCAAACACAGGTTGTTATTTGATATATAAACAGACTCAGGGTTCAAGTTTATTTCATTTTTGAAATGAAATGTTTGGTGTGGTTTAAGGAATATTTGGTTGTTATTAGACCCTGAGATGGGTCAGTGACTAGGAGAAACATTGATTTTGATGCATTAGTTGTTTGTAGTAGCAGATCCAATGTAATCTTATTTTGTGATATATGATGGATTTTGAATCGGTCTCCGACTACAAGTAAAACATTTTTTTCCTACTAACCCAATTATAGCCTGGTTTTGTTTTAAGATGAATAAACATACAATAATAGTTTGAACCTGAAAAACATTTATTTTGCAAAGGACACTGAATGATGAACACTTAAATATGAACATTGAATATGAAACATGGGGCAGTTTGGTGTGTTGTTGGCGATGGGGAGAAGGGAAAAGATGGAGATGGTGAGTGAGTTCATCATGTGTGAATGTGAGAGTTCAGCTCAGGTGGAGCAGAGACTCCAAATCTCGCTCGTTCACTCGCAGTCACGCTCGCTCGCTCACTCTCGCTCGCTCACTCACTCACAGTCACTCACTCACTCTCGCTCGCTCGCTCACTCGCTCCCTCACTCCCTCACTCCCTCACTCAGTCACACATGATGCACTCACTCACCATCTCTCTTCCTTTCTCCCCATCTCCAACAACACACCCAACTGCCCCATGTTTCATATTCAATGTTTATATTTCAGTCTTCATCATTCAGGGTCATCTTTGCAAAATAAATATTTGTTCAGGTTGAACCTATTCTTGTTTATTTATCTTTAAACAAAACAGGGTAATAATTATTTAGTTGGAAAAAAGTTTGCTTATAGAAGGAGACGGTTCAAAATCCATCATATCACAAGATTATTAAATTGCATCTGCCACTACAGAAACTAACAATGCATCAAAATCAATGTTTCTTCCAATCACTGACCATCTCAGGGCCTGATAATAATAAATAGTCCTTGAAAGGTATTTTATGATTGATTGGAAAGGATTGTAGTTTTTTTGTTGATTTAAAGAGTTGCATAAACATTATGGCCTTTAAAGGGTTAGAATTTTAAAAATATAATTTGATGAGTATATCTCAGTCTGAAGTAGCGTTAAAAGAGTGACAATTTAAAGTTGAAAAAAATATGAACAATATTTTTGTAGGAGACAGTTTTTAGAAAAATCTGACATTGCAAAAAATAAGAATGCATCAGAATCAAAAGTTATTGTAGTTTTTTTTTCCCAATAAAAACAGTGTAGTTGCGTAAACAATATGGCCTTTAAAAGGTTCACCTTTTAAAAATATTAATATTTGATATGCATATTTCAGGATGAAGTAGCTTCAAAAGACTGACTCATTTAAAGTGGAAATAAATATTAAGATATTTTTACAGCAGTTTTTGGCAAGGGGCCGTTTTCTGCATCAAGGAACAAATGAGGGGGTTAGGGTTAGCTAACCTTAGTTAGTTATCCCCAAAACACCTGGTTCAGGTGCACAGGTTATCAGAGTTCTGCAGAGCTCGTTAACCACTTCCACTACACAAGAACCTACAGTGGTGAGTATATTAGACTCCTTTTGACATCAATGACACTTTGCTACTGCTTTTCAGTTTTGTTTTTCCTAATCTGTTCCAGAATTGAGACCCTAACACTTGGTGGACTTCTTACGTCCTGGACAACTTAGACGAACTCTGAACACCGGCTGTCAAAACAAGATGAGTGTTTTTTTGTTTGTGTCAATATGCACTTCTACTTTGGTCTGTCGTTTCATCTTCCTGTGTTGTCGTTGTTACACAAATGTGTACACTTAGCAAAACTTAGTTGACAGTAAACGGGTGCAGGTGTCGGAGGATTGATAACTCTGATTGGACGGAACTCTCCATACGTGACAGCAAAACAAAAATCTGCTCACAAGGATGGACAAACTGGAATCATGGCTTGGAAATGCAAAAGTAACTTTCTGGACAACTTTGTCAACACGATGATGCAGCAAATGGAGGAATTCATTCACCTCAGTGAATCTACTCTTGGAAAATGGATGGATCTGCATGATGATCTTTGAGGAAATGGGATCAGTGGATTCAAAACCTGGAGGAACGGAACACAAGAATCTGAAAAAAACCCAACATGAACTGCACAAAATGGCCTCCTTGTGGTCGTCCAACCAAAACCACTGACTAACAAAAGTTACCACCTCTTGTCCTTTCTGTTCCCCTCCCATTCCCCCCAACCGGTCGAGGCAGACGGCCGCACACTTTGAGTCTGGTTCTGCCAGAGATTTCTTCCTGTTAAAAGGGAGTTTTTTCTCTCCACTGTTGCCACGATTGCTTGCTCATTGTGTGAATTGTTGGGTTTCTCTTCTCTCTAATATTATGAATGATTTAAAAAAAAAAAAAAAAAAAGGAGTGCAAGTCCGACTGTCACCTCCACGTGGTGCACTCTGGGTAACGCTAACGACGGCGGCAAACGATAAGTTTACCCGGACATTTGTGACTTATTTGAAAAGTTGATCTTTTTGAGTAAATGTTAATGTGTAGAATGTGTTTGAATGTTTGTCATTGTTGTGACGATAGTCAAGTTAATTTTCACTTCATGTGTTTTCATGTGTCCAGAAACGGCAGCAAAACATGGACTGGATTTCACCGACTGGACTTGATGTGGTTTCCCTGTGAGTCGACAAACTCATTTATTTCCTTGCTGTCCTTTTATTGCTTTCCTTTTCTCTTTCCTTCCATTCTTTTTCATGTCTTTCAGCCCTTTCTTTTTGCCATTTCCTCCATCCCTGTGTTCTCTCCTTCTCTAATGGACTTTATTGCTTCCTTCCTTTTTCTGATTAAATGAGGTTTTAGTCCAACCAGCAGGGGGCGTCACAGCCACTTCAGCCTCAGTGGGTGAAGCTGAGTCTTTTTTCTTTTCCATTTCTAATTCACAGTGTAAGTGGGGTTTAAAGCCAACAGGGTTTATGAAGAATAAGTTCTTGTTTTTATTGTTATTTAAAGCTAACTGTATTTTCTTCTCTGTATTGTTTTATTGCGTTGAAGAAAAGAGCCTGTGATTGTTTGACTTTAATTTCTACTTAACCTTTATATGTTTCTTTGATGCCGTTTTGTTTCTTTTCTGCTTTGTGTTGATGTTTTTTCCATCTTGAATCTTTTGTGTTAAATAAATAAATAAGTCACTTATTTGAAGTCTCTCGCTCTTTCACTCACACTCACTCTGCTGAACTGGCTGAACAAATGTGTGCCACAGTCTGGCCCTCGGTGAAACTCTGTATGGCCTGAACCCTGAATGTTTTCTCAAGTTATTTATGGGCTGGCAGTGACTTGAATTCAGCAGCTTTGAATACATTTTTCATCTACACGTAATGTCACCTTTGTCCACTGGAGGTCAGGTTTTTGCAGTTCTGTTTTATGATGAATTATTTATGGCCTGGCAGGGTCTTAAACATAAAAAAACTGTTTCCCTCACAAAAGTTACTATTTATTTCACCAGTTTAGCAGCTCTAAATCTCATGTGACCTTACATGTAATGTCAAACGTGTCCACCAGAGGGCAGTTTCAACATGTAAACACATTTCAAGATCCTCTTCACCACCTACAAATCCTTCTTACCTTCAGACCTCCTCCATCGCCCCATTCACTCACACCGAACACGCTACACCGTCAAACATCTGTGTAGCCCCAGTTAAGCCCCTCAAGCATTTTATTTTAGATTTTATAAAATATATAATATAGATATATGTTTTTTTGAAGTTTAACATTTAAAAAGTTCAAGTAGCCATTCTGTTCCAATCCAATCCCTGTGTGTGTGAGTAAGAATGGAATAGGTGAGGGCGGGTCGCTACGGTAACTGTGGAGCTTCGGGCGCTGTCCGTGGTGCTGAAAGGCTGCTTTGTTGGATGAGTGTGTGACTTTGTTTTCTTTTTTTTCCCTCTACATGTAAAGTGACTTTTGTGATAGAGGAGGGAAGTGTGATGGAGCCTTGAGGGATTCTGGACTCATCACCAGGCTCGCTTCTCCTCGGCCTCAAATCTCCACGGACCTGAAACACAAGGAAAAGCAGCTGAAGCCACTTTCACTCATGACAATCCATCATTATTGAGTCACTGTGATGAAAGGAAGAAACTGTAGGGATGTTTTTAAGGTAGAACATTAGCTGAAAGGATGTTGTCGATGAATTCGTTCTTCATTGATGAAGCAGAGCATGAGAGAGAATAGATCAAAGCAGGAGAAACATCTTCTACATACGTAGAGTAAGATTAGAAGTAAGAGGAAGATTCTATTGAATAATATCTCAAATATCCAATGCCTTACCTGAACATTACTGGGCTCAGAGATGGAGAAGCTGGTCTCTTGAAAGTTGCTGCCATCTGCTGGTTTACCAGACAACGCCAGATCGGTCCTGCTGGATCTCAGTGCAGCATTTGATACGATAGATCATGAGATCCTGCTACATAGACTAGAACAAGATGTTGTGATTAGAGGATCTGCACTTGTCTGGTTCAAGTCCTATTTATGGGACAGATTTCAGTTTGTTAGTGTTAACGAGGACTACTCCATATTCACTAAGGTCAACTACGGAGTTCCTCAGGGTTCCGTGCTCGGACCTATTCTTTTTACCCTGTACATGCTGCCATTAGGCAACATTATCAGGAAACACAACATAGATTTCCATTGTTATGCAGACGACACCCAGCTATATGTATCTGTACGACCGGATGACCCAAACCCATCTATAAAACTCCAGGATTGTCTCATAGACATACAGACGTGGATGACTCTGAACTTTCTGATGCTTAACACAGAAAAAACTGAGGTCATGGTCCTTGGGCCAAAAGATATAAGAGCAGCACTTTTAAGTGGAGCTCTAAACCGAGGCAGTAACACTTCAGTCCCTTGCACTACAGTAAGGAACCTAGGAGTCCTGTTTGACCAGGATTTATCACTGGATGAACATATTAAGCATATATGTAGAACAGCCTTCTTCCACCTTCGCAACATTAAGACAATTAGAAATATTATATCACGACAAGACTCTGAGAAACTTATCCACGCCTTTATAACCTCTAGGCTGGATTACTGTAACTCCTTACTGTCTGGATGTCCTAGTAAGTCCTTGAGAAGCCTTCAACTTGTCCAGAACGCAGCAGCACGGATACTGACTGGAACCAGACGACGTGATTATACAACTCCTGTCTTGGCTTCTCTTCACTGGCTCCCAGTGAAAAGTAGAATAGATTTTAAAATACTTCTACTCACATACAAGGCCCTGAATAATCAGGCACCTTCTTATATTTGTGACTTAATCACTTTATATCAACCCAATAGACCCTGAACTCAGGTCTACTGGTTATTCCTAAAATAACTAGAAGTAGAATCGGTGGTAGAACATTTATCTACCAGGCTCCTCTCCTGTGGAACCAACTTCTGCTTTCAGTCAGACAGTCTGACTCTGTCTCTGCCTTTAAGGTGAGACTGAAAACCTACCTTTTTAACATAGACTATAGTCAAAGCTAGATCAGGTATGTCCTGATTAGAATAGTCTATCTTATGCTGCCATAGGCTTAGACTGCTGGAGGAATTTCCCATCATGCACTTAGAATGAGCACACAGACTTTGCACGAGCCGCACTTTCTCTACCCCGTCCTCAATTTCTCAACCCTCACCACTTACCCGATGTCCCCCATGACATGTAGACCATAAATCCACATTTAGACCATAAATCCACATGTAGCACATAAATCCACATGTACACCATACATCCACATGTACACCATAAATCCACATGTACACCATAAATCCACATGTAGACCATAAATCCACATGTAGCACATAAATCCACATGTAGACCATAAATTCACATGTAGACCTTCTCTAACTGATGTTTAATCTCTTACAGTTCTGCTGACACCAGTGAACGACATGAGGTCAGGACAGGAAAGAGGACTCCGTCATCTTCAAGTCTCTGACCACAACAGCCTTCACGACAGGCTGTGACAGATGATCCTGGCATTTAAAGACTTTTCACTTTTTATTCTTTGTCATTGTGTATTGTATGTTTTTGGTAACATCTACTGCACGTCTGTCCGTCCAGGGAGTGGATCCCTCAACTGTGGTTCTCCTTAAGGTTTCTACCCTTTTCCCTGTTAGAAGAGTTTTTTCGCTGGTAGTTTTTCCTTACCCTGGTCGAAGGACAGAGGATGTTACCAACCCTGTGAAGTCCCTGAGACAAACTATGTTTTGTAAACTGTGGGCTATACAAAAAATGATTGATTGATTGATTGATTTAACAGAAAAAAAACAAAAGTATCTTGGAATGTCTTGAAATTGTACACAGTCATAGTCAACGACACCCTGAACAAGAATCCGTTGAAAATATTTGCATATCTCTTAAGGAATATTTTGAATGAATTTTTGAAAATTAGGAAAGCGATCCATGCACTTAGGCAGTGACTTAACTTTTGATGTTTTTGGTTTGTTTTTAAAGCATTAAAGCTGCAGGAGTTCATCCATGTCGCCCAGTCGCTGGAAACAAACGTTTTGACACCGTGGATCACACAGCAGTATATCAGGTGAGACGAAGGAAACGATCCATTTGCCCTGATGCACTTAGTGACTTGACTTTTTTTTCAAAAAAGACCCCAAAAGTATCTTGGAATGTCTTGAAATTGTACACAGTCATAGTCAAGCATGCCCTGAACAAGAATCCGTTGAATATATTTGCATATCTCTTGAGGAATATTTTTAATGAATTTTTGAAAATCAGGAAAGCGATCCATGCACTGAGGCAGTGACTTAACTTTTGATGTTTTTGGGTTGTTTTTAAAGAATTAAAGCTGCAGGAGTTCATCCATGTCGTCCAGTCGCTGGAAACAAACGTTTGGACACCGTGGATCACACAGCAGGATATCAGGTGAGACGAAGGAAACGATCCATTTGCCCTGATGCACTTAGTGACTTGACTTTTTTTTCAAAAAAAAACCCAAAAGTAAATTGGAATGTCTTGAAATTGTACACAGTCATAGTCAAGCATGCCCTGAACAAGAATCCGTTGAATATATTTGCATATCTCTTGAAGAATATTTTTAATGAATTTTTGAAAATCCGGAAAGCGATCCATGCACTTGGACATTCCAAGTATGTTGGAATGTCTTGAAATTGTACTCAGTCATAGTCAACGACGCCCTGAAGAAGAATCCGTTGAAAATATTTGCATATCTCTTAAGGAATATTTTTAATGAATTTTTGAAAATCAGGAAAGCGATCCATGCACTTAGGCAGTGACTTAACTTTTTTGTCAAAAAAGACCCCAAAAGTATCTTGGAATGTCTTGAAATTGTACACAGTCATAGTCAAGCATGCCCTGAACAAGAAACCGTTGAATATATTTGCATATCTCTTGAAGAATATTTTTAATGAACTTTTGAAAATCCGGAAAGCGATCCATGCACTTGGACATTCCAAGTATGTTGGAATGTCTTGAAATTGTACTCAGTCATAGTCAACGACGCCCTGAACAAGAATCCGTTGAAAATATTTGCATATCGCTTAAGGAATATTTTTAATGAATTTTTTAAAAAATCAGGAAAGCGATCCATGCACTTAGGCAGTGACTTAACTTTTTCGTCAAAAAAGACCCCAAAAGTATCTTGGAATGTCTTGAAATTGTACACAGTCATAGTCAAGCATGCCCTGAACAAGAATCCGTTGAATATATTTGCATATCTTTTGAAGAATATTTTTAATGAATTTTTGAAAATCCGGAAAGCGATCCATGCACTTAGGCAGTGACTTAACTTTTTCGTCAAAAAAGACCCCAAAAGTATCTTGGAATGTCTTGAAATTGTACACAGTCATAGTCAAGCATGCCCTGAACAAGAATCCGTTGAATATATTTGCATATCTCTTAAGGAATATTTTTAATGAATTTTTGAAAATGAGGAATTTCTGTGCACTTAGGCAGTGACTTAACTTTTTATTCAAAAAAGACCCCAAAAGTATCTTGGAATGTCTTGAAATTGTACTCAGTCATAGTCAACGACGCCCTGAACAAGAATCCGTTGAAAATATTTGCATATCGCTTAAGGAATATTTTTAATGAATTTTTGAAAATCAGGAAAGCGATCCATGCACTTAGGCAGTGACTTAACTTTTTCGTCAAAAAAGACCCCAAAAGTATCTTGGAATGTCTTGAAATTGTACACAGTCATAGTCAAGCATGCCCTGAACAAGAATCCGTTGAATATATTTGCATATCTCTTGAAGAATATTTTTAATGAATTTTTGAAAATCCGGAAAGCGATCCATGCACTTGGACATTCCAAGTATGTTGGAATGTCTTGAAATTGTACTCAGTCATAGTCAACGACGCCCTGAACAAGAATCAATTGAAAATACTCGCATATCTCTTAAAGAATATTTTTAATGAATTTTTGAAAATCAGGAAAGCGATCCATGCACTTAGGTAAGTGACTTAACTTTTTTGTCAAAAAAGACCCCAAAAGTATCTTGGAATGTCTTGAAATTGTACACAGTCATAGTCAAGCATGCCCTGAACAAGAATCCATTGAATATATTTGCATATCGCTTAAGGAATATTTTTAATGAATTTTTGAAAATCAGGAAAGCGATCCATGCACTTAGGCAGTGACTTAACTTTTTCGTCAAAAAAGACCCCAAAAGTATCTTGGAATGTCTTGAAATTGTACACAGTCATAGTCAAGCATGCCCTGAACAAGAATCCGTTGAATATATTTGCATATCTCTTGAAGAATATTTTTAATGAATTTTTGAAAATCCGGAAAGCGATCCATGCACTTGGACATTCCAAGTATGTTGGAATGTCTTGAAATTGTACTCAGTCATAGTCAACGACGCCCTGAACAAGAATCAATTGAAAATATTCGCATATCTCTTAAGGAATATTTTTAATGAATTTTTGAAAATCAGGAAAGCAATCCATGCACTTAGGCAGTGACTTAACTTTTTTGTGAAAAAAGACCCCAAAGGTATCTTGGAATGTCTTGAAATTGTACACAGTCATAGTCAAGCATGCCCTGAACAAGAATCCGTTGAATATATTTGCATATCTCTTGAAGAATATTTTTAATGAACTTTTGAAAATCAGGAAAGCGATCCATGCACTTGGACATTCCAAGTATGTTGGAATGTCTTGAAATTGTACTCAGTCATAGTCAACGACGCCCTGAACAAGAATCCGTTGAAAATATATGCATATCGCTTAAGGAATATTTTTAATGAATTTTTGAAAATCAGGAAAGCGATCCATGCACTTAGGCAGTGACTTAACTTTTTTGTCAAAAAAGACCCCAAAAGTATCTTGGAATGTCTTGCAATTGTACACAGTCATAGTCAAGCATGCCCTGAACAAGAATCCATTGAATATATTTGCATATCGCTTAAGGAATATTTTTAATGAATTTTTGAAAATCAGGAAAGCGATCCATGCACTTAGGCAGTGACTTAACTTTTTCGTCAAAAAAGACCCCAAAAGTATCTTGGAATGTCTTGAAATTGTACACAGTCATAGTGAAGCATGCCCTGAACAAGAATCCGTTGAATATATTTGCATATCTCTTGAAGAATATTTTTAATGAACTTTTGAAAATCAGGAAAGCGATCCATGCACTTGGACATTCCAAGTATGTTGGAATGTCTTGAAATTGTACTCAGTCATAGTCAACGACGCCCTGAACAAGAATCCGTTGAAAATATTTGCATATCGCTTAAGGAATATTTTTAATGAATTTTTGAAAATCAGGAAAGCGATCCATGCACTTAGGCAGTGACTTAACTTTTTTGTCAAAAAAGACCCCAAAAGTTTCTTGGAATGTCTTGAAATTGTACACAGTCATAGTCAAGCATGCCCTGAACAAGAATCCGTTGAATATATTTGCATATCTCTTGAAGAATATTTTTAATGAATTTTTGAAAATCCGAAAAGCGATCCATGCACTTGGACATTCCAAGTATGTTGGAATGTCTTGAAATTGTACTCAGTCATAGTCAACGACGCCCTGAACAAGAATCAATTGAAAATATTTGCATATCTCTTAAGGAATATTTTTAATGAATTTTTGAAAATGATGAAAGTCTGTGCACTTAGGCAGTGACTTAACTTTTTATTCAAAAAAGACCCCAAAAGTATCTTGGAATGTCTTGAAATTGTACACAGTCATAGTCAAGCATGCCCTGAACAAGAATCCATTGAATATATTTGCATATCTCTTGAAGAATATTTTTAATGAACTTTTGAAAATCAGGAAAGCGATCCATGCACTTGGACATTCCAAGTATGTTGGAATGTCTTGAAATTGTACTCAGTCATAGTCAACGACGCCCTGAACAAGAATCCGTTGAAAATATTTGCATATCGCTTAAGGAATATTTTTAATGAATTTTTGAAAATCAGGAAAGCGATCCATGCACTTAGGCAGTGACTTAACTTTTTCGTCAAAAAAGACCCCAAAAGTATCTTGGAATGTCTTGAAATTGTACACAGTCATAGTCAAGCATGCCCTGAACAAGAATCCGTTGAATATATTTGCATATCTCTTGAAGAATATTTTTAATGAATTTTTGAAAATCAGGAAAGCAATCCATGCACTTAGGCAGTGACTTAACTTTTTTGTGAAAAAAGACCCCAAAGGTATCTTGGAATGTCTTGAAATTGTACACAGTCATAGTCAAGCATGCCCTGAACAAGAATCCGTTGAATATATTTGCATATCTCTTGAAGAATATTTTTAATGAACTTTTGAAAATCAGGAAAGCGATCCATGCACTTGGACATTCCAAGTATGTTGGAATGTCTTGAAATTGTACTCAGTCATAGTCAACGACGCCCTGAACAAGAATCCGTTGAAAATATATGCATATCGCTTAAGGAATATTTTTAATGAATTTTTGAAAATCAGGAAAGCGATCCATGCACTTAGGCAGTGACTTAACTTTTTTGTCAAAAAAGACCCCAAAAGTATCTTGGAATGTCTTGCAATTGTACACAGTCATAGTCAAGCATGCCCTGAACAAGAATCCATTGAATATATTTGCATATCGCTTAAGGAATATTTTTAATGAATTTTTGAAAATCAGGAAAGCGATCCATGCACTTAGGCAGTGACTTAACTTTTTCGTCAAAAAAGACCCCAAAAGTATCTTGGAATGTCTTGAAATTGTACACAGTCATAGTGAAGCATGCCCTGAACAAGAATCCGTTGAATATATTTGCATATCTCTTGAAGAATATTTTTAATGAACTTTTGAAAATCAGGAAAGCGATCCATGCACTTGGACATTCCAAGTATGTTGGAATGTCTTGAAATTGTACTCAGTCATAGTCAACGACGCCCTGAACAAGAATCCGTTGAAAATATTTGCATATCGCTTAAGGAATATTTTTAATGAATTTTTGAAAATCAGGAAAGCGATCCATGCACTTAGGCAGTGACTTAACTTTTTTGTCAAAAAAGACCCCAAAAGTTTCTTGGAATGTCTTGAAATTGTACACAGTCATAGTCAAGCATGCCCTGAACAAGAATCCGTTGAATATATTTGCATATCTCTTGAAGAATATTTTTAATGAATTTTTGAAAATCCGAAAAGCGATCCATGCACTTGGACATTCCAAGTATGTTGGAATGTCTTGAAATTGTACTCAGTCATAGTCAACGACGCCCTGAACAAGAATCAATTGAAAATATTTGCATATCTCTTAAGGAACATTTTTAATGAATTTTTGAAAATGATGAAAGTCTGTGCACTTAGGCAGTGACTTAACTTTTTATTCAAAAAAGACCCCAAAAGTATCTTGGAATGTCTTGAAATTGTACACAGTCATAGTCAAGCATGCCCTGAACAAGAATCCATTAAATATATTTGCATATCTCTTGAAGAATATTTTTAATGAACTTTTGAAAATCAGGAAAGCGATCCATGCACTTGGACATTCCAAGTATGTTGGAATGTCTTGAAATTGTACTCAGTCATAGTCAACGACGCCCTGAACAAGAATCCGTTGAAAATATTTGCATATCGCTTAAGGAATATTTTTAATGAATTTTTGAAAATCAGGAAAGCGATCCATGCACTTAGGCAGTGACTTAACTTTTTCGTCAAAAAAGACCCCAAAAGTATCTTGGAATGTCTTGAAATTGTACACAGTCATAGTCAAGCATGCCCTGAACAAGAATCCGTTGAATATATTTGCATATCTCTTGAAGAATATTTTTAATGAATTTTTGAAAATCCGAAAAGCGATCCATGCACTTGGACATTCCAAGTATGTTGGAATGTCTTGAAATTGTACTCAGTCATAGTCAACGACGCCCTGAACAAGAATCAATTGAAAATATTTGCATATCTCTTAAGGAATATTTTTAATGAATTTTTGAAAATTAGGAAAGCGATCCATGCACTTAGGCAGTGACTTAACTTTTGATGTTTTTGGTTTGTTTTTAAAGCATTAAAGCTGCAGGAGTTCATCCATGTCGCCCAGTCGCTGGAAACCAACGTTTGGACACCGTGGATCACACAGCAGGATATCAGGTGAGACGAAGGAAACGATCCATTTGCCCTGATGCACTTAGTGACTTGACTTTTTTTTCAAAAAAAACCCCAAAAGTAAATTGGAATGTCTTGAAATTGTACACAGTCATAGTCAAGCATGCCCTGAATAAGAATCCGTTGAATATATTTGCATATCTCTTGAAGAATATTTTTAATGAATTTTTGAAAATCCGGAAAGCGATCCATGCACTTGGACATTCCAAGTATGTTGGAATGTCTTGAAATTGTACTCAGTCATAGTCAACGACGCCCTGAACAAGAATCAATTGAAAATATTTGCATATCTCTTAAGGAATATTTTTAATGAATTTTTGAAAATCAGGAAAGCGATCCATGCACTTAGGCAGTGACTTAACTTTTTCGTCAAAAAAGACCCCAAAAGTATCTTGGAATGTCTTGAAATTGTACACAGTCATAGTCAAGCATGCCCTGAACAAGAATCCGTTGAATATATTTGCATATCTCTTGAGGAATATTTTTAATGAATTTTTGAAAATCAGGAAAGCGATCCATGCACTTAGGCAGTGACTTAACTTTTGATGTTTTTGGGTTGTTTTTAAAGAATTAAAGCTGCAGGAGTTCATCCATGTCGTCCAGTCGCTGGAAACAAACGTTTGGACACCGTGGATCACACAGCAGGATATCAGGTGAGACGAAGGAAACGATCCATTTGCCCTGATGCACTTAGTGACTTGACTTTTTTTTCAAAAAAAAACCCAAAAGTAAATTGGAATGTCTTGAAATTGTACACAGTCATAGTCAAGCATGCCCTGAACAAGAATCCGTTGAATATATTTGCATATCTCTTGAAGAATATTTTTAATGAATTTTTGAAAATCCGAAAAGCGATCCATGCACTTGGACATTCCAAGTTTGTTGGAATGTCTTGAAATTGTACTCAGTCATAGTCAACGACGCCCTGAACAAGAATCAATTGAAAATATTTGCATATCTCTTAAGGAATATTTTTAATGAATTTTTGAAAATGAGGAAAGTCTGTGCACTTAGGCAGTGACTTAACTTTTCATTCAAAAAAGACCCCAAAAGTATCTTGGAATGTCTTGAAATTGTACACAGTCATAGTCAAGCATGCCCTGAACAAGAATCCGTTAAATATATTTGCATATCTCTTGAAGAATATTTTTAATGAACTTTTGAAAATCAGGAAAGCGATCCATGCACTTGGACATTCCAAGTATGTTGGAATGTCTTGAAATTGTACTCAGTCATAGTCAACGACGCCCTGAACAAGAATCCGTTGAAAATATTTGCATATCGTTTAAGGAATATTTTTAAAGAATTTCTGAAAATCAGGAAAGCGATCCATGCACTTAGGCAGTGACTTAACTTTTTCGTCAAAAAAGACCCCAAAAGTATCTTGGAATGTCTTGAAATTGTACACAGTCATAGTCAAGCATGCCCTGAACAAGAATCCGTTGAATATATTTGCATATCTCTTGAAGAATATTTTTAATGAATTTTTGAAAATCAGGAAAGCGATCCATGCACTTGGACATTCCAAGTATGTTGGAATGTTTTGAAATTGTACTCAGTCATAGTCAACGACGCCCTGAACAAGAATCCGTTGAAAATATTTGCATATCGCTTAAGGAATATTTTTAATGAATTTTTGAAAATCAGAAAAGCGATCCATGCACTTAGGCAGTGACTTAACTTTTTTGTCAAAAAAGACCCCAAAAGTATCTTGGAATGTCTTGAAATTGTACACAGTCATAGTCAAGCATGCCCTGAACAAGAATCCGTTGAATATATTTGCATATCTCTTGAAGAATATTTTTAATGAACTTTTGAAAATCAGGAAAGCGATCCATGCACTTGGACATTCCAAGTATGTTGGAATGTCTTGAAATTGTACTCAGTCATAGTCAACGACGCCCTGAACAAGAATCCGTTGAAAATATTTGCATATCGTTTAAGGAATATTTTTAAAGAATTTCTGAAAATCAGGAAAGCGATCCATGCACTTAGGCAGTGACTTAACTTTTTCGTCAAAAAAGACCCCAAAAGTATCTTGGAATGTCTTGAAATTGTACACAGTCATAGTCAAGAATGCCCTGAACAAGAATCCGTTGAATATATTTGCATATCTCTTGAAGAATATTTTTAATGAATTTTTGAAAATCCGGAAAGCGATCCATGCACTTGGACATTCCAAGTATGTTGGAATGTCTTGAAATTGTACTCGGTCATAGTCAACGACGCCCTGAACAAAAATCCATTGAAAATATTTGCATATCTCTTAAGGAATATTTTTAATGAATTTTTGAAAATGATGAAAGTCTGTGCACTTAGGCAGTGACTTAACTTTTTATTCAAAAAAGACCCCAAAGGTATCTTGGAATGTCTTGAAATTGTACACAGTCATAGTCAAGCATGCCCTGAACAAGAATCCGTTGAATATATTTGCATATCTCTTGAAGAATATTTTTAATGAACTTTTGAAAATCAGGAAAGCGATCCATGCACTTGGACATTCCAAGTATGTTGGAATGTCTTGAAATTGTACTCAGTCATAGTCAACGACGCCCTGAACAAGAATCCGTTGAAAATATTTGCATATCGCTTAAGGAATATTTTTAATGAATTTCTGAAAATGAGGAAAGCGATCCATGCACTTAGGCAGTGACTTAACTTTTTTGTCAAAAAAGACCCCAAAAGTATCTTGGAATGTCTTGAAATTGTACACAGTCATAGTCAAGCATGCCCTGAACAAGAATCCGTTGAATATATTTGCATATCTCTTGAAGAATATTTTTAATGAAATTTTGAAAATCCGAAAAGCGATCCATGCACTTGGACATTCCAAGTATGTTGGAATGTCTTGAAATTGTACTCAGTCATAGTCAACGACGCCCTGAACAAGAATCAATTGAAAATATTTGCATATCTCTTAAGGAATATTTTTAATGAATTTTTGAAAATGAGGAAAGTCTGTGCACTTAGGCAGTGACTTAACTTTTTATTCAAAAAAGACCCCAAAAGTATCTTGGAATGTCTTGAAATTGTACACAGTCATAGTCAAGCATGCCCTGAACAAGAATCCGTTGAATATATTTGCATATCTCTTGAAGAATATTTTTAATGAACTTTTGAAAATCAGGAAAGCGATCCATGCACTTGGACATTCCAAGTATGTTGGAATGTCTTGAAATTGTACTCAGTCATAGTCAACGACGCCCTGAACAAGAATCCGTTGAAAATATTTGCATATCGTTTAAGGAATATTTTTAAAGAATTTCTGAAAATCAGGAAAGCGATCCATGCACTTAGGCAGTGACTTAACTTTTTCGTCAAAAAAGACCCCAAAAGTATCTTGGAATGTCTTGAAATTGTACACAGTCATAGTCAAGAATGCCCTGAACAAGAATCCGTTGAATATATTTGCATATCTCTTGAAGAATATTTTTAATGAATTTTTGAAAATCCGGAAAGCGATCCATGCACTTGGACATTCCAAGTATGTTGGAATGTCTTGAAATTGTACTCGGTCATAGTCAACGACGCCCTGAACAAGAATCCATTGAAAATATTTGCATATCTCTTAAGGAATATTTTTAATGAATTTTTGAAAATGATGAAAGTCTGTGCACTTAGGCAGTGACTTAACTTTTTATTCAAAAAAGACCCCAAAGGTATCTTGGAATATCTTGAAATTGTACACAGTCATAGTCAAGCATGCCCTGAACAAGAATCCGTTGAATATATTTGCATATCTCTTGAAGAATATTTTTAATGAACTTTTGAAAATCAGGAAAGCGATCCATGCACTTGGACATTCCAAGTATGTTGGAATGTCTTGAAATTGTACTCAGTCATAGTCAAGGACGCCCTGAACAAGAATCCGTTGAAAATATTTGCATATCGTTTAAGGAATATTTTTAAAGAATTTCTGAAAATCAGGAAAGCGATCCATGCACTTAGGCAGTGACTTAACTTTTTATTCAAAAAAGACCCCAAAAGTATCTTGGAATGTCTTGAAATTGTACACAGTCATAGTCAAGCATGCCCTGAACAAGAATCCGTTGAATATATTTGCATATCTCTTGAAGAATATTTTTAATGAACTTTTGAAAATCAGGAAAGCGATCCATGCACTTGGACATTCCAAGTATGTTGGAATGTCTTGAAATTGTACTCAGTCATAGTCAACGACGCCCTGAACAAGAATCCGTTGAAAATATTTGCATATCGTTTAAGGAATATTTTTAAAGAATTTCTGAAAATCAGGAAAGCGATCCATGCACTTAGGCAGTGACTTAACTTTTTCGTCAAAAAAGACCCCAAAAGTATCTTGGAATGTCTTGAAATTGTACACAGTCATAGTCAAGCATGCCCTGAACAAGAATCCGTTGAATATATTTGCATATCTCTTGAAGAATATTTTTAATGAATTTTTGAAAATCCGAAAAGCGATCCATGCACTTGGACATTCCAAGTATGTTGGAATGTCTTGAAATTGTACTCAGTCATAGTCAACGACGCCCTGAACAAGAATCAATTGAAAATATTTGCATATCTCTTAAGGAATATTTTTAATGAATTTTTGAAAATGAGGAAAGTCTGTGCACTTAGGCAGTGACTTAACTTTTTATTCAAAAAAGACCCCAAAAGTATCTTGGAATGTCTTGAAATTGTACACAGTCATAGTCAAGCATGCCCTGAACAAGAATCCGTTGAATATATTTGCATATCTCTTGAAGAATATTTTTAATGAACTTTTGAAAATCAGGAAAGCGATCCATGCACTTGGACATTCCAAGTATGTTGGAATGTCTTGAAATTGTACTCAGTCATAGTCAACGACGCCCTGAACAAGAATCCGTTGAAAATATTTGCATATCGTTTAAGGAATATTTTTAAAGAATTTCTGAAAATCAGGAAAGCGATCCATGCACTTAGGCAGTGACTTAACTTTTTCGTCAAAAAAGACCCCAAAAGTATCTTGGAATGTCTTGAAATTGTACACAGTCATAGTCAAGAATGCCCTGAACAAGAATCCGTTGAATATATTTGCATATCTCTTGAAGAATATTTTTAATGAATTTTTGAAAATCCGGAAAGCGATCCATGCACTTGGACATTCCAAGTATGTTGGAATGTCTTGAAATTGTACTCAGTCATAGTCAACGACGCCCTGAACAAAAATCCATTGAAAATATTTGCATATCTCTTAAGGAATATTTTTAATGAATTTTTGAAAATGATGAAAGTCTGTGCACTTAGGCAGTGACTTAACTTTTTATTCAAAAAAGACCCCAAAGGTATCTTGGAATGTCTTGAAATTGTACACAGTCATAGTCAAGCATGCCCTGAACAAGAATCCGTTGAATATATTTGCATATCTCTTGAAGAATATTTTTAATGAACTTTTGAAAATCAGGAAAGCGATCCATGCACTTGGACATTCCAAGTATGTTGGAATGTCTTGAAATTGTACTCAGTCATAGTCAACGACGCCCTGAACAAGAATCCGTTGAAAATATTTGCATATCGCTTAAGGAATATTTTTAATGAATTTCTGAAAATGAGGAAAGCGATCCATGCACTTAGGCAGTGACTTAACTTTTTTGTCTAAAAAGACCCCAAAAGTATCTTGGAATGTCTTGAAATTGTACACAGTCATAGTCAAGCATGCCCTGAACAAGAATCCGTTGAATATATTTGCATATCTCTTGAAGAATATTTTTAATGAAATTTTGAAAATCCGAAAAGCGATCCATGCACTTGGACATTCCAAGTATGTTGGAATGTCTTGAAATTGTACTCAGTCATAGTCAACGACGCCCTGAACAAGAATCAATTGAAAATATTTGCATATCTCTTAAGGAATATTTTTAATGAATTTTTGAAAATGAGGAAAGTCTGTGCACTTCGGCAGTGACTTAACTTTTTATTCAAAAAAGACCCCAAAAGTATCTTGGAATGTCTTGAAATTGTACACAGTCATAGTCAAGCATGCCCTGAACAAGAATCCGTTGAATATATTTGCATATCTCTTGAAGAATATTTTTAATGAACTTTTGAAAATCAGGAAAGCGATCCATGCACTTGGACATTCCAAGTATGTTGGAATGTCTTGAAATTGTACTCAGTCATAGTCAACGACGCCCTGAACAAGAATCCGTTGAAAATATTTGCATATCGTTTAAGGAATATTTTTAAAGAATTTCTGAAAATCAGGAAAGCGATCCATGCACTTAGGCAGTGACTTAACTTTTTCGTCAAAAAAGACCCCAAAAGTATCTTGGAATGTCTTGAAATTGTACACAGTCATAGTCAAGAATGCCCTGAACAAGAATCCGTTGAATATATTTGCATATCTCTTGAAGAATATTTTTAATGAACTTTTGAAAATCCGGAAAGCGATCCATGCACTTGGACATTCCAAGTATGTTGGAATGTCTTGAAATTGTACTCGGTCATAGTCAACGACGCCCTGAACAAGAATCCATTGAAAATATTTGCATATCGCTTAAGGAATATTTTTAATGAATTTTTGAAAATGATGAAAGTCTGTGCACTTAGGCAGTGACTTAACTTTTTATTCAAAAAAGACCCCAAAGGTATCTTGGAATATCTTGAAATTGTACACAGTCATAGTCAAGCATGCCCTGAACAAGAATCCGTTGAATATATTTGCATATCTCTTGAAGAATATTTTTAATGAACTTTTGAAAATCAGGAAAGCGATCCATGCACTTGGACATTCCAAGTATGTTGGAATGTCTTGAAATTGTACTCAGTCATAGTCAACGACGCCCTGAACAAGAATCCGTTGAAAATATTTGCATATCGCTTAAGGAATATTTTTAAAGAATTTCTGAAAATCAGGAAAGCGATCCATGCACTTAGGCAGTGACTTAACTTTTTCGTCAAAAAAGACCCCAAAAGTATCTTGGAATGTCTTGAAATTGTACACAGTCATAGTCAAGCATGCCCTGAACAAGAATCCGTTGAATATATTTGCATATCTCTTGAAGAATATTTTTAATGAATTTTTGAAAATCCGAAAAGTGATCCATGCACTTGGACATTCCAAGTATGTTGGAATGTCTTGAAATTGTACTCAGTCATAGTCAACGACGCCCTGAACAAGAATCAATTGAAAATATTTGCATATCTCTTAAGGAATATTTTTAATGAATTTTTGAAAATGATGAAAGTCTGTGCACTTAGGCAGTGACTTAACTTTTTATTCAAAAAAGACCCCAAAGGTATCTTGGAATGTCTTGAAATTGTACACAGTCATAGTCAAGCATGCCCTGAACAAGAATCCGTTGAATATATTTGCATATCTCTTGAAGAATATTTTTAATGAACTTTTGAAAATCAGGAAAGCGATCCATGCACTTGGACATTCCAAGTATGTTGGAATGTCTTGAAATTGTACTCAGTCATAGTCAACGACGCCCTGAACAAGAATCCGTTGAAAATATTTGCATATCGCTTAAGGAACATTTTTAATGAATTTTTGAAAATCAGGAAAGCGATCCATGCACTTAGGCAGTGACTTAACTTTTTTGTCAAAAAAGACCCCAAAAGTATCTTGGAATGTCTTGAAATTGTACACAGTCATAGTCAAGCATGCCCTGAACAAGAATCCGTTGAATATATTTGCATATCTCTTGAGGAATATTTTTAATGAATTTTTGAAAATCAGAAAAGCGATCCATGCACTTGGACATTCCAAGTATGTTGGAATGTCTTGAAATTGTACTCAGTCATAGTCAACGATGCCCTGAACAAGAATCAATTGAAAATATTTGCATATCTCTTAAGGAATATTTTTAATGAATTTTTGAAAATGAGGAAAGTCTGTGCACTTAGGCAGTGACTTAACTTTTTATTCAAAAAAGACCCCAAAAGTATCTTGGAATGTCTTGAAATTGTACACAGTCATAGTCAAGCATGCCCTGAACAAGAATCCGTTGAATATATTTGCATATCTCTTGAAGAATATTTTTAATGAACTTTTGAAAATCAGGAAAGCGATCCATGCACTTGGACATTCCAAGTATGTTGGAATGTCTTGAAATTGTACTCAGTCATAGTCAACGACGCCCTGAACAAGAATCCGTTGAAAATATTTGCATATCGTTTAAGGAATATTTTTAAAGAATTTCTGAAAATCAGGAAAGCGATCCATGCACTTAGGCAGTGACTTAACTTTTTCGTCAAAAAAGACCCCAAAAGTATCTTGGAATGTCTTGAAATTGTACACAGTCATAGTCAAGCATGCCCTGAACAAGAATCAATTGAAAATATTTGCATATCTCTTAAGGAATATTTTTAATGAATTTTTGAAAATGAGGAAAGTCTGTGCACTTAGGCAGTGACTTAACTTTTTATTCAAAAAAGACCCCAAAAGTATCTTGGAATGTCTTGAAATTGTACACAGTCATAGTCAAGCATGCCCTGAACAAGAATCCGTTGAATATATTTGCATATCTCTTGAAGAATATTTTTAATGAACTTTTGAAAATCAGGAAAGCGATCCATGCACTTTGACATTCCAAGTATGTTGGAATGTCTTGAAATTGTACTCAGTCATAGTCAACGACGCCCTGAACAAGAATCCGTTGAAAATATTTGCATATCGCTTAAGGAATATTTTTAATGAAATTTTGAAAATCAGAAAAGCGATCCATGCACTTAGGCAGTGACTTAACTTTTTTGTCAAAAAAGACCCCAAAAGTATCTTGGAATGTCTTGAAATTGTACACAGTCATAGTCAAGCATGCCCTGAACAAGAATCCGTTGAATATATTTGCATATCTCTTGAAGAATATTTTTAATGAATTTTTGAAAATCCGAAAAGCGATCCATGCACTTGGACATTCCAAGTATGTTGGAATGTCTTGAAATTGTACTCAGTCATAGTCAACGACGCCCTGAACAAGAATCAATTGAAAATATTTGCATATCTCTTAAGGAATATTTTTAATGAATTTTTGAAAATGAGGAAAGTCTGTGCACTTAGGCAGTGACTTAACTTTTTATTCAAAAAAGACCCCAAAAGTATCCTGGAATGTCTTGAAATTGTACACAGTCATAGTCAAGCATGCCCTGAACAAGAATCCGTTGAATATATTTGCATATCTCTTGAAGAATATTTTTAATGAACTTTTGAAAATCAGGAAAGCGATCCATGCACTTGGACATTCCAAGTATGTTGGAATGTCTTGAAATTGTACTCAGTCATAGTCAACGACGCCCTGAACAAGAATCCGTTGAAAATATTTGCATATCGTTCAAGGAATATTTTTAAAGAATTTCTGAAAATCAGGAAAGCGATCCATGCACTTAGGCAGTGACTTAACTTTTTCGTCAAAAAAGACCCCAAAAGTATCTTGGAATGTCTTGAAATTGTACACAGTCATAGTCAAGCATGCCCTGAACAAGAATCCATTGAATATATTTGCATATCTCTTGAAGAATATTTTTAATGAATTTTTGAAAATCCGGAAAGCGATCCATGCACTTGGACATTCCAAGTATGTTGGAATGTCTTGAAATTGTACTCGGTCATAGTCAACGACGCCCTGAACAAGAATCCATTGAAAATATTTGCATATCTCTTAAGGAATATTTTTAATGAATTTTTGAAAATGATGAAAGTCTGTGCACTTCGGCAGTGACTTAACTTTTTATCCAAAAAAGACCCCAAAGGTATCTTGGAATGTCTTGAAATTGTACACAGTCATAGTCAAGCATGCCCTGAACAAGAATCCGTTGAATATATTTGCATATCTCTTGAAGAATATTTTTAATGAACTTTTGAAAATCAGGAAAGCGATCCATGCACTTGGACATTCCAAGTATGTTGGAATGTCTTGAAATTGTACTCAGTCATAGTCAACGACGCCCTGAACAAGAATCCGTTGAAAATATTTGCATATCGCTTAAGGAATATTTTTAATGAATTTTTGAAAATCAGGAAAGCGATCCATGCACTTAGGCAGTGACTTAACTTTTTTGTCAAAAAAGACCCCAAAAGTATCTTGGAATGTCTTGAAATTGTACACAGTCATAGTCAAGCATTCCCTGAACAAGAATCCGTTGAATATATTTGCATATCTCTTGAAGAATATTTTTAATGAATTTTTGAAAATCCGAAAAGCGATCCATGCACTTGGACATTCCAAGTATGTTGGAATGTCTTGAAATTGTACTCAGTCATAGTCAACGACGCCCTGAACAAGAATCCGTTGAATATATTTGCATATCTCTTGAGGAATATTTTTAATGAATTTTTGAAAATCAGGAAAGCGATCCATGCACTTAGGCAGTGACTTAACTTTTGATGTTTTTGGGTTGTTTTTAAAGAATTAAAGCTGCAGGAGTTCATCCATGTCGTCCAGTCGCTGGAAACAAACGTTTGGACACCGTGGATCACACAGCAGGATATCAGGTGAGACGAAGGAAACGATCCATTTGCCCTGATGCACTTAGTGACTTGACTTTTTTTTTTAAAAAAACCCCAAAAGTAAATTGGAATGTCTTGAAATTGTACACAGTCATAGTCAAGCATGCCCTGAACAAGAATCCGTTGAATATATTTGCATATCTCTTGAAGAATATTTTTAATGAATTTATGAAAATCCGAAAAGCGATCCATGCACTTGGACATTCCAAGTATGTTGGAATGTCTTGAAATTGTACACAGTCATAGTCAAGCATGCCCTGAACAAGAATCCGTTGAATATATTTGCATATCTCTTGAAGAATATTTTTAATGAACTTTTGAAAATCAGGAAAGCGATCCATGCACTTGGACATTCCAAGTATGTTGGAATGTCTTGAAATTGTACTCAGTCATAGTCAACGACGCCCTGAACAAGAATCCGTTGAATATATTTGCATATCTCTTGAGGAATATTTTTAATGAATTTTTGAAAATCCGAAAAGCGATCCATGCACTTGGACATTCCAAGTATGTTGGAATGTCTTGAAATTGTACTCAGTCATAGTCAACGACGCCCTGAACAAGAATCAATTGAAAATATTTGCATATCTCTTAAGGAATATTTTTAATGAATTTTTGAAAATGAGGAAAGTCTGTGCACTTAGGCAGTGACTTAACTTTTTATTCAAAAAAGACCCCAAAAGTATCTTGGAATGTCTTGAAATTGTACACAGTCATAGTCAAGCATGCCCTGAACAAGAATCCGTTGAATATATTTGCATATCTCTTGAAGAATATTTTTAATGAACTTTTGAAAATCAGGAAAGCGATCCATGCACTTGGACATTCCAAGTATGTTGGAATGTCTTGAAATTGTACTCAGTCATAGTCAACGACGCCCTGAACAAGAATCCGTTGAAAATATTTGCATATCGTTTAAGGAATATTTTTAAAGAATTTCTGAAAATCAGGAAAGCGATCCATGCATTTAGGCAGTGACTTAACTTTTTCGTCAAAAAAGACCCCAAAAGTATCTTGGAATGTCTTGAAATTGTACACAGTCATAGTCAAGCATGCCCTGAACAAGAATCCGTTGAATATATTTGCATATCTCCTGAAGAATATTTTTAATGAATTTTTGAAAATCCGGAAAGCGATCCATGCACTTGGACATTCCAAGTATGTTGGAATGTCTTGAAATTGTACTCGGTCATAGTCAACGACGCCCTGAACAAGAATCCATTGAAAATATTTGCATATCTCTTAAGGAATATTTTTAATGAATTTTTGAAAATGATGAAAGTCTGTGCACTTAGGCAGTGACTTAACTTTTTATTCAAAAAAGACCCCAAAAGTATCTTGGAATGTCTTGAAATTGTACACAGTCATAGTCAAGCATGCCCTGAACAAGAATCCGTTGAATATATTTGCATATCTCTTGAAGAATATTTTTAATGAACTTTTGAAAATCAGGAAAGCGATCCATGCACTTGGACATTCCAAGTATGTTGGAATGTCTTGAAATTGTACTCAGTCATAGTCAACGACGCCCTGAACAAGAATCCGTTGAAAATATTTGCATATCGTTTAAGGAATATTTTTAATGAATTTTTGAAAATCAGGAAAGCGATCCATGCACTTAGGCAGTGACTTAACTTTTTTGTCAAAAAAGACCCCAAAAGTATCTTGGAATGTCTTGAAATTGTACACAGTCATAGTCAAGCATGCCCTGAACAAGAATCCGTTGAATATATTTGCATATCTCTTGAAGAATATTTTTAATGAACTTTTGAAAATCAGGAAAGCGATCCATGCACTTGGACATTCCAAGTATGTTGGAATGTCTTGAAATTGTACTCAGTCATAGTCAACGACGCCCTGAACAAGAATCCGTTGAAAATATTTGCATATCGCTTAAGGAATATTTTTAATGAAATTTTGAAAATCAGAAAAGCGATCCATGCACTTAGGCAGTGACTTAACTTTTTTGTCAAAAAAGACCCCAAAAGTATCTTGGAATGTCTTGAAATTGTACACAGTCATAGTCAAGCATGCCCTGAACAAGAATCCGTTGAATATATTTGCATATCTCTTGAAGAATATTTTTAATGAATTTTTGAAAATCCGAAAAGTGATCCATGCACTTGGACATTCCAAGTATGTTGGAATGTCTTGAAATTGTACTCAGTCATAGTCAACGACGCCCTGAACAAGAATCAATTGAAAATATTTGCATATCTCTTAAGGAATATTTTTAATGAATTTTTGAAAATGATGAAAGTCTGTGCACTTAGGCAGTGACTTAACTTTTTATTCAAAAAAGACCCCAAAGGTATCTTGGAATGTCTTGAAATTGTACACAGTCATAGTCAAGCATGCCCTGAACAAGAATCCGTTGAATATATTTGCATATCTCTTGAAGAATATTTTTAATGAACTTTTGAAAATCAGGAAAGCGATCCATGCACTTGGACATTCCAAGTATGTTGGAATGTCTTGAAATTGTACTCAGTCATAGTCAACGACGCCCTGAACAAGAATCCGTTGAAAATATTTGCATATCGCTTAAGGAACATTTTTAATGAATTTTTGAAAATCAGGAAAGCGATCCATGCACTTAGGCAGTGACTTAACTTTTTTGTCAAAAAAGACCCCAAAAGTATCTTGGAATGTCTTGAAATTGTACACAGTCATAGTCAAGCATGCCCTGAACAAGAATCCGTTGAATATATTTGCATATCTCTTGAGGAATATTTTTAATGAATTTTTGAAAATCAGAAAAGCGATCCATGCACTTGGACATTCCAAGTATGTTGGAATGTCTTGAAATTGTACTCAGTCATAGTCAACGATGCCCTGAACAAGAATCAATTGAAAATATTTGCATATCTCTTAAGGAATATTTTTAATGAATTTTTGAAAATGAGGAAAGTCTGTGCACTTAGGCAGTGACTTAACTTTTTATTCAAAAAAGACCCCAAAAGTATCTTGGAATGTCTTGAAATTGTACACAGTCATAGTCAAGCATGCCCTGAACAAGAATCCGTTGAATATATTTGCATATCTCTTGAAGAATATTTTTAATGAACTTTTGAAAATCAGGAAAGCGATCCATGCACTTGGACATTCCAAGTATGTTGGAATGTCTTGAAATTGTACTCAGTCATAGTCAACGACGCCCTGAACAAGAATCCGTTGAAAATATTTGCATATCGCTTAAGGAATATTTTTAATGAAATTTTGAAAATCAGAAAAGCGATCCATGCACTTAGGCAGTGACTTAACTTTTTTGTCAAAAAAGACCCCAAAAGTATCTTGGAATGTCTTGAAATTGTACACAGTCATAGTCAAGCATGCCCTGAACAAGAATCCGTTGAATATATTTGCATATCTCTTGAAGAATATTTTTAATGAATTTTTGAAAATCCGAAAAGCGATCCATGCACTTGGACATTCCAAGTATGTTGGAATGTCTTGAAATTGTACTCAGTCATAGTCAACGACGCCCTGAACAAGAATCAATTGAAAATATTTGCATATCTCTTAAGGAATATTTTTAATGAATTTTTGAAAATGAGGAAAGTCTGTGCACTTAGGCAGTGACTTAACTTTTTATTCAAAAAAGACCCCAAAAGTATCCTGGAATGTCTTGAAATTGTACACAGTCATAGTCAAGCATGCCCTGAACAAGAATCCGTTGAATATATTTGCATATCTCTTGAAGAATATTTTTAATGAACTTTTGAAAATCAGGAAAGCGATCCATGCACTTGGACATTCCAAGTATGTTGGAATGTCTTGAAATTGTACTCAGTCATAGTCAACGACGCCCTGAACAAGAATCCGTTGAAAATATTTGCATATCGTTCAAGGAATATTTTTAAAGAATTTCTGAAAATCAGGAAAGCGATCCATGCACTTAGGCAGTGACTTAACTTTTTCGTCAAAAAAGACCCCAAAAGTATCTTGGAATGTCTTGAAATTGTACACAGTCATAGTCAAGCATGCCCTGAACAAGAATCCATTGAATATATTTGCATATCTCTTGAAGAATATTTTTAATGAATTTTTGAAAATCCGGAAAGCGATCCATGCACTTGGACATTCCAAGTATGTTGGAATGTCTTGAAATTGTACTCGGTCATAGTCAACGACGCCCTGAACAAGAATCCATTGAAAATATTTGCATATCTCTTAAGGAATATTTTTAATGAATTTTTGAAAATGATGAAAGTCTGTGCACTTCGGCAGTGACTTAACTTTTTATCCAAAAAAGACCCCAAAGGTATCTTGGAATGTCTTGAAATTGTACACAGTCATAGTCAAGCATGCCCTGAACAAGAATCCGTTGAATATATTTGCATATCTCTTGAAGAATATTTTTAATGAACTTTTGAAAATCAGGAAAGCGATCCATGCACTTGGACATTCCAAGTATGTTGGAATGTCTTGAAATTGTACTCAGTCATAGTCAACGACGCCCTGAACAAGAATCCGTTGAAAATATTTGCATATCGCTTAAGGAATATTTTTAATGAATTTTTGAAAATCAGGAAAGCGATCCATGCACTTAGGCAGTGACTTAACTTTTTTGTCAAAAAAGACCCCAAAAGTATCTTGGAATGTCTTGAAATTGTACACAGTCATAGTCAAGCATTCCCTGAACAAGAATCCGTTGAATATATTTGCATATCTCTTGAAGAATATTTTTAATGAATTTTTGAAAATCCGAAAAGCGATCCATGCACTTGGACATTCCAAGTATGTTGGAATGTCTTGAAATTGTACTCAGTCATAGTCAACGACGCCCTGAACAAGAATCCGTTGAATATATTTGCATATCTCTTGAGGAATATTTTTAATGAATTTTTGAAAATCAGGAAAGCGATCCATGCACTTAGGCAGTGACTTAACTTTTGATGTTTTTGGGTTGTTTTTAAAGAATTAAAGCTGCAGGAGTTCATCCATGTCGTCCAGTCGCTGGAAACAAACGTTTGGACACCGTGGATCACACAGCAGGATATCAGGTGAGACGAAGGAAACGATCCATTTGCCCTGATGCACTTAGTGACTTGACTTTTTTTTTAAAAAAACCCCAAAAGTAAATTGGAATGTCTTGAAATTGTACACAGTCATAGTCAAGCATGCCCTGAACAAGAATCCGTTGAATATATTTGCATATCTCTTGAAGAATATTTTTAATGAATTTATGAAAATCCGAAAAGCGATCCATGCACTTGGACATTCCAAGTATGTTGGAATGTCTTGAAATTGTACACAGTCATAGTCAAGCATGCCCTGAACAAGAATCCGTTGAATATATTTGCATATCTCTTGAAGAATATTTTTAATGAACTTTTGAAAATCAGGAAAGCGATCCATGCACTTGGACATTCCAAGTATGTTGGAATGTCTTGAAATTGTACTCAGTCATAGTCAACGACGCCCTGAACAAGAATCCGTTGAATATATTTGCATATCTCTTGAGGAATATTTTTAATGAATTTTTGAAAATCCGAAAAGCGATCCATGCACTTGGACATTCCAAGTATGTTGGAATGTCTTGAAATTGTACTCAGTCATAGTCAACGACGCCCTGAACAAGAATCAATTGAAAATATTTGCATATCTCTTAAGGAATATTTTTAATGAATTTTTGAAAATGAGGAAAGTCTGTGCACTTAGGCAGTGACTTAACTTTTTATTCAAAAAAGACCCCAAAAGTATCTTGGAATGTCTTGAAATTGTACACAGTCATAGTCAAGCATGCCCTGAACAAGAATCCGTTGAATATATTTGCATATCTCTTGAAGAATATTTTTAATGAACTTTTGAAAATCAGGAAAGCGATCCATGCACTTGGACATTCCAAGTATGTTGGAATGTCTTGAAATTGTACTCAGTCATAGTCAACGACGCCCTGAACAAGAATCCGTTGAAAATATTTGCATATCGTTTAAGGAATATTTTTAAAGAATTTCTGAAAATCAGGAAAGCGATCCATGCACTTAGGCAGTGACTTAACTTTTTCGTCAAAAAAGACCCCAAAAGTATCTTGGAATGTCTTGAAATTGTACACAGTCATAGTCAAGCATGCCCTGAACAAGAATCCGTTGAATATATTTGCATATCTCCTGAAGAATATTTTTAATGAATTTTTGAAAATCCGGAAAGCGATCCATGCACTTGGACATTCCAAGTATGTTGGAATGTCTTGAAATTGTACTCGGTCATAGTCAACGACGCCCTGAACAAGAATCCATTGAAAATATTTGCATATCTCTTAAGGAATATTTTTAATGAATTTTTGAAAATGATGAAAGTCTGTGCACTTAGGCAGTGACTTAACTTTTTATTCAAAAAAGACCCCAAAAGTATCTTGGAATGTCTTGAAATTGTACACAGTCATAGTCAAGCATGCCCTGAACAAGAATCCGTTGAATATATTTGCATATCTCTTGAAGAATATTTTTAATGAACTTTTGAAAATCAGGAAAGCGATCCATGCACTTGGACATTCCAAGTATGTTGGAATGTCTTGAAATTGTACTCAGTCATAGTCAACGACGCCCTGAACAAGAATCCGTTGAAAATATTTGCATATCGTTTAAGGAATATTTTTAATGAATTTTTGAAAATCAGGAAAGCGATCCATGCACTTAGGCAGTGACTTAACTTTTTTGTCAAAAAAGACCCCAAAAGTATCTTGGAATGTCTTGAAATTGTACACAGTCATAGTCAAGCATGCCCTGAACAAGAATCCGTTGAATATATTTGCATATCTCTTGAAGAATATTTTTAATGAACTTTTGAAAATCAGGAAAGCGATCCATGCACTTGGACATTCCAAGTATGTTGGAATGTCTTGAAATTGTACTCAGTCATAGTCAACGACGCCCTGAACAAGAATCCGTTGAAAATATTTGCATATCGCTTAAGGAATATTTTTAATGAAATTTTGAAAATCAGAAAAGCGATCCATGCACTTAGGCAGTGACTTAACTTTTTTGTCAAAAAAGACCCCAAAAGTATCTTGGAATGTCTTGAAATTGTACACAGTCATAGTCAAGCATGCCCTGAACAAGAATCCGTTGAATATATTTGCATATCTCTTGAAGAATATTTTTAATGAATTTTTGAAAATCCGAAAAGCGATCCATGCACTTGGACATTCCAAGTATGTTGGAATGTCTTGAAATTGTACTCAGTCATAGTCAACGACGCCCTGAACAAGAATCAATTGAAAATATTTGCATATCTCTTAAGGAATATTTTTAATGAATTTTTGAAAATGAGGAAAGTCTGTGCACTTAGGCAGTGACTTAATTTTTTATTCAAAAAAGACCCCAAAAGTATCCTGGAATGTCTTGAAATTGTACACAGTCATAGTCAAGCATGCCCTGAACAAGAATCCGTTGAATATATTTGCATATCTCTTGAAGAATATTTTTAATGAACTTTTGAAAATCAGGAAAGCGATCCATGCACTTGGACATTCCAAGTATGTTGGAATGTCTTGAAATTGTACTCAGTCATAGTGAACGACGCCCTGAACAAGAATCCGTTGAAAATATTTGCATATCGTTTAAGGAATATTTTTAAAGAATTTCTGAAAATCAGGAAAGCGATCCATGCACTTAGGCAGTGACTTAACTTTTTTGTCAAAAAAGACCCCAAAAGTATCTTGGAATGTCTTGAAATTGTACACAGTCATAGTCAAGCATGCCCTGAACAAGAATCCGTTGAATATATTTGCATATCTCTTGAAGAATATTTTTAATGAATTTTTGAAAATCCGAAAAGCGATCCATGCACTTGGACATTCCAAGTATGTTGGAATGTTTTGAAATTGTACTCAGTCATAGTCAACGACGCCCTGAACAAGAATCCGTTGAAAATATTTGCATATCGCTTAAGGAATATTTTTAATGAATTTTTGAAAATCAGGAAAGCGATCCATGCACTTAGGCAGTGACTTAACTTTTTATTCAAAAAAGACCCCAAAAGTATCTTGGAATGTCTTGAAATTGTACACAGTCATAGTCAAGCATGCCCTGAACAAGAATCCGTTGAATATATTTGCATATCTCTTGAATAATATTTTTAATGAATTTTTGAAAATCCGAAAAGCGATCCATGCACTTGGACATTCCAAGTATGTTGGAATGTCTTGAAATTGTACACAGTCATAGTCAAGCATGCCCTGAACAAGAATCCGTTGAATATATTTGCATATCTCCTGAAGAATATTTTTAATGAATTTTTGAAAATCCGGAAAGCGATCCATGCACTTGGACATTCCAAGTATGTTGGAATGTCTTGAAATTGTACTCGGTCATAGTCAACGACGCCCTGAACAAGAATCCATTGAAAATATTTGCATATCTCTTAAGGAATATTTTTAATGAATTTTTGAAAATGATGAAAGTCTGTGCACTTAGGCAGTGACTTAACTTTTTATTCAAAAAAGACCCCAAAAGTATCTTGGAATGTCTTGAAATTGTACACAGTCATAGTCAAGCATGCCCTGAACAAGAATCCGTTGAATATATTTGCATATCTCTTGAAGAATATTTTTAATGAACTTTTGAAAATCAGGAAAGCGATCCATGCACTTGGACATTCCAAGTATGTTGGAATGTCTTGAAATTGTACTCAGTCATAGTCAACGACGCCCTGAACAAGAATCCGTTGAAAATATTTGCATATCGTTTAAGGAATATTTTTAATGAATTTTTGAAAATCAGGAAAGCGATCCATGCACTTAGGCAGTGACTTAACTTTTTTGTCAAAAAAGACCCCAAAAGTATCTTGGAATGTCTTGAAATTGTACACAGTCATAGTCAAGCATGCCCTGAACAAGAATCCGTTGAATATATTTGCATATCTCTTGAAGAATATTTTTAATGAACTTTTGAAAATCAGGAAAGCGATCCATGCACTTGGACATTCCAAGTATGTTGGAATGTCTTGAAATTGTACTCAGTCATAGTCAACGACGCCCTGAACAAGAATCCGTTGAAAATATTTGCATATCGCTTAAGGAATATTTTTAATGAAATTTTGAAAATCAGAAAAGCGATCCATGCACTTAGGCAGTGACTTAACTTTTTTGTCAAAAAAGACCCCAAAAGTATCTTGGAATGTCTTGAAATTGTACACAGTCATAGTCAAGCATGCCCTGAACAAGAATCCGTTGAATATATTTGCATATCTCTTGAAGAATATTTTTAATGAATTTTTGAAAATCCGAAAAGCGATCCATGCACTTGGACATTCCAAGTATGTTGGAATGTCTTGAAATTGTACTCAGTCATAGTCAACGACGCCCTGAACAAGAATCAATTGAAAATATTTGCATATCTCTTAAGGAATATTTTTAATGAATTTTTGAAAATGAGGAAAGTCTGTGCACTTAGGCAGTGACTTAATTTTTTATTCAAAAAAGACCCCAAAAGTATCCTGGAATGTCTTGAAATTGTACACAGTCATAGTCAAGCATGCCCTGAACAAGAATCCGTTGAATATATTTGCATATCTCTTGAAGAATATTTTTAATGAACTTTTGAAAATCAGGAAAGCGATCCATGCACTTGGACATTCCAAGTATGTTGGAATGTCTTGAAATTGTACTCAGTCATAGTGAACGACGCCCTGAACAAGAATCCGTTGAAAATATTTGCATATCGTTTAAGGAATATTTTTAAAGAATTTCTGAAAATCAGGAAAGCGATCCATGCACTTAGGCAGTGACTTAACTTTTTCGTCAAAAAAGACCCCAAAAGTATCTTGGAATGTCTTGAAATTGTACACAGTCATAGTCAAGCATGCCCTGAACAAGAATCCGTTGAATATATTTGCATATCTCTTGAAGAATATTTTTAATGAATTTTTGAAAATCCGGAAAGCGATCCATGCACTTGGACATTCCAAGTATGTTGGAATGTCTTGAAATTGTACTCAGTCATAGTCAACGACGCCCTGAACAAGAATCCGTTGAAAATATTTGCATATCGCTTAAGGAATATTTTTAATGAATTTTTGAAAATCAGGAAAGCGATCCATGCACTTAGGCAGTGACTTAACTTTTTTGTCAAAAAAGACCCCAAAAGTATCTTGGAATGTCTTGAAATTGTACACAGTCATAGTCAAGCATGCCCTGAACAAGAATCCGTTGAATATATTTGCATATCTCTTGAAGAATATTTTTAATGAATTTTTGAAAATCCGAAAAGCGATCCATGCACTTGGACATTCCAAGTATGTTGGAATGTTTTGAAATTGTACTCAGTCATAGTCAACGACGCCCTGAACAAGAATCCGTTGAAAATATTTGCATATCGCTTAAGGAATATTTTTAATGAATTTTTGAAAATCAGGAAAGCGATCCATGCACTTAGGCAGTGACTTAACTTTTTATTCAAAAAAGACCCCAAAAGTATCTTGGAATGTCTTGAAATTGTACACAGTCATAGTCAAGCATGCCCTGAACAAGAATCCGTTGAATATATTTGCATATCTCTTGAATAATATTTTTAATGAATTTTTGAAAATCCGAAAAGCGATCCATGCACTTGGACATTCCAAGTATGTTGGAATGTCTTGAAATTGTACTCAGTCATAGTCAACGACGCCCTGAACAAGAATCCGTTGAATATATTTGCATATCTCTTGAGGAATATTTTTAATGAATTTTTGAAAATCAGGAAAGCGATCCATGCACTTAGGCAGTGACTTAACTTTTGATGTTTTTGGGTTGTTTTTAAAGAATTAAAGCTGCAGGAGTTCATCCATGTCGTCCAGTCGCTGGAAACAAACGTTTGGACACCGTGGATCACACAGCAGGATATCAGGTGAGACGAAGGAAACGATCCATTTGCCCTGATGCACTTAGTGACTTGACTTTTTTTTTTAAAAAAACCCCAAAAGTAAATTGGAATGTCTTGAAATTGTACACAGTCATAGTCAAGCATGCCCTGAACAAGAATCCGTTGAATATATTTGCATATCTCTTGAAGAATATTTTTAATGAATTTATGAAAATCCGAAAAGCGATCCATGCACTTGGACATTCCAAGTATGTTGGAATGTCTTGAAATTGTACTCAGTCATAGTCAACGACGCCCTGAACAAGAATCAATTGAAAATATTTGCATATCTCTTAAGGAATATTTTTAATGAATTTTTGAAAATGAGGAAAGTCTGTGCACTTAGGCAGTGACTTAACTTTTTATTCAAAAAAGACCCCAAAAGTATCTTGGAATGTCTTGAAATTGTACACAGTCATAGTCAAGCATGCCCTGAACAAGAATCCGTTGAATATATTTGCATATCTCTTGAAGAATATTTTTAATGAACTTTTGAAAATCAGGAAAGCGATCCATGCACTTGGACATTCCAAGTATGTTGGAATGTCTTGAAATTGTACTCAGTCATAGTCAACGACGACCTGAACAAGAATCCGTTGAAAATATTTGCATATCGCTTAAGGAATATTTTTAATGAATTTTTGAAAATCAGGAAAGCGATCCATGCACTTAGGCAGTGACTTAACTTTTTTGTCAAAAAAGACCCCAAAAGTATCTTGGAATGTCTTGAAATTGTACACAGTCATAGTCAAGCATGCCCTGAACAAGAATCCGTTGAATATATTTGAATATCTCTTGAAGAATATTTTTAATGAATTTTTGAAAATCCGAAAAGCGATCCATGCACTTGGACATTCCAAGTATGTTGGAATGTTTTGAAATTGTACTCAGTCATAGTCAACGACGCCCTGAACAAGAATCGTTGAAAATATTTGCATATCGCTTAAGGAATATTTTTAATGAATTTTTGAAAATCAGGAAAGCGATCCATGCACTTAGGCAGTGACTTAACTTTTTATTCAAAAAAGACCCCAAAAGTATCTTGGAATGTCTTGAAATTGTACACAGTCATAGTCAAGCATGCCCTGAACAAGAATCCGTTGAATATATTTGCATATCTCTTGAAGAATATTTTTAATGAACTTTTGAAAATCAGGAAAGCGATCCATGCACTTGGACATTCCAAGTATGTTGGAATGTCTTGAAATTGTACTCAGTCATAGTCAACGACGCCCTGAACAAGAATCCGTTGAAAATATTTGCATATCGTTTAAGGAATATTTTTAAAGAATTTCTGAAAATCAGGAAAGCGATCCATGCACTTAGGCAGTGACTTAACTTTTTCGTCAAAAAAGACCCCAAAAGTATCTTGGAATGTCTTGAAATTGTACACAGTCATAGTCAAGAATGCCCTGAACAAGAATCCGTTGAATATATTTGCATATCTCTTGAAGAATATTTTTAATGAATTTTTGAAAATCCGGAAAGCGATCCATGCACTTGGACATTCCAAGTATGTTGGAATGTCTTGAAATTGTACTCGGTCATAGTCAACGACGCCCTGAACAAGAATCCATTGAAAATATTTGCATATCTCTTAAGGAATATTTTTAATGAATTTTTGAAAATGATGAAAGTCTGTGCACTTAGGCAGTGACTTAACTTTTTATTCAAAAAAGACCCCAAAGGTATCTTGGAATATCTTGAAATTGTACACAGTCATAGTCAAGCATGCCCTGAACAAGAATCCGTTGAATATATTTGCATATCTCTTGAAGAATATTTTTAATGAACTTTTGAAAATCAGGAAAGCGATCCATGCACTTGGACATTCCAAGTATGTTGGAATGTCTTGAAATTGTACTCAGTCATAGTCAACGACGCCCTGAACAAGAATCCGTTGAAAATATTTGCATATCGTTTAAGGAATATTTTTAAAGAATTTCTGAAAATCAGGAAAGCGATCCATGCACTTAGGCAGTGACTTAACTTTTTATTCAAAAAAGACCCCAAAAGTATCTTGGAATGTCTTGAAATTGTACACAGTCATAGTCAAGCATGCCCTGAACAAGAATCCGTTGAATATATTTGCATATCTCTTGAAGAATATTTTTAATGAACTTTTGAAAATCAGGAAAGCGATCCATGCACTTGGACATTCCAAGTATGTTGGAATGTCTTGAAATTGTACTCAGTCATAGTCAACGACGCCCTGAACAAGAATCCGTTGAAAATATTTGCATATCGCTTAAGGAATATTTTTAATGAATTTCTGAAAATGAGGAAAGCGATCCATGCACTTAGGCAGTGACTTAACTTTTTTGTCAAAAAAGACCCCAAAAGTATCTTGGAATGTCTTGAAATTGTACACAGTCATAGTCAAGCATGCCCTGAACAAGAATCCGTTGAATATATTTGCATATCTCTTGAAGAATATTTTTAATGAAATTTTGAAAATCCGAAAAGCGATCCATGCACTTGGACATTCCAAGTATGTTGGAATGTCTTGAAATTGTACTCAGTCATAGTCAACGACGCCCTGAACAAGAATCAATTGAAAATATTTGCATATCGCTTAAGGAATATTTTTAATGAATTTTTGAAAATGAGGAAAGTCTGTGCACTTAGGCAGTGACTTAACTTTTTATTCAAAAAAGACCCCAAAAGTATCTTGGAATGTCTTGAAATTGTACACAGTCATAGTCAAGCATGCCCTGAACAAGAATCCGTTGAATATATTTGCATATCTCTTGAAGAATATTTTTAATGAACTTTTGAAAATCAGGAAAGCGATCCATGCACTTGGACATTCCAAGTATGTTGGAATGTCTTGAAATTGTACTCAGTCATAGTCAACGACGCCCTGAACAAGAATCCGTTGAAAATATTTGCATATCGTTTAAGGAATATTTTTAAAGAATTTCTGAAAATCAGGAAAGCGATCCATGCACTTAGGCAGTGACTTAACTTTTTCGTCAAAAAAGACCCCAAAAGTATCTTGGAAGGTCTTGAAATTGTACACAGTCATAGTCAAGAATGCCCTGAACAAGAATCCGTTGAATATATTTGCATATCTCTTGAAGAATATTTTTAATGAATTTTTGAAAATCCGGAAAGCGATCCATGCACTTGGACATTCCAAGTATGTTGGAATGTCTTGAAATTGTACTCGGTCATAGTCAACGACGCCCTGAACAAGAATCCATTGAAAATATTTGCATATCTCTTAAGGAATATTTTTAATGAATTTTTGAAAATGATGAAAGTCTGTGCACTTAGGCAGTGACTTAACTTTTTATTCAAAAAAGACCCCAAAGGTATCTTGGAATATCTTGAAATTGTACACAGTCATAGTCAAGCATGCCCTGAACAAGAATCCGTTGAATATATTTGCATATCTCTTGAAGAATATTTTTAATGAACTTTTGAAAATCAGAAAAGCGATCCATGCACTTGGACATTCCAAGTATGTTGGAATGTCTTGAAATTGTACTCAGTCATAGTCAACGACGCCCTGAACAAGAATCCGTTGAAAATATTTGCATATCGTTTAAGGAATATTTTTAAAGAATTTCTGAAAATCAGGAAAGCGATCCATGCACTTAGGCAGTGACTTAACTTTTTATTCAAAAAAGACCCCAAAAGTATCTTGGAATGTCTTGAAATTGTACACAGTCATAGTCAAGCATGCCCTGAACAAGAATCCGTTGAATATATTTGCATATCTCTTGAAGAATATTTTTAATGAACTTTTGAAAATCAGGAAAGCGATCCATGCACTTGGACATTCCAAGTATGTTGGAATGTCTTGAAATTGTACTCAGTCATAGTCAACGACGCCCTGAACAAGAATCCGTTGAAAATATTTGCATATCGCTTAAGGAATATTTTTAATGAATTTTGGAAAATCAGGAAAGCGATCCATGCACTTAGGCAGTGACTTAACTTTTTTGTCAAAAAAGACCCCAAAAGTATCTTGGAATGTCTTGAAATTGTACACAGTCATAGTCAAGCATGCCCTGAACAAGAATCTGTTGAATATATTTGCATATCTCTTGAAGAATATTTTTAATGAATTTTTGAAAATCCGAAAAGCGATCCATGCACTTGGACATTCCAAGTATGTTGGAATGTTTTGAAATTGTACTCAGTCATAGTCAACGACGCCCTGAACAAGAATCCGTTGAAAATATTTGCATATCGCTTAAGGAATATTTTTAATGAATTTTTGAAAATCAGGAAAGCGATCCATGCACTTAGGCAGTGACTTAACTTTTTATTCAAAAAAGACCCCAAAAGTATCTTGGAATGTCTTGAAATTGTACACAGTCATAGTCAAGCATGCCCTGAACAAGAATCCGTTGAATATATTTGCATATCTCTTGAAGAATATTTTTAATGAACTTTTGAAAATCAGGAAAGCGATCCATGCACTTGGACATTCCAAGTATGTTGGAATGTCTTGAAATTGTACTCAGTCATAGTCAACGACGCCCTGAACAAGAATCCGTTGAAAATATTTGCATATCGCTTAAGGAATATTTTTAATGAATTTTTGAAAATCAGGAAAGCGATCCATGCACTTAGGCAGTGACTTAACTTTTTTGTCAAAAAAGACCCCAAAAGTATCTTGGAATGTCTTGAAATTGTACACAGTCATAGTCAAGCATGCCCTGAACAAGAATCCGTTGAATATATTTGCATATCTCTTGAAGAATATTTTTAATGAATTTTTGAAAATCCGAAAAGCGATCCATGCACTTGGACATTCCAAGTATGTTGGAATGTTTTGAAATTGTACTCAGTCATAGTCAACGACGCCCTGAACAAGAATCGTTGAAAATATTTGCATATCGCTTAAGGAATATTTTTAATGAATTTTTGAAAATCAGGAAAGCGATCCATGCACTTAGGCAGTGACTTAACTTTTTATTCAAAAAAGACCCCAAAAGTATCTTGGAATGTCTTGAAATTGTACACAGTCATAGTCAAGCATGCCCTGAACAAGAATCCGTTGAATATATTTGCATATCTCTTGAAGAATATTTTTAATTAACTTTTGAAAATCAGGAAAGCGATCCATGCACTTGGACATTCCAAGTATGTTGGAATGTCTTGAAATTGTACTCGGTCATAGTCAACGACGCCCTGAACAAAAATCCATTGAAAATATTTGCATATCTCTTAAGGAATATTTTTAATGAATTTTTGAAAATGATGAAAGTCTGTGCACTTAGGCAGTGACTTAACTTTTTATTCAAAAAAGACCCCAAAGGTATCTTGGAATGTCTTGAAATTGTACACAGTCATAGTCAAGCATGCCCTGAACAAGAATCCGTTGAATATATTTGCATATCTCTTGAAGAATATTTTTAATGAACTTTTGAAAATCTGGAAAGCGATCCATGCACTTGGACATTCCAAGTATGTTGGAATGTCTTGAAATTGTACTCAGTCATAGTCAACGACGCCCTGAACAAGAATCCGTTGAAAATATTTGCATATCGCTTAAGGAATATTTTTAATGAATTTCTGAAAATGAGGAAAGCGATCCATGCACTTAGGCAGTGACTTAACTTTTTTGTCAAAAAAGACCCCAAAAGTATCTTGGAATGTCTTGAAATTGTACACAGTCATAGTCAAGCATGCCCTGAACAAGAATCCGTTGAATATATTTGCATATCTCTTGAAGAATATTTTTAATGAAATTTTGAAAATCCGAAAAGCGATCCATGCACTTGGACATTCCAAGTATGTTGGAATGTCTTGAAATTGTACTCAGTCATAGTCAACGACGCCCTGAACAAGAATCAATTGAAAATATTTGCATATCGCTTAAGGAATATTTTTAATGAATTTTTGAAAATGAGGAAAGTCTGTGCACTTAGGCAGTGACTTAACTTTTTATTCAAAAAAGACCCCAAAAGTATCTTGGAATGTCTTGAAATTGTACACAGTCATAGTCAAGCATGCCCTGAACAAGAATCCGTTGAATATATTTGCATATCTCTTGAAGAATATTTTTAATGAACTTTTGAAAATCAGGAAAGCGATCCATGCACTTGGACATTCCAAGTATGTTGGAATGTCTTGAAATTGTACTCAGTCATAGTCAACGACGCCCTGAACAAGAATCCGTTGAAAATATTTGCATATCGTTTAAGGAATATTTTTAAAGAATTTCTGAAAATCAGGAAAGCGATCCATGCACTTAGGCAGTGACTTAACTTTTTCGTCAAAAAAGACCCCAAAAGTATCTTGGAATGTCTTGAAATTGTACACAGTCATAGTCAATAATGCCCTGAACAAGAATCCGTTGAATATATTTGCATATCTCTTGAAGAATATTTTTAATGAATTTTTGAAAATCCGGAAAGCGATCCATGCACTTGGACATTCCAAGTATGTTGGAATGTCTTGAAATTGTACTCGGTCATAGTCAACGACGCCCTGAACAAGAATCCATTGAAAATATTTGCATATCTCTTAAGGAATATTTTTAATGAATTTTTGAAAATGATGAAAGTCTGTGCACTTAGGCAGTGACTTAACTTTTTATTCAAAAAAGACCCCAAAGGTATCTTGGAATATCTTGAAATTGTACACAGTCATAGTCAAGCATGCCCTGAACAAGAATCCGTTGAATATATTTGCATATCTCTTGAAGAATATTTTTAATGAACTTTTGAAAATCAGGAAAGCGATCCATGCACTTGGACATTCCAAGTATGTTGGAATGTCTTGAAATTGTACTCAGTCATAGTCAACGACGCCCTGAACAAGAATCCGTTGAAAATATTTGCATATCGTTTAAGGAATATTTTTAAAGAATTTCTGAAAATCAGGAAAGCGATCCATGCACTTAGGCAGTGACTTAACTTTTTATTCAAAAAAGACCCCAAAAGTATCTTGGAATGTCTTGAAATTGTACACAGTCATAGTCAAGCATGCCCTGAACAAGAATCCGTTGAATATATTTGCATATCTCTTGAAGAATATTTTTAATGAACTTTTGAAAATCAGGAAAGCGATCCATGCACTTGGACATTCCAAGTATGTTGGAATGTCTTGAAATTGTACTCAGTCATAGTCAACGACGCCCTGAACAAGAATCCGTTGAAAATATTTGCATATCGTTTAAGGAATATTTTTAAAGAATTTCTGAAAATCAGGAAAGCGATCCATGCACTTAGGCAGTGACTTAACTTTTTCGTCAAAAAAGACCCCAAAAGTATCTTGGAATATCTTGAAATTGTACACAGTCATAGTCAAGCATGCCCTGAACAAGAATCCGTTGAATATATTTGCATATCTCTTGAAGAATATTTTTAATGAATTTTTGAAAATCCGAAAAGCGATTTATGCACTTGGACATTCCAAGTATGTTGGAATGTCTTGAAATTGTACTCAGTCATAGTCAACGACGCCCTGAACAAGAATCAATTGAAAATATTTGCATATCTCTTAAGGAATATTTTTAATGAATTTTTGAAAATGAGGAAAGTCTGTGCACTTAGGCAGTGACTTAACTTTTTATTCAAAAAAGACCCCAAAAGTATCTTGGAATGTCTTGAAATTGTACACAGTCATAGTCAAGAATGCCCTGAACAAGAATCCGTTGAATATATTTGCACATCTCTTGAAGAATATTTTTAATGAATTTTTGAAAATCCGGAAAGCGATCCATGCACTTGGACATTCCAAGTATGTTGGAATGTCTTGAAATTGTACTCGGTCATAGTCAACGACGCCCTGAACAAAAATCCATTGAAAATATTTGCATATCTCTTAAGGAATATTTTTAATGAATTTTTGAAAATGATGAAAGTCTGTGCACTTAGGCAGTGACTTAACTTTTTATTCAAAAAAGACCCCAAAAGTATCTTGGAATGTCTTGAAATTGTACACAGTCATAGTCAAGCATGCCCTGAACAAGAATCCGTTGAATATATTTGCATATCTCTTGAAGAATATTTTTAATGAACTTTTGAAAATCAGGAAAGCGATCCATGCACTTGGACATTCCAAGTATGTTGGAATGTCTTGAAATTGTACTCAGTCATAGTCAACGACGCCCTGAACAAGAATCCGTTGAAAATATTTGCATATCGTTTAAGGAATATTTTTAAAGAATTTCTGAAAATCAGGAAAGCGATCCATGCACTTAGGCAGTGACTTAACTTTTTCGTCAAAAAAGACCCCAAAAGTATCTTGGAATGTCTTGAAATTGTACACAGTCATAGTCAAGAATGCCCTGAACAAGAATCCGTTGAATATATTTGCATATCTCTTGAAGAATATTTTTAATGAATTTTTGAAAATCCGGAAAGCGATCCATGCACTTGGACATTCCAAGTATGTTGGAATGTCTTGAAATTGTACTCGGTCATAGTCAACGACGCCCTGAACAAAAATCCATTGAAAATATTTGCATATCTCTTAAGGAATATTTTTAATGAATTTTTGAAAATGATGAAAGTCTGTGCACTTAGGCAGTGACTTAACTTTTTATTCAAAAAAGACCCCAAAAGTATCTTGGAATGTCTTGAAATTGTACACAGTCATAGTCAAGCATGCCCTGAACAAGAATCCGTTGAATATATTTGCATATCTCTTGAAGAATATTTTTAATGAAATTTTGAAAATCCGAAAAGCGATCCATGCACTTGGACATTCCAAGTATGTTGGAATGTCTTGAAATTGTACTCAGTCATAGTCAACGACGCCCTGAACAAGAATCCATTGAAAATATTTGCATATCTCTTAAGGAATATTTTTAATGAATTTTTGAAAATGATGAAAGTCTGTGCACTTAGGCAGTGACTTAACTTTTTATTCAAAAAAGACCCCAAAAGTATCTTGGAATGTCTTGAAATTGTACACAGTCATAGTCAAGCATGCCCTGAACAAGAATCCGTTGAATATATTTGCATATCTCTTGAAAAATATTTTTAATGAACTTTTGAAAATCAGGAAAGCGATCCATGCACTTGGACATTCCAAGTATGTTGGAATGTCTTGAAATTGTACTCAGTCATAGTCAACGACACCCTGAACAAGAATCCGTTGAAAATATTTGCATATCGCTTAAGGAATATTTTTAATGAATTTTTGAAAATCAGGAAAGCGATCCATGCACTTAGGCAGTGACTTAACTTTTTTGTCAAAAAAGACCCCAAAAGTATCTTGGAATGTCTTGAAATTGTACACAGTCATAGTCAAGCATGCCCTGAACAAGAATCCGTTGAATATATTTGCATATCTCTTGAAGAATATTTTTAATGAATTTTTGAAAATCCGAAAAGCGATCCATGCACTTGGACATTCCAAGTATGTTGGAATGTCTTGAAATTGTACTCAGTCATAGTCAACGACGCCCTGAACAAGAATCAATTGAAAATATTTGCATATCTCTTAAGGAATATTTTTAATGAATTTTTGAAAATGAGGAAAGTCTGTGCACTTAGGCAGTGACTTAACTTTTTATTCAAAAAAGACCCCAAAAGTATCTTGGAATGTCTTGAAATTGTACACAGTCATAGTCAAGCATGCCCTGAACAAGAATCCGTTGAATATATTTGCATATCTCTTGAAGAATATTTTTAATGAACTTTTGAAAATCAGGAAAGCGATCCATGCACTTGGACATTCCAAGTATGTTGGAATGTCTTGAAATTGTACTCAGTCATAGTCAACGACGCCCTGAACAAGAATCCGTTGAAAATATTTGCATATCGCTTAAGGAATATTTTTAATGAAATTTTGAAAATCAGAAAAGCGATCCATGCACTTAGGCAGTGACTTAACTTTTTCGTCAAAAAAGACCCCAAAAGTATCTTGGAATGTCTTGAAATTGTACACAGTCATAGTCAAGCATGCCCTGAACAAGAATCCGTTGAATATATTTGCATATCTCTTGAAGAATATTTTTAATGAATTTTTGAAAATCCGAAAAGCGATCCATGCACTTGGACATTCCAAGTATGTTGGAATGTCTTGAAATTGTACTCAGTCATAGTCAACGACGCCCTGAACAAGAATCAATTGAAAATATTTGCATATCTCTTAAGGAATATTTTTAATGAATTTTTGAAAATGATGAAAGTCTGTGCACTTCGGCAGTGACTTAACTTTTTATCCAAAAAAGACCCCAAAGGTATCTTGGAATGTCTTGAAATTGTACACAGTCATAGTCAAGCATGCCCTGAACAAGAATCCGTTGAATATATTTGCATATCTCTTGAAGAATATTTTTAATGAACTTTTGAAAATCAGGAAAGCGATCCATGCACTTGGACATTCCAAGTATGTTGGAATGTCTTGAAATTGTACTCAGTCATAGTCAACGACGCCCTGAACAAGAATCCGTTGAATATATTTGCATATCTCTTGAGGAATATTTTTAATGAATTTTTGAAAATCAGGAAAGCGATCCATGCACTTAGGCAGTGACTTAACTTTTTTGTCAAAAAAGACCCCAAAAGTATCTTGGAATGTCTTGAAATTGTACACAGTCATAGTCAAGCATGCCCTGAACAAGAATCCGTTGAATATATTTGCATATCTCTTGAAGAATATTTTTAATGAATTTTTGAAAATCCGAAAAGCGATCCATGCACTTGGACATTCCAAGTATGTTGGAATGTCTTGAAATTGTACTCAGTCATAGTCAACGACGCCCTGAACAAGAATCCGTTGAATATATTTGCATATCTCTTGAGGAATATTTTTAATGAATTTTTGAAAATCAGGAAAGCGATCCATGCACTTAGGCAGTGACTTAACTTTTGATGTTTTTGGGTTGTTTTTAAAGAATTAAAGCTGCAGGAGTTCATCCATGTCGTCCAGTCGCTGGAAACAAACGTTTGGACACCGTGGATCACACAGCAGGATATCAGGTGAGACGAAGGAAACGATCCATTTGCCCTGATGCACTTAGTGACTTGACTTTTTTTTTTAAAAAAACCCCAAAAGTAAATTGGAATGTCTTGAAATTGTACACAGTCATAGTCAAGCATGCCCTGAACAAGAATCCGTTGAATATATTTGCATATCTCTTGAAGAATATTTTTAATGAATTTATGAAAATCCGAAAAGCGATCCATGCACTTGGACATTCCAAGTATGTTGGAATGTCTTGAAATTGTACTCAGTCATAGTCAACGACGCCCTGAACAAGAATCAATTGAAAATATTTGCATATCTCTTAAGGAATATTTTTAATGAATTTTTGAAAATGAGGAAAGTCTGTGCACTTAGGCAGTGACTTAACTTTTTATTCAAAAAAGACCCCAAAAGTATCTTGGAATGTCTTGAAATTGTACACAGTCATAGTCAAGCATGCCCTGAACAAGAATCCGTTGAATATATTTGCATATCTCTTGAAGAATATTTTTAATGAACTTTTGAAAATCAGGAAAGCGATCCATGCACTTGGACATTCCAAGTATGTTGGAATGTCTTGAAATTGTACTCAGTCATAGTCAACGACGCCCTGAACAAGAATCCGTTGAATATATTTGCATATCTCTTGAGGAATATTTTTAATGAATTTTTGAAAATCCGAAAAGCGATCCATGCACTTGGACATTCCAAGTATGTTGGAATGTCTTGAAATTGTACTCAGTCATAGTCAACGACGCCCTGAACAAGAATCAATTGAAAATATTTGCATATCTCTTAAGGAATATTTTTAATGAATTTTTGAAAATGAGGAAAGTCTGTGCACTTAGGCAGTGACTTAACTTTTTATTCAAAAAAGACCCCAAAAGTATCTTGGAATGTCTTGAAATTGTACACAGTCATAGTCAAGCATGCCCTGAACAAGAATCCGTTGAATATATTTGCATATCTCTTGAAGAATATTTTTAATGAACTTTTGAAAATCAGGAAAGCGATCCATGCACTTGGACATTCCAAGTATGTTGGAATGTCTTGAAATTGTACTCGGTCATAGTCAACGACGCCCTGAACAAGAATCCGTTGAAAATATTTGCATATCGTTTAAGGAATATTTTTAAAGAATTTCTGAAAATCAGGAAAGCGATCCATGCACTTAGGCAGTGACTTAACTTTTTCGTCAAAAAAGACCCCAAAAGTATCTTGGAATGTCTTGAAATTGTACACAGTCATAGTCAAGCATGCCCTGAACAAGAATCCGTTGAATATATTTGCATATCTCCTGAAGAATATTTTTAATGAATTTTTGAAAATCCGGAAAGCGATCCATGCACTTGGACATTCCAAGTATGTTGGAATGTCTTGAAATTGTACTCGGTCATAGTCAACGACGCCCTGAACAAGAATCCATTGAAAATATTTGCATATCTCTTAAGGAATATTTTTAATGAATTTTTGAAAATGATGAAAGTCTGTGCACTTAGGCAGTGACTTAACTTTTTATTCAAAAAAGACCCCAAAAGTATCTTGGAATGTCTTGAAATTGTACACAGTCATAGTCAAGCATGCCCTGAACAAGAATCCGTTGAATATATTTGCATATCTCTTGAAGAATATTTTTAATGAACTTTTGAAAATCAGGAAAGCTATCCATGCACTTGGACATTCCAAGTATGTTGGAATGTCTTGAAATTGTACTCAGTCATAGTCAACGACGCCCTGAACAAGAATCCGTTGAAAATATTTGCATATCGTTTAAGGAATATTTTTAATGAATTTTTGAAAATCAGGAAAGCGATCCATGCACTTAGGCAGTGACTTAACTTTTTTGTCAAAAAAGACCCCAAAAGTATCTTGGAATGTCTTGAAATTGTACACAGTCATAGTCAATCATGCCCTGAACAAGAATCCGTTGAATATATTTGCATATCTCTTGAAGAATATTTTTAATGAATTTTTGAAAATCCGAAAAGCGATCCATGCACTTGGACATTCCAAGTATGTTGGAATGTCTTGAAATTGTACTCAGTCATAGTCAACGACGCCCTGAACAAGAATCAATTGAAAATATTTGCATATCTCTTAAGGAATATTTTTAATGAATTTTTGAAAATGAGGAAAGTCTGTGCACTTAGGCAGTGACTTAACTTTTTATTCAAAAAAGACCCCAAAAGTATCTTGGAATGTCTTGAAATTGTACACAGTCATAGTCAAGCATGCCCTGAACAAGAATCCGTTGAATATATTTGCATATCTCTTGAAGAATATTTTTAATGAACTTTTGAAAATCAGGAAAGCGATCCATGCACTTGGACATTCCAAGTATGTTGGAATGTCTTGAAATTGTACTCAGTCATAGTCAACGACGCCCTGAACAAGAATCCGTTGAAAATATTTGCATATCGCTTAAGGAATATTTTTAATGAAATTTTGAAAATCAGAAAAGCGATCCATGCACTTAGGCAGTGACTTAACTTTTTTGTCAAAAAAGACCCCAAAAGTATCTTGGAATGTCTTGAAATTGTACACAGTCATAGTCAAGCATGCCCTGAACAAGAATCCGTTGAATATATTTGCATATCTCTTGAAGAATATTTTTAATGAATTTTTGAAAATCCGAAAAGCGATCCAGGCACTTGGACATTCCAAGTATGTTGGAATGTCTTGAAATTGTACTCAGTCATAGTCAACGACGCCCTGAACAAGAATCAATTGAAAATATTTGCATATCTCTTAAGGAATATTTTTAATGAATTTTTGAAAATGAGGAAAGTCTGTGCACTTAGGCAGTGACTTAATTTTTTATTCAAAAAAGACCCCAAAAGTATCCTGGAATGTCTTGAAATTGTACACAGTCATAGTCAAGCATGCCCTGAACAAGAATCCGTTGAATATATTTGCATATCTCTTGAAGAATATTTTTAATGAACTTTTGAAAATCAGGAAAGCGATCCATGCACTTGGACATTCCAAGTATGTTGGAATGTCTTGAAATTGTACTCAGTCATAGTCAACGACGCCCTGAACAAGAATCCGTTGAAAATATTTGCATATCGTTTAAGGAATATTTTTAAAGAATTTCTGAAAATCAGGAAAGCGATCCATGCACTTAGGCAGTGACTTAACTTTTTCGTCAAAAAAGACCCCAAAAGTATCTTGGAATGTCTTGAAATTGTACACAGTCATAGTCAAGCATGCCCTGAACAAGAATCCGTTGAATATATTTGCATATCTCTTGAAGAATATTTTTAATGAATTTTTGAAAATCCGGAAAGCGATCCATGCACTTGGACATTCCAAGTATGTTGGAATGTCTTGAAATTGTACTCAGTCATAGTCAACAACGCCCTGAACAAGAATCCATTGAAAATATTTGCATATCTCTTAAGGAATATTTTTAATGAATTTTTGAAAATCAGGAAAGCGATCCATGCACTTAGGCAGTGACTTAACTTTTGATGTTTTTGGGTTGTTTTTAAAGAATTAAAGCTGCAGGAGTTCATCCATGTCGTCCAGTCGCTGGAAACAAACGTTTGGACACCGTGGATCACACAGCAGGATATCAGGTGAGACGAAGGAAACGATCCATTTGCCCTGATGCACTTAGTGACTTGACTTTTTTTTTTAAAAAAACCCCAAAAGTAAATTGGAATGTCTTGAAATTGTACACAGTCATAGTCAAGCATGCCCTGAACAAGAATCCGTTGAATATATTTGCATATCTCTTGAAGAATATTTTTAATGAATTTATGAAAATCCGAAAAGCGATCCATGCACTTGGACATTCCAAGTATGTTGGAATGTCTTGAAATTGTACTCAGTCATAGTCAACCATGCCCTGAACAAGAATCCGTTGAATATATTTGCATATCTCTTGAAGAATATTTTTAATGAATTTATGAAAATCCGAAAAGCGATCCATGCACTTGGACATTCCAAGTATGTTGGAATGTCTTGAAATTGTACTCAGTCATAGTCAACGACGCCCTGAACAAGAATCAATTGAAAATATTTGCATATCTCTTAAGGAATATTTTTAATGAATTTTTGAAAATGAGGAAAGTCTGTGCACTTAGGCAGTGACTTAACTTTTTATTCAAAAAAGACCCCAAAAGTATCTTGGAATGTCTTGAAATTGTACACAGTCATAGTCAAGCATGCCCTGAACAAGAATCCGTTGAATATATTTGCATATCTCTTGAAGAATATTTTTAATGAACTTTTGAAAATCAGGAAAGCGATCCATGCACTTGGACATTCCAAGTATGTTGGAATGTCTTGAAATTGTACTCAGTCATAGTCAACGACGCCCTGAACAAGAATCCGTTGAATATATTTGCATATCTCTTGAGGAATATTTTTAATGAATTTTTGAAAATCCGAAAAGCAATCCATGCACTTGGACATTCCAAGTATGTTGGAATGTCTTGAAATTGTACTCAGTCATAGTCAACGACGCCCTGAACAAGAATCAATTGAAAATATTTGCATATCTCTTAAGGAATATTTTTAATGAATTTTTGAAAATGAGGAAAGTCTGTGCACTTAGGCAGTGACTTAACTTTTTATTCAAAAAAGACCCCAAAAGTATCTTGGAATGTCTTGAAATTGTACACAGTCATAGTCAAGCATGCCCTGAACAAGAATCCGTTGAATATATTTGCATATCTCTTGAAGAATATTTTTAATGAACTTTTGAAAATCAGGAAAGCTATCCATGCACTTGGACATTCCAAGTATGTTGGAATGTCTTGAAATTGTACTCAGTCATAGTCAACGACGCCCTGAACAAGAATCCGTTGAAAATATTTGCATATCGTTTAAGGAATATTTTTAATGAATTTTTGAAAATCAGGAAAGCGATCCATGCACTTAGGCAGTGACTTAACTTTTTTGTCAAAAAAGACCCCAAAAGTATCTTGGAATGTCTTGAAATTGTACACAGTCATAGTCAAGCATGCCCTGAACAAGAATCCGTTGAATATATTTGCATATCTCTTGAAGAATATTTTTAATGAATTTTTGAAAATCCGAAAAGCGATCCATGCACTTGGACATTCCAAGTATGTTGGAATGTCTTGAAATTGTACTCAGTCATAGTCAACGACGCCCTGAACAAGAATCAATTGAAAATATTTGCATATCTCTTAAGGAATATTTTTAATGAATTTTTGAAAATGAGGAAAGTCTGTGCACTTAGGCAGTGACTTAACTTTTTATTCAAAAAAGACCCCAAAAGTATCTTGGAATGTCTTGAAATTGTACACAGTCATAGTCAAGCATGCCCTGAACAAGAATCCGTTGAATATATTTGCATATCTCTTGAAGAATATTTTTAATGAACTTTTGAAAATCAGGAAAGCGATCCATGCACTTGGACATTCCAAGTATGTTGGAATGTCTTGAAATTGTACTCAGTCATAGTCAACGACGCCCTGAACAAGAATCCGTTGAAAATATTTGCATATCGCTTAAGGAATATTTTTAATGAAATTTTGAAAATCAGAAAAGCGATCCATACACTTAGGCAGTGACTTAACTTTTTTGTCAAAAAAGACCCCAAAAGTATCTTGGAATGTCTTGAAATTGTACACAGTCATAGTCAAGCATGCCCTGAACAAGAATCCGTTGAATATATTTGCATATCTCTTGAAGAATATTTTTAATGAATTTTTGAAAATCCGAAAAGCGATCCATGCACTTGGACATTCCAAGTATGTTGGAATGTCTTGAAATTGTACTCAGTCATAGTCAACGACGCCCTGAACAAGAATCAATTGAAAATATTTGCATATCTCTTAAGGAATATTTTTAATGAATTTTTGAAAATGAGGAAAGTCTGTGCACTTAGGCAGTGACTTAATTTTTTATTCAAAAAAGACCCCAAAAGTATCCTGGAATGTCTTGAAATTGTACACAGTCATAGTCAAGCATGCCCTGAACAAGAATCCGTTGAATATATTTGCATATCTCTTGAAGAATATTTTTAATGAACTTTTGAAAATCAGGAAAGCGATCCATGCACTTGGACATTCCAAGTATGTTGGAATGTCTTGAAATTGTACTCAGTCATAGTCAACGACGCCCTGAACAAGAATCCGTTGAAAATATTTGCATATCGTTTAAGGAATATTTTTAAAGAATTTCTGAAAATCAGGAAAGCGATCCATGCACTTAGGCAGTGACTTAACTTTTTCGTCAAAAAAGACCCCAAAAGTATCTTGGAATGTCTTGAAATTGTACACAGTCATAGTCAAGCATGCCCTGAACAAGAATCCGTTGAATATATTTGCATATCTCTTGAAGAATATTTTTAATGAATTTTTGAAAATCCGGAAAGCGATCCATGCACTTGGACATTCCAAGTATGTTGGAATGTCTTGAAATTGTACTCAGTCATAGTCAACAACGCCCTGAACAAGAATCCATTGAAAATATTTGCATATCTCTTAAGGAATATTTTTAATGAATTTTTGAAAATCAGGAAAGCGATCCATGCACTTAGGCAGTGACTTAACTTTTGATGTTTTTGGGTTGTTTTTAAAGAATTAAAGCTGCAGGAGTTCATCCATGTCGTCCAGTCGCTGGAAACAAACGTTTGGACACCGTGGATCACACAGCAGGATATCAGGTGAGACGAAGGAAACGATCCATTTGCCCTGATGCACTTAGTGACTTGACTTTTTTTTTTAAAAAAACCCCAAAAGTAAATTGGAATGTCTTGAAATTGTACACAGTCATAGTCAAGCATGCCCTGAACAAGAATCCGTTGAATATATTTGCATATCTCTTGAAGAATATTTTTAATGAATTTATGAAAATCCGAAAAGCGATCCATGCACTTGGACATTCCAAGTATGTTGGAATGTCTTGAAATTGTACTCAGTCATAGTCAACCATGCCCTGAACAAGAATCCGTTGAATATATTTGCATATCTCTTGAAGAATATTTTTAATGAATTTATGAAAATCCGAAAAGCGATCCATGCACTTGGACATTCCAAGTATGTTGGAATGTCTTGAAATTGTACTCAGTCATAGTCAACGACGCCCTGAACAAGAATCAATTGAAAATATTTGCATATCTCTTAAGGAATATTTTTAATGAATTTTTGAAAATGAGGAAAGTCTGTGCACTTAGGCAGTGACTTAACTTTTTATTCAAAAAAGACCCCAAAAGTATCTTGGAATGTCTTGAAATTGTACACAGTCATAGTCAAGCATGCCCTGAACAAGAATCCGTTGAATATATTTGCATATCTCTTGAAGAATATTTTTAATGAACTTTTGAAAATCAGGAAAGCGATCCATGCACTTGGACATTCCAAGTATGTTGGAATGTCTTGAAATTGTACTCAGTCATAGTCAACGACGCCCTGAACAAGAATCCGTTGAAAATATTTGCATATCGTTTAAGGAATATTTTTAAAGAATTTCTGAAAATCAGGAAAGCGATCCATGCACTTAGGCAGTGACTTAACTTTTTCGTCAAAAAAGACCCCAAAAGTATCTTGGAATGTCTTGAAATTGTACACAGTCATAGTCAAGCATGCCCTGAACAAGAATCCGTTGAATATATTTGCATATCTCCTGAAGAATATTTTTAATGAATTTTTGAAAATCCGGAAAGCGATCCATGCACTTGGACATTCCAAGTATGTTGGAATGTCTTGAAATTGTACTCGGTCATAGTCAACGACGCCCTGAACAAGAATCCATTGAAAATATTTGCATATCTCTTAAGGAATATTTTTAATGAATTTTTGAAAATGATGAAAGTCTGTGCACTTAGGCAGTGACTTAACTTTTTATTCAAAAAAGACCCCAAAAGTATCTTGGAATGTCTTGAAATTGTACACAGTCATAGTCAAGCATGCCCTGAACAAGAATCCGTTGAATATATTTGCATATCTCTTGAAGAATATTTTTAATGAACTTTTGAAAATCAGGAAAGCTATCCATGCACTTGGACATTCCAAGTATGTTGGAATGTCTTGAAATTGTACTCAGTCATAGTCAACGACGCCCTGAACAAGAATCCGTTGAAAATATTTGCATATCGTTTAAGGAATATTTTTAATGAATTTTTGAAAATCAGGAAAGTGATCCATGCACTTAGGCAGTGACTTAACTTTTTTGTCAAAAAAGACCCCAAAAGTATCTTGGAATGTCTTGAAATTGTACACAGTCATAGTCAAGCATGCCCTGAACAAGAATCCGTTGAATATATTTGCATATCTCTTGAAGAATATTTTTAATGAATTTTTGAAAATCCGAAAAGCGATCCATGCACTTGGACATTCCAAGTATGTTGGAATGTCTTGAAATTGTACTCAGTCATAGTCAACGACGCCCTGAACAAGAATCAATTGAAAATATTTGCATATCTCTTAAGGAATATTTTTAATGAATTTTTGAAAATGAGGAAAGTCTGTGCACTTAGGCAGTGACTTAACTTTTTATTCAAAAAAGACCCCAAAAGTATCTTGGAATGTCTTGAAATTGTACACAGTCATAGTCAAGCATGCCCTGAACAAGAATCCGTTGAATATATTTGCATATCTCTTGAAGAATATTTTTAATGAACTTTTGAAAATCAGGAAAGCGATCCATGCACTTGGACATTCCAAGTATGTTGGAATGTCTTGAAATTGTACTCAGTCATAGTCAACGACGCCCTGAACAAGAATCCGTTGAAAATATTTGCATATCGCTTAAGGAATATTTTTAATGAAATTTTGAAAATCAGAAAAGCGATCCATGCACTTAGGCAGTGACTTAACTTTTTTGTCAAAAAAGACCCCAAAAGTATCTTGGAATGTCTTGAAATTGTACACAGTCATAGTCAAGCATGCCCTGAACAAGAATCCGTTGAATATATTTGCATATCTCTTGAAGAATATTTTTAATGAACTTTTGAAAATCAGGAAAGCGATCCATGCACTTGGACATTCCAAGTATGTTGGAATGTCTTGAAATTGTACTCAGTCATAGTCAACGACGCCCTGAACAAGAATCCGTTGAAAATATTTGCATATCGCTTAAGGAATATTTTTAATGAAATTTTGAAAATCAGAAAAGCGATCCATGCACTTAGGCAGTGACTTAACTTTTTTGTCAAAAAAGACCCCAAAAGTATCTTGGAATGTCTTGAAATTGTACACAGTCATAGTCAAGCATGCCCTGAACAAGAATCCGTTGAATATATTTGCATATCTCTTGAAGAATATTTTTAATGAATTTTTGAAAATCCGAAAAGCGATCCATGCACTTGGACATTCCAAGTATGTTGGAATGTCTTGAAATTGTACTCAGTCATAGTCAACGACGCCCTGAACAAGAATCAATTGAAAATATTTGCATATCTCTTAAGGAATATTTTTAATGAATTTTTGAAAATGAGGAAAGTCTGTGAACTTAGGCAGTGACTTAATTTTTTATTCAAAAAAGACCCCAAAAGTATCCTGGAATGTCTTGAAATTGTACACAGTCATAGTCAAGCATGCCCTGAACAAGAATCCGTTGAATATATTTGCATATCTCTTGAAGAATATTTTTAATGAACTTTTGAAAATCAGGAAAGCGATCCATGCACTTGGACATTCCAAGTATGTTGGAATGTCTTGAAATTGTACTCAGTCATAGTCAACGACGCCCTGAACAAGAATCCGTTGAAAATATTTGCATATCGTTTAAGGAATATTTTTAAAGAATTTCTGAAAATCAGGAAAGCGATCCATGCACTTGGACATTCCAAGTATGTTGGAATGTCTTGAAATTGTACTCAGTCATAGTCAACGACGCCCTGAACAAGAATCCGTTGAAAATATTTGCATATCGTTTAAGGAATATTTTTAAAGAATTTCTGAAAATCAGGAAAGCGATCCATGCACTTAGGCAGTGACTTAACTTTTTCGTCAAAAAAGACCCCAAAAGTATCTTGGAATGTCTTGAAATTGTACACAGTCATAGTCAAGCATGCCCTGAACAAGAATCCGTTGAATATATTTGCATATCTCCTGAAGAATATTTTTAATGAATTTTTGAAAATCCGGAAAGCGATCCATGCACTTGGACATTCCAAGTATGTTGGAATGTCTTGAAATTGTACTCGGTCATAGTCAACGACGCCCTGAACAAGAATCCATTGAAAATATTTGCATATCTCTTAAGGAATATTTTTAATGAATTTTTGAAAATGATGAAAGTCTGTGCACTTAGGCAGTGACTTAACTTTTTATTCAAAAAAGACCCCAAAAGTATCTTGGAATGTCTTGAAATTGTACACAGTCATAGTCAAGCATGCCCTGAACAAGAATCCGTTGAATATATTTGCATATCTCTTGAAGAATATTTTTAATGAACTTTTGAAAATCAGGAAAGCTATCCATGCACTTGGACATTCCAAGTATGTTGGAATGTCTTGAAATTGTACTCAGTCATAGTCAACGACGCCCTGAACAAGAATCCGTTGAAAATATTTGCATATCGTTTAAGGAATATTTTTAATGAATTTTTGAAAATCAGGAAAGTGATCCATGCACTTAGGCAGTGACTTAACTTTTTTGTCAAAAAAGACCCCAAAAGTATCTTGGAATGTCTTGAAATTGTACACAGTCATAGTCAAGCATGCCCTGAACAAGAATCCGTTGAATATATTTGCATATCTCTTGAAGAATATTTTTAATGAATTTTTGAAAATCCGAAAAGCGATCCATGCACTTGGACATTCCAAGTATGTTGGAATGTCTTGAAATTGTACTCAGTCATAGTCAACGACGCCCTGAACAAGAATCAATTGAAAATATTTGCATATCTCTTAAGGAATATTTTTAATGAATTTTTGAAAATGAGGAAAGTCTGTGCACTTAGGCAGTGACTTAACTTTTTATTCAAAAAAGACCCCAAAAGTATCTTGGAATGTCTTGAAATTGTACACAGTCATAGTCAAGCATGCCCTGAACAAGAATCCGTTGAATATATTTGCATATCTCTTGAAGAATATTTTTAATGAACTTTTGAAAATCAGGAAAGCGATCCATGCACTTGGACATTCCAAGTATGTTGGAATGTCTTGAAATTGTACTCAGTCATAGTCAACGACGCCCTGAACAAGAATCCGTTGAAAATATTTGCATATCGCTTAAGGAATATTTTTAATGAAATTTTGAAAATCAGAAAAGCGATCCATGCACTTAGGCAGTGACTTAACTTTTTTGTCAAAAAAGACCCCAAAAGTATCTTGGAATGTCTTGAAATTGTACACAGTCATAGTCAAGCATGCCCTGAACAAGAATCCGTTGAATATATTTGCATATCTCTTGAAGAATATTTTTAATGAACTTTTGAAAATCAGGAAAGCGATCCATGCACTTGGACATTCCAAGTATGTTGGAATGTCTTGAAATTGTACTCAGTCATAGTCAACGACGCCCTGAACAAGAATCCGTTGAAAATATTTGCATATCGCTTAAGGAATATTTTTAATGAAATTTTGAAAATCAGAAAAGCGATCCATGCACTTAGGCAGTGACTTAACTTTTTTGTCAAAAAAGACCCCAAAAGTATCTTGGAATGTCTTGAAATTGTACACAGTCATAGTCAAGCATGCCCTGAACAAGAATCCGTTGAATATATTTGCATATCTCTTGAAGAATATTTTTAATGAATTTTTGAAAATCCGAAAAGCGATCCATGCACTTGGACATTCCAAGTATGTTGGAATGTCTTGAAATTGTACTCAGTCATAGTCAACGACGCCCTGAACAAGAATCAATTGAAAATATTTGCATATCTCTTAAGGAATATTTTTAATGAATTTTTGAAAATGAGGAAAGTCTGTGAACTTAGGCAGTGACTTAATTTTTTATTCAAAAAAGACCCCAAAAGTATCCTGGAATGTCTTGAAATTGTACACAGTCATAGTCAAGCATGCCCTGAACAAGAATCCGTTGAATATATTTGCATATCTCTTGAAGAATATTTTTAATGAACTTTTGAAAATCAGGAAAGCGATCCATGCACTTGGACATTCCAAGTATGTTGGAATGTCTTGAAATTGTACTCAGTCATAGTCAACGACGCCCTGAACAAGAATCCGTTGAAAATATTTGCATATCGTTTAAGGAATATTTTTAAAGAATTTCTGAAAATCAGGAAAGCGATCCATGCACTTAGGCAGTGACTTAACTTTTTCGTCAAAAAAGACCCCAAAAGTATCTTGGAATGTCTTGAAATTGTACACAGTCATAGTCAAGCATGCCCTGAACAAGAATCCGTTGAATATATTTGCATATCTCTTGAAGAATATTTTTAATGAATTTTTGAAAATCCGGAAAGCGATCCATGCACTTGGACATTCCAAGTATGTTGGAATGTCTTGAAATTGTACTCGGTCATAGTCAACGACGCCCTGAACAAGAATCCATTGAAAATATTTGCATATCTCTTAAGGAATATTTTTAATGAATTTTTGAAAATGATGAAAGTCTGTGCACTTAGGCAGTGACTTAACTTTTTATCCAAAAAAGACCCCAAAGGTATCTTGGAATGTCTTGAAATTGTACACAGTCATAGTCAAGCATGCCCTGAACAAGAATCCGTTGAATATATTTGCATATCTCTTGAAGAATATTTTTAATGAACTTTTGAAAATCAGGAAAGCGATCCATGCACTTGGACATTCCAAGTATGTTGGAATGTCTTGAAATTGTACTCAGTCATAGTCAACGACGCCCTGAACAAGAATCCGTTGAAAATATTTGCATATCGCTTAAGGAATATTTTTAATGAATTTTTGAAAATCAGGAAAGCGATCCATGCACTTAGGCAGTGACTTAACTTTTTTGTCAAAAAAGACCCCAAAAGTATCTTGGAATGTCTTGAAATTGTACACAGTCATAGTCAAGCATGCCCTGAACAAGAATCCGTTGAATATATTTGCATATCTCTTGAAGAATATTTTTAATGAATTTTTGAAAATCCGAAAAGCGATCCATGCACTTGGACATTCCAAGTATGTTGGAATGTTTTGAAATTGTACTCAGTCATAGTCAACGACGCCCTGAACAAGAATCCGTTGAAAATATTTGCATATCGCTTAAGGAATATTTTTAATGAATTTTTGAAAATCAGGAAAGCGATCCATGCACTTAGGCAGTGACTTAACCTTTTATTCAAAAAAGACCCCAAAAGTATCTTGGAATGTCTTGAAATTGTACACAGTCATAGTCAAGCATGCCCTGAACAAGAATCCGTTGAATATATTTGCATATCTCTTGAATAATATTTTTAATGAATTTTTGAAAATCCGAAAAGCGATCCATGCACTTGGACATTCCAAGTATGTTGGAATGTCTTGAAATTGTACTCAGTCATAGTCAACGACGCCCTGAACAAGAATCCGTTGAATATATTTGCATATCTCTTGAGGAATATTTTTAATGAATTTTTGAAAATCAGGAAAGCGATCCATGCACTTAGGCAGTGACTTAACTTTTGATGTTTTTGGGTTGTTTTTAAAGAATTAAAGCTGCAGGAGTTCATCCATGTCGTCCAGTCGCTGGAAACAAACGTTTGGACACCGTGGATCACACAGCAGGATATCAGGTGAGACGAAGGAAACGATCCATTTGCCCTGATGCACTTAGTGACTTGACTTTTTTTTTTAAAAAAACCCCAAAAGTAAATTGGAATGTCTTGAAATTGTACACAGTCATAGTCAAGCATGCCCTGAACAAGAATCCGTTGAATATATTTGAATATCTCTTGAAGAATATTTTTAATGAATTTATGAAAATCCGAAAAGCGATCCATGCACTTGGACATTCCAAGTATGTTGGAATGTCTTGAAATTGTACTCAGTCATAGTCAACGACGCCCTGAACAAGAATCAATTGAAAATATTTGCATATCTCTTAAGGAATATTTTTAATGAATTTTTGAAAATGAGGAAAGTCTGTGCACTTAGGCAGTGACTTAACTTTTTATTCAAAAAAGACCCCAAAAGTATCTTGGAATGTCTTGAAATTGTACACAGTCATAGTCAAGCATGCCCTGAACAAGAATCCGTTGAATATATTTGCATATCTCTTGAAGAATATTTTTAATGAACTTTTGAAAATCAGGAAAGCGATCCATGCACTTGGACATTCCAAGTATGTTGGAATGTCTTGAAATTGTACTCAGTCATAGTCAACGACGCCCTGAACAAGAATCCGTTGAAAATATTTGCATATCGCTTAAGGAATATTTTTAATGAATTTTTGAAAATCAGGAAAGCGATCCATGCACTTAGGCAGTGACTTAACTTTTTTGTCAAAAAAGACCCCAAAAGTATCTTGGAATGTCTTGAAATTGTACACAGTCATAGTCAAGCATGCCCTGAACAAGAATCCGTTGAATATATTTGCATATCTCTTGAAGAATATTTTTAATGAATTTTTGAAAATCCGAAAAGCGATCCATGCACTTGGACATTCCAAGTATGTTGGAATGTTTTGAAATTGTACTCAGTCATAGTCAACGACGCCCTGAACAAGAATCCGTTGAAAATATTTGCATATCGCTTAAGGAATATTTTTAATGAATTTTTGAAAATCAGGAAAGCGATCCATGCACTTAGGCAGTGACTTAACTTTTTATTCAAAAAAGACCCCAAAAGTATCTTGGAATGTCTTGAAATTGTACACAGTCATAGTCAAGCATGCCCTGAACAAGAATCCGTTGAATATATTTGCATATCTCTTGAAGAATATTTTTAATTAACTTTTGAAAATCAGGAAAGCGATCCATGCACTTGGACATTCCAAGTATGTTGGAATGTCTTGAAATTGTACTCGGTCATAGTCAACGACGCCCTGAACAAAAATCCATTGAAAATATTTGCATATCTCTTAAGGAATATTTTTAATGAATTTTTGAAAATGATGAAAGTCTGTGCACTTAGGCAGTGACTTAACTTTTTATTCAAAAAAGACCCCAAAGGTATCTTGGAATGTCTTGAAATTGTACACAGTCATAGTCAAGCATGCCCTGAACAAGAATCCGTTGAATATATTTGCATATCTCTTGAAGAATATTTTTAATGAACTTTTGAAAATCAGGAAAGCGATCCATGCACTTGGACATTCCAAGTATGTTGGAATGTCTTGAAATTGTACTCAGTCATAGTCAACGACGCCCTGAACAAGAATCCGTTGAAAATATTTGCATATCGCTTAAGGAATATTTTTAATGAATTTCTGAAAATGAGGAAAGCGATCCATGCACTTAGGCAGTGACTTAACTTTTTTGTCAAAAAAGACCCCAAAAGTATCTTGGAATGTCTTGAAATTGTACACAGTCATAGTCAAGCATGCCCTGAACAAGAATCCGTTGAATATATTTGCATATCTCTTGAAGAATATTTTTAATGAAATTTTGAAAATCCGAAAAGCGATCCATGCACTTGGACATTCCAAGTATGTTGGAATGTCTTGAAATTGTACTCAGTCATAGTCAACGACGCCCTGAACAAGAATCAATTGAAAATATTTGCATATCGCTTAAGGAATATTTTTAATGAATTTTTGAAAATGAGGAAAGTCTGTGCACTTAGGCAGTGACTTAACTTTTTATTCAAAAAAGACCCCAAAAGTATCTTGGAATGTCTTGAAATTGTACACAGTCATAGTCAAGCATGCCCTGAACAAGAATCCGTTGAATATATTTGCATATCTCTTGAAGAATATTTTTAATGAACTTTTGAAAATCAGGAAAGCGATCCATGCACTTGGACATTCCAAGTATGTTGGAATGTCTTGAAATTGTACTCAGTCATAGTCAACGACGCCCTGAACAAGAATCCGTTGAAAATATTTGCATATCGTTTAAGGAATATTTTTAAAGAATTTCTGAAAATCAGGAAAGCGATCCATGCACTTAGGCAGTGACTTAACTTTTTCGTCAAAAAAGACCCCAAAAGTATCTTGGAATGTCTTGAAATTGTACACAGTCATAGTCAAGAATGCCCTGAACAAGAATCCGTTGAATATATTTGCATATCTCTTGAAGAATATTTTTAATGAATTTTTGAAAATCCGGAAAGCGATCCATGCACTTGGACATTCCAAGTATGTTGGAATGTCTTGAAATTGTACTCGGTCATAGTCAACGACGCCCTGAACAAGAATCCATTGAAAATATTTGCATATCTCTTAAGGAATATTTTTAATGAATTTTTGAAAATGATGAAAGTCTGTGCACTTAGGCAGTGACTTAACTTTTTATTCAAAAAAGACCCCAAAGGTATCTTGGAATATCTTGAAATTGTACACAGTCATAGTCAAGCATGCCCTGAACAAGAATCCGTTGAATATATTTGCATATCTCTTGAAGAATATTTTTAATGAACTTTTGAAAATCAGGAAAGCGATCCATGCACTTGGACATTCCAAGTATGTTGGAATGTCTTGAAATTGTACTCAGTCATAGTCAACGACGCCCTGAACAAGAATCCGTTGAAAATATTTGCATATCGTTTAAGGAATATTTTTAAAGAATTTCTGAAAATCAGGAAAGCGATCCATGCACTTAGGCAGTGACTTAACTTTTTATTCAAAAAAGACCCCAAAAGTATCTTGGAATGTCTTGAAATTATACACAGTCATAGTCAAGCATGCCCTGAACAAGAATCCGTTGAATATATTTGCATATCTCTTGAAGAATATTTTTAATGAACTTTTGAAAATCAGGAAAGCGATCCATGCACTTGGACATTCCAAGTATGTTGGAATGTCTTGAAATTGTACTCAGTCATAGTCAACGACGCCCTGAACAAGAATCCGTTGAAAATATTTGCATATCGTTTAAGGAATATTTTTAAAGAATTTCTGAAAATCAGGAAAGCGATCCATGCACTTAGGCAGTGACTTAACTTTTTCGTCAAAAAAGACCCCAAAAGTATCTTGGAATGTCTTGAAATTGTACACAGTCATAGTCAAGAATGCCCTGAACAAGAATCCGTTGAATATATTTGCATATCTCTTGAAGAATATTTTTAATGAATTTTTGAAAATCCGGAAAGCGATCCATGCACTTGGACATTCCAAGTATGTTGGAATGTCTTGAAATTGTACTCGGTCATAGTCAACGACGCCCTGAACAAGAATCCATTGAAAATATTTGCATATCTCTTAAGGAATATTTTTAATGAATTTTTGAAAATGATGAAAGTCTGTGCACTTAGGCAGTGACTTAACTTTTTATTCAAAAAAGACCCCAAAGGTATCTTGGAATATCTTGAAATTGTACACAGTCATAGTCAAGCATGCCCTGAACAAGAATCCGTTGAATATATTTGCATATCTCTTGAAGAATATTTTTAATGAACTTTTGAAAATCAGGAAAGCGATCCATGCACTTGGACATTCCAAGTATGTTGGAATGTCTTGAAATTGTACTCAGTCATAGTCAACGACGCCCTGAACAAGAATCCGTTGAAAATATTTGCATATCGCTTAAGGAATATTTTTAAAGAATTTCTGAAAATCAGGAAAGCGATCCATGCACTTAGGCAGTGACTTAACTTTTTCGTCAAAAAAGACCCCAAAAGTATCTTGGAATGTCTTGAAATTGTACACAGTCATAGTCAAGCATGCCCTGAACAAGAATCCGTTGAATATATTTGCATATCTCTTGAAGAATATTTTTAATGAATTTTTGAAAATCCGAAAAGTGATCCATGCACTTGGACATTCCAAGTATGTTGGAATGTCTTGAAATTGTACTCAGTCATAGTCAACGACGCCCTGAACAAGAATCAATTGAAAATATTTGCATATCTCTTAAGGAATATTTTTAATGAATTTTTGAAAATGATGAAAGTCTGTGCACTTAGGCAGTGACTTAACTTTTTATTCAAAAAAGACCCCAAAGGTATCTTGGAATGTCTTGAAATTGTACACAGTCATAGTCAAGCATGCCCTGAACAAGAATCCGTTGAATATATTTGCATATCTCTTGAAGAATATTTTTAATGAACTTTTGAAAATCAGGAAAGCGATCCATGCACTTGGACATTCCAAGTATGTTGGAATGTCTTGAAATTGTACTCAGTCATAGTCAACGATGCCCTGAACAAGAATCCGTTGAAAATATTTGCATATCGCTTAAGGAACATTTTTAATGAATTTTTGAAAATCAGGAAAGCGATCCATGCACTTAGGCAGTGACTTAACTTTTTTGTCAAAAAAGACCCCAAAAGTATCTTGGAATGTCTTGAAATTGTACACAGTCATAGTCAAGCATGCCCTGAACAAGAATCCGTTGAATATATTTGCATATCTCTTGAGGAATATTTTTAATGAATTTTTGAAAATCCGAAAAGCGATCCATGCACTTGGACATTCCAAGTATGTTGGAATGTCTTGAAATTGTACTCAGTCATAGTCAACGACGCCCTGAACAAGAATCAATTGAAAATATTTGCATATCTCTTAAGGAATATTTTTAATGAATTTTTGAAAATGAGGAAAGTCTGTGCACTTAGGCAGTGACTTAACTTTTTATTCAAAAAAGACCCCAAAAGTATCTTGGAATGTCTTGAAATTGTACACAGTCATAGTCAAGCATGCCCTGAACAAGAATCCGTTGAATATATTTGCATATCTCTTGAAGAATATTTTTAATGAACTTTTGAAAATCAGGAAAGCGATCCATGCACTTGGACATTCCAAGTATGTTGGAATGTCTTGAAATTGTACTCAGTCATAGTCAACGACGCCCTGAACAAGAATCCGTTGAAAATATTTGCATATCGTTTAAGGAATATTTTTAAAGAATTTCTGAAAATCAGGAAAGCGATCCATGCACTTAGGCAGTGACTTAACTTTTTCGTCAAAAAAGACCCCAAAAGTATCTTGGAATGTCTTGAAATTGTACACAGTCATAGTCAAGCATGCCCTGAACAAGAATCCGTTGAATATATTTGCATATCTCCTGAAGAATATTTTTAATGAATTTTTGAAAATCCGGAAAGCGATCCATGCACTTGGACATTCCAAGTATGTTGGAATGTCTTGAAATTGTACTCGGTCATAGTCAACGACGCCCTGAACAAGAATCCATTGAAAATATTTGCATATCTCTTAAGGAATATTTTTAATGAATTTTTGAAAATGATGAAAGTCTGTGCACTTAGGCAGTGACTTAACTTTTTATTCAAAAAAGACCCCAAAAGTATCTTGGAATGTCTTGAAATTGTACACAGTCATAGTCAAGCATGCCCTGAACAAGAATCCGTTGAATATATTTGCATATCTCTTGAAGAATATTTTTAATGAACTTTTGAAAATCAGGAAAGCGATCCATGCACTTGGACATTCCAAGTATGTTGGAATGTCTTGAAATTGTACTCAGTCATAGTCAACGACGCCCTGAACAAGAATCCGTTGAAAATATTTGCATATCGCTTAAGGAATATTTTTAATGAATTTTTGAAAATCAGGAAAGCGATCCATGCACTTAGGCAGTGACTTAACTTTTTTGTCAAAAAAGACCCCAAAAGTACTTAGGAATGTCTTGAAATTGTACACAGTCATAGTCAAGCATGCCCTGAACAAGAATCCGTTGAATATATTTGCATATCTCTTGAAGAATATTTTTAATGAATTTTTGAAAATCCGAAAAGCGATCCATGCACTTGGACATTCCAAGTATGTTGGAATGTCTTGAAATTGTACTCAGTCATAGCCAACGACGCCCTGAACAAGAATCCGTTGAAAATATTTGCATATCGTTTAAGGAATATTTTTAAAGAATTTCTGAAAATCAGGAAAGCGATCCATGCACTTAGGCAGTGACTTAACTTTTTATCCAAAAAAGACCCCAAAGGTATCTTGGAATGTCTTGAAATTGTACACAGTCATAGTCAAGCATGCCCTGAACAAGAATCCGTTGAATATATTTGCATATCTCTTGAAGAATATTTTTAATGAATTTTTGAAAATCCGGAAAGCGATCCATGCACTTGGACATTCCAAGTATGTTGGAATGTCTTGAAATTGTACACAGTCATAGTCAAGCATGCCCTGAACAAGAATCCGTTGAATATATTTGCATATCTCTTGAAGAATATTTTTAATGAATTTTTGAAAATCCGAAAAGCGATCCATGCACTTGGACATTCCAAGTATGTTGGAATGTCTTGAAATTGTACTCAGTCATAGTCAACGACGCCCTGAACAAGAATCAATTGAAAATATTTGCATATCTCTTAAGGAATATTTTTAATGAATTTTTGAAAATGAGGAAAGTCTGTGCACTTAGGCAGTGACTTAACTTTTTATTCAAAAAAGACCCCAAAAGTATCTTGGAATGTCTTGAAATTGTACACAGTCATAGTCAAGCATGCCCTGAACAAGAATCCGTTGAATATATTTGCATATCTCTTGAAGAATATTTTTAATGAACTTTTGAAAATCAGGAAAGCGATCCATGCACTTGGACATTCCAAGTATGTTGGAATGTCTTGAAATTGTACTCAGTCATAGTCAACGACGCCCTGAACAAGAATCCGTTGAAAATATTTGCATATCGCTTAAGGAATATTTTTAATGAAATTTTGAAAATCAGAAAAGCGATCCATGCACTTAGGCAGTGACTTAACTTTTTTGTCAAAAAAGACCCCAAAAGTATCTTGGAATGTCTTGAAATTGTACACAGTCATAGTCAAGCATGCCCTGAACAAGAATCCGTTGAATATATTTGCATATCTCTTGAAGAATATTTTTAATGAATTTTTGAAAATCCGAAAAGCGATCCATGCACTTGGACATTCCAAGTATGTTGGAATGTCTTGAAATTGTACTCAGTCATAGTCAACGACGCCCTGAACAAGAATCAATTGAAAATATTTGCATATCTCTTAAGGAATATTTTTAATGAATTTTTGAAAATGAGGAAAGTCTGTGCACTTAGGCAGTGACTTAACTTTTTATTCAAAAAAGACCCCAAAAGTATCCTGGAATGTCTTGAAATTGTACACAGTCATAGTCAAGCATGCCCTGAACAAGAATCCGTTGAATATATTTGCATATCTCTTGAAGAATATTTTTAATGAACTTTTGAAAATCAGGAAAGCGATCCATGCACTTGGACATTCCAAGTATGTTGGAATGTCTTGAAATTGTACTCAGTCATAGTCAACGACGCCCTGAACAAGAATCCGTTGAAAATATTTGCATATCGTTTAAGGAATATTTTTAAAGAATTTCTGAAAATCAGGAAAGCGATCCATGCACTTAGGCAGTGACTTAACTTTTTCGTCAAAAAAGACCCCAAAAGTATCTTGGAATGTCTTGAAATTGTACACAGTCATAGTCAAGCATGCCCTGAACAAGAATCCGTTGAATATATTTGCATATCTCTTGAAGAATATTTTTAATGAATTTTTGAAAATCCGGAAAGCGATCCATGCACTTGGACATTCCAAGTATGTTGGAATGTCTTGAAATTGTACTCGGTCATAGTCAACGACGCCCTGAACAAGAATCCATTGAAAATATTTGCATATCTCTTAAGGAATATTTTTAATGAATTTTTGAAAATGATGAAAGTCTGTGCACTTAGGCAGTGACTTAACTTTTTATCCAAAAAAGACCCCAAAGGTATCTTGGAATGTCTTGAAATTGTACACAGTCATAGTCAAGCATGCCCTGAACAAGAATCCGTTGAATATATTTGCATATCTCTTGAAGAATATTTTTAATGAACTTTTGAAAATCAGGAAAGCGATCCATGCACTTGGACATTCCAAGTATGTTGGAATGTCTTGAAATTGTACTCAGTCATAGTCAACGACGCCCTGAACAAGAATCCGTTGAAAATATTTGCATATCGCTTAAGGAATATTTTTAATGAATTTTTGAAAATCAGGAAAGCGATCCATGCGCTTAGGCAGTGACTTAACTTTTTTGTCAAAAAAGACCCCAAAAGTATCTTGGAATGTCTTGAAATTGTACACAGTCATAGTCAAGCATGCCCTGAACAAGAATCCGTTGAATATATTTGCATATCTCTTGAAGAATATTTTTAATGAATTTTTGAAAATCCGAAAAGCGATCCATGCACTTGGACATTCCAAGTATGTTGGAATGTTTTGAAATTGTACTCAGTCATAGTCAACGACGCCCTGAACAAGAATCCGTTGAAAATATTTGCATATCGCTTAAGGAATATTTTTAATGAATTTTTGAAAATCAGGAAAGCGATCCATGCACAGGCAGTGACTTAACTTTTTATTCAAAAAAGACCCCAAAAGTATCTTGGAATGTCTTGAAATTGTACACAGTCATAGTCAAGCATGCCCTGAACAAGAATCCGTTGAATATATTTGCATATCTCTTGAATAATATTTTTAATGAATTTTTGAAAATCCGAAAAGCGATCCATGCACTTGGACATTCCAAGTATGTTGGAATGTCTTGAAATTGTACTCAGTCATAGTCAACGACGCCCTGAACAAGAATCCGTTGAATATATTTGCATATCTCTTGAGGAATATTTTTAATGAATTTTTGAAAATCAGGAAAGCGATCCATGCACTTAGGCAGTGACTTAACTTTTGATGTTTTTGGGTTGTTTTTAAAGAATTAAAGCTGCAGGAGTTCATCCATGTCGTCCAGTCGCTGGAAACAAACGTTTGGACACCGTGGATCACACAGCAGGATATCAGGTGAGACGAAGGAAACGATCCATTTGCCCTGATGCACTTAGTGACTTGACTTTTTTTTTTAAAAAAACCCCAAAAGTAAATTGGAATGTCTTGAAATTGTACACAGTCATAGTCAAGCATGCCCTGAACAAGAATCCGTTGAATATATTTGCATATCTCTTGAAGAATATTTTTAATGAATTTATGAAAATCCGAAAAGCGATCCATGCACTTGGACATTCCAAGTATGTTGGAATGTCTTGAAATTGTACTCAGTCATAGTCAACGACGCCCTGAACAAGAATCAATTGAAAATATTTGCATATCTCTTAAGGAATATTTTTAATGAATTTTTGAAAATGAGGAAAGTCTGTGCACTTAGGCAGTGACTTAACTTTTTATTCAAAAAAGACCCCAAAAGTATCTTGGAATGTCTTGAAATTGTACACAGTCATAGTCAAGCATGCCCTGAACAAGAATCCGTTGAATATATTTGCATATCTCTTGAAGAATATTTTTAATGAACTTTTGAAAATCAGGAAAGCGATCCATGCACTTGGACATTCCAAGTATGTTGGAATGTCTTGAAATTGTACTCAGTCATAGTCAACGACGCCCTGAACAAGAATCCGTTGAAAATATTTGCATATCGCTTAAGGAATATTTTTAATGAATTTTTGAAAATCAGGAAAGCGATCCATGCACTTAGGCAGTGACTTAACTTTTTTGTCAAAAAAGACCCCAAAAGTATCTTGGAATGTCTTGAAATTGTACACAGTCATAGTCAAGCATGCCCTGAACAAGAATCCGTTGAATATATTTGCATATCTCTTGAAGAATATTTTTAATGAATTTTTGAAAATCCGAAAAGCGATCCATGCACTTGGACATTCCAAGTATGTTGGAATGTTTTGAAATTGTACTCAGTCATAGTCAACGACGCCCTGAACAAGAATCCGTTGAAAATATTTGCATATCGCTTAAGGAATATTTTTAATGAATTTTTGAAAATCAGGAAAGCGATCCATGCACTTAGGCAGTGACTTAACTTTTTATTCAAAAAAGACCCCAAAAGTATCTTGGAATGTCTTGAAATTGTACACAGTCATAGTCAAGCATGCCCTGAACAAGAATCCGTTGAATATATTTGCATATCTCTTAAAGAATATTTTAAATGAATTTTTGAAAATCCGAAAAGCGATCCATGCACTTGGACATTCCAAGTATGTTGGAATGTCTTGAAATTGTACTCAGTCATAGTCAACGACGCCCTGAACAAGAATCCGTTGAATATATTTGCATATCTCTTGAGGAATATTTTTAATGAATTTTTGAAAATCAGGAAAGCGATCCATGCACTTAGGCAGTGACTTAACTTTTGATGTTTTTGGGTTGTTTTTAAAGAATTAAAGCTGCAGGAGTTCATCCATGTCGTCCAGTCGCTGGAAACAAACGTTTGGACACCGTGGATCACACAGCAGGATATCAGGTGAGACGAAGGAAACGATCCATTTGCCCTGATGCACTTAGTGACTTGACTTTTTTTTTTAAAAAAAACCCAAAAGTAAATTGGAATGTCTTGAAATTGTACACAGTCATAGTCAAGCATGCCCTGAACAAGAATCCGTTGAATATATTTGCATATCTCTTGAAGAATATTTTTAATGAATTTATGAAAATCCGAAAAGCGATCCATGCACTTGGACATTCCAAGTATGTTGGAATGTCTTGAAATTGGACTCAGTCATAGTCAACGACGCCCTGAACAAGAATCAATTGAAAATATTTGCATATCTCTTAAGGAATATTTTTAATGAATTTTTGAAAATGAGGAAAGTCTGTGCACTTAGGCAGTGACTTAACTTTTTATTCAAAAAAGACCCCAAAAGTATCTTGGAATGTCTTGAAATTGTACACAGTCATAGTCAAGCATGCCCTGAACAAGAATCCGTTGAATATATTTGCATATCTCTTGAAGAATATTTTTAATGAATTTATGAAAATCCGAAAAGCGATCCATGCACTTGGACATTCCAAGTATGTTGGAATGTCTTGAAATTGTACTCAGTCATAGTCAACGACGCCCTGAACAAGAATCAATTGAAAATATTTGCATATCTCTTAAGGAATATTTTTAATGAATTTTTGAAAATGAGGAAAGTCTGTGCACTTAGGCAGTGACTTAACTTTTTATTCAAAAAAGACCCCAAAAGTATCTTGGAATGTCTTGAAATTGTACACAGTCATAGTCAAGCATGCCCTGAACAAGAATCCGTTGAATATATTTGCATATCTCTTGAAGAATATTTTTAATGAACTTTTGAAAATCAGGAAAGCGATCCATGCACTTGGACATTCCAAGTATGTTGGAATGTCTTGAAATTGTACTCAGTCATAGTCAACGACGCCCTGAACAAGAATCTGTTGAAAATATTTGCATATCGCTTAAGGAATATTTTTAATGAATTTTTGAAAATCAGGAAAGCGATCCATGCACTTAGGCAGTGACTTAACTTTTTTGTCAAAAAAGACCCCAAAAGTATCTTGGAATGTCTTGAAATTGTACACAGTCATAGTCAAGCATGCCCTGAACAAGAATCCGTTGAATATATTTGCATATCTCTTGAAGAATATTTTTAATGAATTTTTGAAAATCCGAAAAGCAATCGATGCACTTGGACATTCCAAGTATGTTGGAATGTCTTTAAATTGTACTCAGTCATAGTCAACGACGCCCTGAACAAGAATCAATTGAAAATATTTGCATATCTCTTAAGGAATATTTTTAATGAATTTTTGAAAATGAGGAAAGTCTGTGCACTTAGGCAGTGACTTAACTTTTTATTCAAAAAAGACCCCAAAAGTATCTTGGAATGTCTTGAAATTGTACACAGTCATAGTCAGGCATGCCCTGAACAAGAATCCGTTGAATATATTTGCATATCTCTTGAAGAATATTTTTAATGAACTTTTGAAAATCAGGAAAGCGATCCATGCACTTGGACATTCCAAGTATGTTGGAATGTCTTGAAATTGTACTCAGTCATAGTCAACGACGCCCTGAACAAGAATCCGTTGAAAATATTTGCATATCGCTTAAGGAATATTTTTAATGAATTTTTGAAAATCAGGAAAGCGATCCATGCACTTAGGCAGTGACTTAACTTTTTTGTCAAAAAAGACCCCAAAAGTATCTTGGAATGTCTTGAAATTGTACACAGTCATAGTCAAGCATGCCCTGAACAAGAATCCGTTGAATATATTTGCATATCTCTTGAAGAATATTTTTAATGAATTTTTGAAAATCCGAAAAGCGATCCATGCACTTGGACATTCCAAGTATGTTGGAATGTCTTGAAATTGTACTCAGTCATAGTCAACGACGCCCTGAACAAGAATCCGTTGAAAATATTTGCATATCGTTTAAGGAATATTTTTAAAGAATTTCTGAAATTCAGGAAAGCGATCCATGCACTTAGGCAGTGACTTAACTTTTTCGTCAAAAAAGACCCCAAAAGTATCTTGGAATGTCTTGAAATTGTACACAGTCATAGTCAAGCATGCCCTGAACAAGAATCCGTTGAATATATTTGCATATCTCTTGAAGAATATTTTTAATGAATTTTTGAAAATCCGGAAAGCGATCCATGCACTTGGACATTCCAAGTATGTTGGAAAGTCTTGAAATTGTACTCGGTCATAGTCAACGACGCCCTGAACAAGAATCCATTGAAAATATTTGCATATCTCTTAAGGAATATTTTTAATGAATTTTTGAAAATGATGAAAGTCTGTGCACTTAGGCAGTGACTTAACTTTTTATTCAAAAAAGACCCCAAAAGTATCTTGGAATGTCTTGAAATTGTACACAGTCATAGTCAAGCATGCCCTGAACAAGAATCCGTTGAATATATTTGCATATCTCTTGAAGAATATTTTTAATGAACTTTTGAAAATCAGGAAAGCGATCCATGCACTTGGACATTCCAAGTATGTTGAAATGTCTTGAAATTGTACTCAGTCATAGTCAACGACGCCCTGAACAAGAATCCGTTGAAAATATTTGCATATCGCTTAAGGAATATTTTTAATGAATTTTTGAAAATCAGGAAAGCGATCCATGCACTTAGGCAGTGACTTAACTTTTTCGTCAAAAAAGACCCCAAAAGTATCTTGGAATGTCTTGAAATTGTACACAGTCATAGTCAAGCATGCCCTGAACAAGAATCCGTTGAATATATTTGCATATCTCTTGAAGAATATTTTTGATGAATTTTTGAAAATCCGAAAAGCGATCCATGCACTTGGACATTCCAAGTATGTTGGAATGTCTTGAAATTGTACTCAGTCATAGTCAACGACGCCCTGAACAAGAATCCGTTGAAAATATTTGCATATCGCTTAAGGAATATTTTTAATGAATTTTTGAAAATCAGGAAAGCGATTCATGCACTTAGGCAGTGACTTAACTTTTTTGTCAAAAAAGACCCCAAAAGTATCTTGGAATGTCTTGAAATTGTACACAGTCATAGTCAAGCATGCCCTGAACAAGAATCCGTTGAATATATTTGCATATCTCTTGAAGAATATTTTTAATGAATTTTTGAAAATCCGAAAAGCGATCCATGCACTTGGACATTCCAAGTATGTTGGAATGTCTTGAAATTGTACTCAGTCATAGTCAACGACGCCCTGAACAAGAATCAATTGAAAATATTTGCATATCGCTTAAGGAATATTTTTAATGAATTTTTGAAAATCAGGAAAGCGATCCATGCACTTAGGCAGTGACTTAACTTTTTTGTCAAAAAAGACCCCAAAAGTATATTGGAATGTCTTGAAATTGTACACAGTCATAGTCAAGCATGCCCTGAACAAGAATCCGTTGAATATATTTGCATATCTCTTGAAGAATATTTTTAATGAATTTTTGAAAATCCGAAAAGCGATCCATGCACTTGGACATTCCAAGTATGTTGGAATGTCTTGAAATTGTACTCAGTCATAGTCAACGACGCCCTGAACAAGAATCAATTGAAAATATTTGCATATCTCTTAAGGAATATTTTTAATGAATTTTTGAAAATGAGGAAAGTCTGTGCACTTAGGCAGTGACTTAACTTTTTATTCAAAAAAGACCCCAAAAGTATCCTGGAATGTCTTGAAATTGTACACAGTCATAGTCAAGCATGCCCTGAACAAGAATCCGTTGAATATATTTGCATATCTCTTGAAGAATATTTTTAATGAACTTTTGAAAATCAGGAAAGCGATCCATGCACTTGGACATTCCAAGTATGTTGGAATGTCTTGAAATTGTACTCAGTCATAGTCAACGACGCCCTGAACAAGAATCCGTTGAAAATATTTGCATATCGTTTAAGGAATATTTTTAAAGAATTTCTGAAAATCAGGAAAGCGATCCATGCACTTAGGCAGTGACTTAACTTTTTCGTCAAAAAAGACCCCAAAAGTATCTTGGAATGTCTTGAAATTGTACACAGTCATAGTCAAGCATGCCCTGAACAAGAATCCGTTGAATATATTTGCATATCTCTTGAAGAATATTTTTAATGAATTTTTGAAAATCCGAAAAGCGATCCATGCACTTGGACATTCCAAGTATGTTGGAATGTCTTGAAATTGTACTCGGTCATAGTCAACGACGCCCTGAACAAGAATCCATTGAAAATATTTGCATATCTCTTAAGGAATATTTTTAATGAATTTTTGAAAATGATGAAAGTCTGTGCACTTAGGCAGTGACTTAACTTTTTATCCAAAAAAGACCCCAAAGGTATCTTGGAATGTCTTGAAATTGTACACAGTCATAGTCAAGCATGCCCTGAACAAGAATCCGTTGAATATATTTGCATATCTCTTGAAGAATATTTTTAATGAACTTTTGAAAATCAGGAAAGCGATCCATGCACTTGGACATTCCAAGTATGTTGGAATGTCTTGAAATTGTACTCAGTCATAGTCAACGACGCCCTGAACAAGAATCCGTTGAAAATATTTGCATATCGTTTAAGGAATATTTTTAAAGAATTTCTGAAAATCAGGAAAGCGATCCATGCACTTAGGCAGTGACTTAACTTTTTCGTCAAAAAAGACCCCAAAAGTATCTTGGAATGTCTTGAAATTGTACACAGTCATAGTCAAGCATGCCCTGAACAAGAATCCGTTGAATATATTTGCATATCTCTTGAAGAATATTTTTAATGAATTTTTGAAAATCCGGAAAGCGATCCATGCACTTGGACATTCCAAGTATGTTGGAAAGTCTTGAAATTGTACTCGGTCATAGTCAACGACGCCCTGAACAAGAATCCATTGAAAATATTTGCATATCTCTTAAGGAATATTTTTAATGAATTTTTGAAAATGATGAAAGTCTGTGCACTTAGGCAGTGACTTAACTTTTTATTCAAAAAAGACCCCAAAAGTATCTTGGAATGTCTTGAAATTGTACACAGTCATAGTCAAGCATGCCCTGAACAAGAATCCGTTGAATATATTTGCATATCTCTTGAAGAATATTTTTAATGAACTTTTGAAAATCAGGAAAGCGATCCATGCACTTGGACATTCCAAGTATGTTGAAATGTCTTGAAATTGTACTCAGTCATAGTCAACGACGCCCTGAACAAGAATCCGTTGAAAATATTTGCATATCGCTTAAGGAATATTTTTAATGAATTTTTGAAAATCAGGAAAGCGATCCATGCACTTAGGCAGTGACTTAACTTTTTCGTCAAAAAAGACCCCAAAAGTATCTTGGAATGTCTTGAAATTGTACACAGTCATAGTCAAGCATGCCCTGAACAAGAATCCGTTGAATATATTTGCATATCTCTTGAAGAATATTTTTAATGAATTTTTGAAAATCCGAAAAGCGATCCATGCACTTGGACATTCCAAGTATGTTGGAATGTCTTGAAATTGTACTCAGTCATAGTCAACGACGCCCTGAACAAGAATCCGTTGAAAATATTTGCATATCGCTTAAGGAATATTTTTAATGAATTTTTGAAAATCAGGAAAGCGATTCATGCACTTAGGCAGTGACTTAACTTTTTTGTCAAAAAAGACCCCAAAAGTATCTTGGAATGTCTTGAAATTGTACACAGTCATAGTCAAGCATGCCCTGAACAAGAATCCGTTGAATATATTTGCATATCTCTTGAAGAATATTTTTAATGAATTTTTGAAAATCCGAAAAGCGATCCATGCACTTGGACATTCCAAGTATGTTGGAATGTCTTGAAATTGTACTCAGTCATAGTCAACGACGCCCTGAACAAGAATCAATTGAAAATATTTGCATATCGCTTAAGGAATATTTTTAATGAATTTTTGAAAATCAGGAAAGCGATCCATGCACTTAGGCAGTGACTTAACTTTTTTGTCAAAAAAGACCCCAAAAGTATATTGGAATGTCTTGAAATTGTACACAGTCATAGTCAAGCATGCCCTGAACAAGAATCCGTTGAATATATTTGCATATCTCTTGAAGAATATTTTTAATGAATTTTTGAAAATCCGAAAAGCGATCCATGCACTTGGACATTCCAAGTATGTTGGAATGTCTTGAAATTGTACTCAGTCATAGTCAACGACGCCCTGAACAAGAATCAATTGAAAATATTTGCATATCTCTTAAGGAATATTTTTAATGAATTTTTGAAAATGAGGAAAGTCTGTGCACTTAGGCAGTGACTTAACTTTTTATTCAAAAAAGACCCCAAAAGTATCCTGGAATGTCTTGAAATTGTACACAGTCATAGTCAAGCATGCCCTGAACAAGAATCCGTTGAATATATTTGCATATCTCTTGAAGAATATTTTTAATGAACTTTTGAAAATCAGGAAAGCGATCCATGCACTTGGACATTCCAAGTATGTTGGAATGTCTTGAAATTGTACTCAGTCATAGTCAACGACGCCCTGAACAAGAATCCGTTGAAAATATTTGCATATCGTTTAAGGAATATTTTTAAAGAATTTCTGAAAATCAGGAAAGCGATCCATGCACTTAGGCAGTGACTTAACTTTTTCGTCAAAAAAGACCCCAAAAGTATCTTGGAATGTCTTGAAATTGTACACAGTCATAGTCAAGCATGCCCTGAACAAGAATCCGTTGAATATATTTGCATATCTCTTGAAGAATATTTTTAATGAATTTTTGAAAATCCGAAAAGCGATCCATGCACTTGGACATTCCAAGTATGTTGGAATGTCTTGAAATTGTACTAGGTCATAGTCAACGACGCCCTGAACAAGAATCCATTGAAAATATTTGCATATCTCTTAAGGAATATTTTTAATGAATTTTTGAAAATGATGAAAGTCTGTGCACTTAGGCAGTGACTTAACTTTTTATCCAAAAAAGACCCCAAAGGTATCTTGGAATGTCTTGAAATTGTACACAGTCATAGTCAAGCATGCCCTGAACAAGAATCCGTTGAATATATTTGCATATCTCTTGAAGAATATTTTTAATGAACTTTTGAAAATCAGGAAAGCGATCCATGCACTTGGACATTCCAAGTATGTTGGAATGTCTTGAAATTGTACTCAGTCATAGTCAACGACGCCCTGAACAAGAATCCGTTGAAAATATTTGCATATCGTTTAAGGAATATTTTTAAAGAATTTCTGAAAATCAGGAAAGCGATCCATGCACTTAGGCAGTGACTTAACTTTTTCGTCAAAAAAGACCCCAAAAGTATCTTGGAATGTCTTGAAATTGTACACAGTCATAGTCAAGCATGCCCTGAACAAGAATTCGTTGAATATATTTGCATATCTCTTGAAGAATATTTTTAATGAATTTTTGAAAATCCGGAAAGCGATCCATGCACTTGGACATTCCAAGTATGTTGGAAAGTCTTGAAATTGTACTCGGTCATAGTCAACGACGCCCTGAACAAGAATCCATTGAAAATATTTGCATATCTCTTAAGGAATATTTTTAATGAATTTTTGAAAATTATGAAAGTCTGTGCACTTAGGCAGTGACTTAACTTTTTATTCAAAAAAGACCCCAAAAGTATCTTGGAATGTCTTGAAATTGTACACAGTCATAGTCAAGCATGCCCTGAACAAGAATCCGTTGAATATATTTGCATATCTCTTGAAGAATATTTTTAATGAACTTTTGAAAATCAGGAAAGCGATCCATGCACTTGGACATTCCAAGTATGTTGAAATGTCTTGAAATTGTACTCAGTCATAGTCAACGACGCCCTGAACAAGAATCCGTTGAAAATATTTGCATATCGCTTAAGGAATATTTTTAATGAATTTTTGAAAATCAGGAAAGCGATCCATGCACTTAGGCAGTGACTTAACTTTTTCGTCAAAAAAGACCCCAAAAGTATCTTGGAATGTCTTGAAATTGTACACAGTCATAGTCAAGCATGCCCTGAACAAGAATCCGTTGAATATATTTGCATATCTCTTGAAGAATATTTTTAATGAATTTTTGAAAATCCGAAAAGCGATCCATGCACTTGGACATTCCAAGTATGTTGGAATGTCTTGAAATTGTACTCGGTCATAGTCAACGACGCCCTGAACAAGAATCCATTGAAAATATTTGCATATCTCTTAAGGAATATTTTTAATGAATTTTTGAAAATGATGAAAGTCTGTGCACTTAGGCAGTGACAACTTTTTATCCAAAAAAGACCCCAAAGGTATCTTGGAATGTCTTGAAATTGTACACAGTCATAGTCAAGCATGCCCTGAACAAGAATCCGTTGAATATATTTGCATATCTCTTGAAGAATATTTTTAATGAACTTTTGAAAATCAGGAAAGCGATCCATGCACTTGGACATTCCAAGTATGTTGGAATGTCTTGAAATTGTACTCAGTCATAGTCAACGACGCCCTGAACAAGAATCCGTTGAAAATATTTGCATATCGTTTAAGGAATATTTTTAAAGAATTTCTGAAAATCAGGAAAGCGATCCATGCACTTAGGCAGTGACTTAACTTTTTCGTCAAAAAAGACCCCAAAAGTATCTTGGAATGTCTTGAAATTGTACACAGTCATAGTCAAGCATGCCCTGAACAAGAATCCGTTGAATATATTTGCATATCTCTTGAAGAATATTTTTAATGAATTTTTGAAAATCCGGAAAGCGATCCATGCACTTGGACATTCCAAGTATGTTGGAAAGTCTTGAAATTGTACTCGGTCATAGTCAACGACGCCCTGAACAAGAATCCATTGAAAATATTTGCATATCTCTTAAGGAATATTTTTAATGAATTTTTGAAAATGATGAAAGTCTGTGCACTTAGGCAGTGACTTAACTTTTTATTCAAAAAAGACCCCAAAAGTATCTTGGAATGTCTTGAAATTGTACACAGTCATAGTCAAGCATGCCCTGAACAAGAATCCGTTGAATATATTTGCATATCTCTTGAAGAATATTTTTAATGAACTTTTGAAAATCAGGAAAGCGATCCATGCACTTGGACATTCCAAGTATGTTGAAATGTCTTGAAATTGTACTCAGTCATAGTCAACGACGCCCTGAACAAGAATCCGTTGAAAATATTTGCATATCGCTTAAGGAATATTTTTAATGAATTTTTGAAAATCAGGAAAGCGATCCATGCACTTAGGCAGTGACTTAACTTTTTCGTCAAAAAAGACCCCAAAAGTATCTTGGAATGTCTTGAAATTGTACACAGTCATAGTCAAGCATGCCCTGAACAAGAATCCGTTGAATATATTTGCATATCTCTTGAAGAATATTTTTAATGAATTTTTGAAAATCCGAAAAGCGATCCATGCACTTGGACATTCCAAGTATGTTGGAATGTCTTGAAATTGTACTCAGTCATAGTCAACGACGCCCTGAACAAGAATCCGTTGAAAATATTTGCATATCGCTTAAGGAATATTTTTAATGAATTTTTGAAAATCAGGAAAGCGATTCATGCACTTAGGCAGTGACTTAACTTTTTTGTCAAAAAAGACCCCAAAAGTATCTTGGAATGTCTTGAAATTGTACACAGTCATAGTCAAGCATGCCCTGAACAAGAATCCGTTGAATATATTTGCATATCTCTTGAAGAATATTTTTAATGAATTTTTGAAAATCCGAAAAGCGATCCATGCACTTGGACATTCCAAGTATGTTGGAATGTCTTGAAATTGTACTCAGTCATAGTCAACGACGCCCTGAACAAGAATCAATTGAAAATATTTGCATATCTCTTAAGGAATATTTTTAATGAATTTTTGAAAATGAGGAAAGTCTGTGCACTTAGGCAGTGACTTAACTTTTTATTCAAAAAAGACCCCAAAAGTATCCTGGAATGTCTTGAAATTGTACACAGTCATAGTCAAGCATGCCCTGAACAAGAATCCGTTGAATATATTTGCATATCTCTTGAAGAATATTTTTAATGAACTTTTGAAAATCAGGAAAGCGATCCATGCACTTGGACATTCCAAGTATGTTGGAATGTCTTGAAATTGTACTCAGTCATAGTCAACGACGCCCTGAACAAGAATCCGTTGAAAATATTTGCATATCGTTTAAGGAATATTTTTAAAGAATTTCTGAAAATCAGGAAAGCGATCCATGCACTTAGGCAGTGACTTAACTTTTTCGTCAAAAAAGACCCCAAAAGTATCTTGGAATGTCTTGAAATTGTACACAGTCATAGTCAAGCATGCCCTGAACAAGAATCCGTTGAATATATTTGCATATCTCTTGAAGAATATTTTTAATGAATTTTTGAAAATCCGAAAAGCGATCCATGCACTTGGACATTCCAAGTATGTTGGAATGTCTTGAAATTGTACTCGGTCATAGTCAACGACGCCCTGAACAAGAATCCATTGAAAATATTTGCATATCTCTTAAGGAATATTTTTAATGAATTTTTGAAAATGATGAAAGTCTGTGCACTTAGGCAGTGACTTAACTTTTTATCCAAAAAAGACCCCAAAGGTATCTTGGAATGTCTTGAAATTGTACACAGTCATAGTCAAGCATGCCCTGAACAAGAATCCGTTGAATATATTTGCATATCTCTTGAAGAATATTTTTAATGAACTTTTGAAAATCAGGAAAGCGATCCATGCACTTGGACATTCCAAGTATGTTGGAATGTCTTGAAATTGTACTCAGTCATAGTCAACGACGCCCTGAACAAGAATCCGTTGAAAATATTTGCATATCGTTTAAGGAATATTTTTAAAGAATTTCTGAAAATCAGGAAAGCGATCCATGCACTTAGGCAGTGACTTAACTTTTTCGTCAAAAAAGACCCCAAAAGTATCTTGGAATGTCTTGAAATTGTACACAGTCATAGTCAAGCATGCCCTGAACAAGAATCCGTTGAATATATTTGCATATCTCTTGAAGAATATTTTTAATGAATTTTTGAAAATCCGGAAAGCGATCCATGCACTTGGACATTCCAAGTATGTTGGAATGTCTTGAAATTGTACTCAGTCATAGTCAACAACGCCCTGAACAAGAATCCATTGAAAATATTTGCATATCGCTTAAGGAATATTTTTAATGAATTTTTGAAAATGAGGAAAGTCTGTGCACTTAGGCAGTGACTTAACTTTTTATTCAAAAAAGACCCCAAAAGTATCTTGGAATGTCTTGAAATTGTACACAGTCATAGTCAAGCATGCCCTGAACAAGAATCCGTTGAATATATTTGCATATCTCTTGAAGAATATTTTTAATGAACTTTTGAAAATCAGGAAAGCGATCCATGCACTTGGACATTCCAAGTATGTTGGAATGTTTTGAAATTGTACTCAGTCATAGTCAACGACGCCCTGAACAAGAATCCGTTGAAAATATTTGCATATCGCTTAAGGAATATTTTTAATGAATTTTTGAAAATCAGAAAAGCGATCCATGCACTTAGGCAGTGACTTAACTTTTTTGTCAAAAAAGACCCCAAAAGTATCTTGGAATGTCTTGAAATTGTACACAGTCATAGTCAAGCATGCCCTGAACAAGAATCCGTTGAATATATTTGCATATCTCTTGAAGAATATTTTTAATGAATTTTTGAAAATCCGAAAAGCGATCCATGCACTTGGACATTCCAAGTATGTTGGAATGTCTTGAAATTGTACTCAGTCATAGTGAACGACGCCCTGAACAAGAATCAATTGAAAATATTTGCATATCTCTTAAGGAATATTTTTAATGAATTTTTGAAAATGAGGAAAGTCTGTGCACTTAGGCAGTGACTTAACTTTTTATTCAAAAAAGACCCCAAAAGTATCTTGGAATGTCTTGAAATTGTACACAGTCATAGTCAAGCATGCCCTAAACAAGAATCCGTTGAATATATTTGCATATCTCTTGAAGAATATTTTTAATGAATTTTTGAAAATCCGGAAAGCGATCCATGCACTTGGACATTCCAAGTATGTTGGAATGTCTTGAAATTGTACTCAGTCATAGTCAACAACGCCCTGAACAAGAATCCGTTGAAAATATTTGCATATCGCTTAAGGAATATTTTTAATGAATTTTTGAAAATCAGGAAAGCGATCCATGCACTTAGGCAGTGACTTAACTTTTTCGTCAAAAAAGACCCCAAAAGTATCTTGGAATGTCTTGAAATTGTACACAGTCATAGTCAAGCATGCCCTGAACAAGAATCCGTTGAATATATTTGCATATCTCTTGAAGAATATTTTTAATGAATTTTTGAAAATCCGAAAAGCGATCCATGCACTTGGACATTCCAAGTATGTTGGAATGTCTTGAAATTGTACTCAGTCATAGTCAACGACGCCCTGAACAAGAATCCATTGAAAATATTTGCATATCTCTTAAGGAATATTTTTAATGAATTTTTGAAAATGATGAAAGTCTGTGCACTTAGGCAGTGACTTAACTTTTTATTCAAAAAAGACCCCAAAAGTATCTTGGAATGTCTTGAAATTGTACACAGTCATAGTCAAGCATGCCCTGAACAAGAATCCGTTGAATATATTTGCATATCTCTTGAAGAATATTTTTAATGAACTTTTGAAAATCAGGAAAGCGATCCATGCACTTGGACATTCCAAGTATGTTGGAATGTCTTGTAATTGTACTCAGTCATAGTCAACGACGCCCTGAACAAGAATCCGTTGAAAATATTTGCATATCGTTTAAGGAATATTTTTAAAGAATTTCTGAAAATCAGGAAAGCGATCCATGCACTTAGGCAGTGACTTAACTTTTTCGTCAAAAAAGACCCCAAAAGTATCTTGGAATGTCTTGAAATTTTACACAGTCATAGTCAAGCATGCCCTGAACAAGAATCCGTTGAATATATTTGCATATCTCTTGAAGAATATTTTTAATGAATTTTTGAAAATCCGAAAAGCGATCCATGCACTTGGACATTCCAAGTATGTTGGAATGTCTTGAAATTGTACTCAGTCATAGTCAACGACGCCCTGAACAAGAATCAATTGAAAATATTTGCATATCTCTTAAGGAATATTTTTAATGAATTTTTGAAAATGAGGAAAGTCTGTGCACTTAGGCAGTGACTTAACTTTTTATTCAAAAAAGACCCCAAAAGTATCTTGGAATGTCTTGAAATTGTACACAGTCATAGTCAAGCATGCCCTGAACAAGAATCCGTTGAATATTTTTGCATATCTCTTGAAGAATATTTTTAATGAACTTTTGAAAATCAGGAAAGCGATCCATGCACTTGGACATTCCAAGTATGTTGGAATGTCTTGAAATTGTACTCAGTCATAGTCAACGACGCCCTGAACAAGAATCCGTTGAAAATATTTGCATATCGCTTAAGGAATATTTTTAATGAATTTTTGAAAATCAGGAAAGCGATCCATGCACTTAGGCAGTGACTTAACTTTTTTGTCAAAAAAGACCCCAAAAGTATCTTGGAATGTCTTGAAATTGTACACAGTCATAGTCAAGCATGCCCTGAACAAGAATCCATTGAATATATTTGCATATCTCTTGAAGAATATTTTTAATGAACTTTTGAAAATCAGGAAAGCGATCCATGCACTTGGACATTCCAAGTATGTTGGAATGTCTTGAAATTGTACTCAGTCATCGTCAACGACGCCCTGAACAAGAATCAATTGAAAATATTTGCATATCTCTTAAGGAATATTTTTAATGAATTTTTGAAAATGAGGAAAGTCTGTGCACTTAGGCAGTGACTTAACTTTTTATTCAAAAAAGACCCCAAAAGTATCTTGGAATGTCTTGAAATTGTACACAGTCATAGTCAAGCATGCCCTGAACAAGAATCCGTTGAATATATTTGCATATCTCTTGAAGAATATTTTTAATGAACTTTTGAAAATCAGGAAAGCGATCCATGCACTTGGACATTCCAAGTATGTTGGAATGTCTTGAAATTGTACTCAGTCATAGTCAACGATGCCCTGAACAAGAATCCGTTGAAAATATTTGCATATCGCTTAAGGAATATTTTTAATGAATTTTTGAAAATCAGGAAAGCGATCCATGCACTTAGGCAGTGACTTAACTTTTTTGTCAAAAAAGACCCCAAAAGTATCTTGGAATGTCTTGAAATTGTACACAGTCATAGTCAAGCATGCCCTGAACAAGAATCCGTTGAATATATTTGCATATCTCTTGAAGAATATTTTTAATGAATTTTTGAAAATCCGAAAAGCGATCCATGCACTTGGACATTCCAAGTATGTTGGAATGTCTTGAAATTGTACTCAGTCATAGTCAACGACGCCCTGAACAAGAATCCGTTGAAAATATTTGCATATCGTTTAAGGAATATTTTTAAAGAATTTCTGAAATTCAGGAAAGCGATCCATGCACTTAGGCAGTGACTTAACTTTTTCGTCAAAAAAGACCCCAAAAGTATCTTGGAATGTCTTGAAATTGTACACAGTCATAGTCAAGCATGCCCTGAACAAGAATCCGTTGAATATATTTGCATATCTCTTGAAGAATATTTTTAATGAATTTTTGAAAATCCGGAAAGCGATCCATGCACTTGGACATTCCAAGTATGTTGGAAAGTCTTGAAATTGTACTCGGTCATAGTCAACGACGCCCTGAACAAGAATCCATTGAAAATATTTGCATATCTCTTAAGGAATATTTTTAATGAATTTTTGAAAATGATGAAAGTCTGTGCACTTAGGCAGTGACTTAACTTTTTATTCAAAAAAGACCCCAAAAGTATCTTGGAATGTCTTGAAATTGTACACAGTCATAGTCAAGCATGCCCTGAACAAGAATCCGTTGAATATATTTGCATATCTCTTGAAGAATATTTTTAATGAACTTTTGAAAATCAGGAAAGCGATCCATGCACTTGGACATTCCAAGTATGTTGAAATGTCTTGAAATTGTACTCAGTCATAGTCAACGACGCCCTGAACAAGAATCCGTTGAAAATATTTGCATATCGCTTAAGGAATATTTTTAATGAATTTTTGAAAATCAGGAAAGCGATCCATGCACTTAGGCAGTGACTTAACTTTTTCGTCAAAAAAGACCCCAAAAGTATCTTGGAATGTCTTGAAATTGTACACAGTCATAGTCAAGCATGCCCTGAACAAGAATCCGTTGAATATATTTGCATATCTCTTGAAGAATATTTTTAATGAATTTTTGAAAATCCGAAAAGCGATCCATGCACTTGGACATTCCAAGTATGTTGGAATGTCTTGAAATTGTACTCAGTCATAGTCAACGACGCCCTGAACAAGAATCCGTTGAAAATATTTGCATATCGCTTAAGGAATATTTTTAATGAATTTTTGAAAATCAGGAAAGCGATTCATGCACTTAGGCAGTGACTTAACTTTTTTGTCAAAAAAGACCCCAAAAGTATCTTGGAATGTCTTGAAATTGTACACAGTCATAGTCAAGCATGCCCTGAACAAGAATCCGTTGAATATATTTGCATATCTCTTGAAGAATATTTTTAATGAATTTTTGAAAATCCGAAAAGCGATCCATGCACTTGGACATTCCAAGTATGTTGGAATGTCTTGAAATTGTACTCAGTCATAGTCAACGACGCCCTGAACAAGAATCAATTGAAAATATTTGCATATCGCTTAAGGAATATTTTTAATGAATTTTTGAAAATCAGGAAAGCGATCCATGCACTTAGGCAGTGACTTAACTTTTTTGTCAAAAAAGACCCCAAAAGTATATTGGAATGTCTTGAAATTGTACACAGTCATAGTCAAGCATGCCCTGAACAAGAATCCGTTGAATATATTTGCATATCTCTTGAAGAATATTTTTAATGAATTTTTGAAAATCCGAAAAGCGATCCATGCACTTGGACATTCCAAGTATGTTGGAATGTCTTGAAATTGTACTCAGTCATAGTCAACGACGCCCTGAACAAGAATCAATTGAAAATATTTGCATATCTCTTAAGGAATATTTTTAATGAATTTTTGAAAATGAGGAAAGTCTGTGCACTTAGGCAGTGACTTAACTTTTTATTCAAAAAAGACCCCAAAAGTATCCTGGAATGTCTTGAAATTGTACACAGTCATAGTCAAGCATGCCCTGAACAAGAATCCGTTGAATATATTTGCATATCTCTTGAAGAATATTTTTAATGAACTTTTGAAAATCAGGAAAGCGATCCATGCACTTGGACATTCCAAGTATGTTGGAATGTCTTGAAATTGTACTCAGTCATAGTCAACGACGCCCTGAACAAGAATCCGTTGAAAATATTTGCATATCGTTTAAGGAATATTTTTAAAGAATTTCTGAAAATCAGGAAAGCGATCCATGCACTTAGGCAGTGACTTAACTTTTTCGTCAAAAAAGACCCCAAAAGTATCTTGGAATGTCTTGAAATTGTACACAGTCATAGTCAAGCATGCCCTGAACAAGAATCCGTTGAATATATTTGCATATCTCTTGAAGAATATTTTTAATGAATTTTTGAAAATCCGAAAAGCGATCCATGCACTTGGACATTCCAAGTATGTTGGAATGTCTTGAAATTGTACTCGGTCATAGTCAACGACGCCCTGAACAAGAATCCATTGAAAATATTTGCATATCTCTTAAGGAATATTTTTAATGAATTTTTGAAAATGATGAAAGTCTGTGCACTTAGGCAGTGACTTAACTTTTTATCCAAAAAAGACCCCAAAGGTATCTTGGAATGTCTTGAAATTGTACACAGTCATAGTCAAGCATGCCCTGAACAAGAATCCGTTGAATATATTTGCATATCTCTTGAAGAATATTTTTAATGAACTTTTGAAAATCAGGAAAGCGATCCATGCACTTGGACATTCCAAGTATGTTGGAATGTCTTGAAATTGTACTCAGTCATAGTCAACGACGCCCTGAACAAGAATCCGTTGAAAATATTTGCATATCGTTTAAGGAATATTTTTAAAGAATTTCTGAAAATCAGGAAAGCGATCCATGCACTTAGGCAGTGACTTAACTTTTTCGTCAAAAAAGACCCCAAAAGTATCTTGGAATGTCTTGAAATTGTACACAGTCATAGTCAAGCATGCCCTGAACAAGAATCCGTTGAATATATTTGCATATCTCTTGAAGAATATTTTTAATGAATTTTTGAAAATCCGAAAAGCGATCCATGCACTTGGACATTCCAAGTATGTTGGAATGTCTTGAAATTGTACTCAGTCATAGTCAACGACGCCCTGAACAAGAATCAATTGAAAATATTTGCATATCGCTTAAGGAATATTTTTAATGAATTTTTGAAAATCAGGAAAGCGATCCATGCACTTAGGCAGTGACTTAACTTTTTTGTCAAAAAAGACCCCAAAAGTATATTGGAATGTCTTGAAATTGTACACAGTCATAGTCAAGCATGCCCTGAACAAGAATCCGTTGAATATATTTGCATATCTCTTGAAGAATATTTTTAATGAATTTTTGAAAATCCGAAAAGCGATCCATGCACTTGGACATTCCAAGTATGTTGGAATGTCTTGAAATTGTACTCAGTCATAGTCAACGACGCCCTGAACAAGAATCAATTGAAAATATTTGCATATCTCTTAAGGAATATTTTTAATGAATTTTTGAAAATGAGGAAAGTCTGTGCACTTAGGCAGTGACTTAACTTTTTATTCAAAAAAGACCCCAAAAGTATCCTGGAATGTCTTGAAATTGTACACAGTCATAGTCAAGCATGCCCTGAACAAGAATCCGTTGAATATATTTGCATATCTCTTGAAGAATATTTTTAATGAACTTTTGAAAATCAGGAAAGCGATCCATGCACTTGGACATTCCAAGTATGTTGGAATGTCTTGAAATTGTACTCAGTCATAGTCAACGACGCCCTGAACAAGAATCCGTTGAAAATATTTGCATATCGTTTAAGGAATATTTTTAAAGAATTTCTGAAAATCAGGAAAGCGATCCATGCACTTAGGCAGTGACTTAACTTTTTCGTCAAAAAAGACCCCAAAAGTATCTTGGAATGTCTTGAAATTGTACACAGTCATAGTCAAGCATGCCCTGAACAAGAATCCGTTGAATATATTTGCATATCTCTTGAAGAATATTTTTAATGAATTTTTGAAAATCCGAAAAGCGATCCATGCACTTGGACATTCCAAGTATGTTGGAATGTCTTGAAATTGTACTAGGTCATAGTCAACGACGCCCTGAACAAGAATCCATTGAAAATATTTGCATATCTCTTAAGGAATATTTTTAATGAATTTTTGAAAATGATGAAAGTCTGTGCACTTAGGCAGTGACTTAACTTTTTATCCAAAAAAGACCCCAAAGGTATCTTGGAATGTCTTGAAATTGTACACAGTCATAGTCAAGCATGCCCTGAACAAGAATCCGTTGAATATATTTGCATATCTCTTGAAGAATATTTTTAATGAACTTTTGAAAATCAGGAAAGCGATCCATGCACTTGGACATTCCAAGTATGTTGGAATGTCTTGAAATTGTACTCAGTCATAGTCAACGACGCCCTGAACAAGAATCCGTTGAAAATATTTGCATATCGTTTAAGGAATATTTTTAAAGAATTTCTGAAAATCAGGAAAGCGATCCATGCACTTAGGCAGTGACTTAACTTTTTCGTCAAAAAAGACCCCAAAAGTATCTTGGAATGTCTTGAAATTGTACACAGTCATAGTCAAGCATGCCCTGAACAAGAATCCGTTGAATATATTTGCATATCTCTTGAAGAATATTTTTAATGAATTTTTGAAAATCCGGAAAGCGATCCATGCACTTGGACATTCCAAGTATGTTGGAAAGTCTTGAAATTGTACTCGGTCATAGTCAACGACGCCCTGAACAAGAATCCATTGAAAATATTTGCATATCTCTTAAGGAATATTTTTAATGAATTTTTGAAAATTATGAAAGTCTGTGCACTTAGGCAGTGACTTAACTTTTTATTCAAAAAAGACCCCAAAAGTATCTTGGAATGTCTTGAAATTGTACACAGTCATAGTCAAGCATGCCCTGAACAAGAATCCGTTGAATATATTTGCATATCTCTTGAAGAATATTTTTAATGAACTTTTGAAAATCAGGAAAGCGATCCATGCACTTGGACATTCCAAGTATGTTGAAATGTCTTGAAATTGTACTCAGTCATAGTCAACGACGCCCTGAACAAGAATCCGTTGAAAATATTTGCATATCGCTTAAGGAATATTTTTAATGAATTTTTGAAAATCAGGAAAGCGATCCATGCACTTAGGCAGTGACTTAACTTTTTCGTCAAAAAAGACCCCAAAAGTATCTTGGAATGTCTTGAAATTGTACACAGTCATAGTCAAGCATGCCCTGAACAAGAATCCGTTGAATATATTTGCATATCTCTTGAAGAATATTTTTAATGAATTTTTGAAAATCCGAAAAGCGATCCATGCACTTGGACATTCCAAGTATGTTGGAATGTCTTGAAATTGTACTCGGTCATAGTCAACGACGCCCTGAACAAGAATCCATTGAAAATATTTGCATATCTCTTAAGGAATATTTTTAATGAATTTTTGAAAATGATGAAAGTCTGTGCACTTAGGCAGTGACAACTTTTTATCCAAAAAAGACCCCAAAGGTATCTTGGAATGTCTTGAAATTGTACACAGTCATAGTCAAGCATGCCCTGAACAAGAATCCGTTGAATATATTTGCATATCTCTTGAAGAATATTTTTAATGAACTTTTGAAAATCAGGAAAGCGATCCATGCACTTGGACATTCCAAGTATGTTGGAATGTCTTGAAATTGTACTCAGTCATAGTCAACGACGCCCTGAACAAGAATCCGTTGAAAATATTTGCATATCGTTTAAGGAATATTTTTAAAGAATTTCTGAAAATCAGGAAAGCGATCCATGCACTTAGGCAGTGACTTAACTTTTTCGTCAAAAAAGACCCCAAAAGTATCTTGGAATGTCTTGAAATTGTACACAGTCATAGTCAAGCATGCCCTGAACAAGAATCCGTTGAATATATTTGCATATCTCTTGAAGAATATTTTTAATGAATTTTTGAAAATCCGGAAAGCGATCCATGCACTTGGACATTCCAAGTATGTTGGAAAGTCTTGAAATTGTACTCGGTCATAGTCAACGACGCCCTGAACAAGAATCCATTGAAAATATTTGCATATCTCTTAAGGAATATTTTTAATGAATTTTTGAAAATGATGAAAGTCTGTGCACTTAGGCAGTGACTTAACTTTTTATTCAAAAAAGACCCCAAAAGTATCTTGGAATGTCTTGAAATTGTACACAGTCATAGTCAAGCATGCCCTGAACAAGAATCCGTTGAATATATTTGCATATCTCTTGAAGAATATTTTTAATGAACTTTTGAAAATCAGGAAAGCGATCCATGCACTTGGACATTCCAAGTATGTTGAAATGTCTTGAAATTGTACTCAGTCATAGTCAACGACGCCCTGAACAAGAATCCGTTGAAAATATTTGCATATCGCTTAAGGAATATTTTTAATGAATTTTTGAAAATCAGGAAAGCGATCCATGCACTTAGGCAGTGACTTAACTTTTTCGTCAAAAAAGACCCCAAAAGTATCTTGGAATGTCTTGAAATTGTACACAGTCATAGTCAAGCATGCCCTGAACAAGAATCCGTTGAATATATTTGCATATCTCTTGAAGAATATTTTTAATGAATTTTTGAAAATCCGAAAAGCGATCCATGCACTTGGACATTCCAAGTATGTTGGAATGTCTTGAAATTGTACTCAGTCATAGTCAACGACGCCCTGAACAAGAATCCGTTGAAAATATTTGCATATCGCTTAAGGAATATTTTTAATGAATTTTTGAAAATCAGGAAAGCGATTCATGCACTTAGGCAGTGACTTAACTTTTTTGTCAAAAAAGACCCCAAAAGTATCTTGGAATGTCTTGAAATTGTACACAGTCATAGTCAAGCATGCCCTGAACAAGAATCCGTTGAATATATTTGCATATCTCTTGAAGAATATTTTTAATGAATTTTTGAAAATCCGAAAAGCGATCCATGCACTTGGACATTCCAAGTATGTTGGAATGTCTTGAAATTGTACTCAGTCATAGTCAACGACGCCCTGAACAAGAATCAATTGAAAATATTTGCATATCTCTTAAGGAATATTTTTAATGAATTTTTGAAAATGAGGAAAGTCTGTGCACTTAGGCAGTGACTTAACTTTTTATTCAAAAAAGACCCCAAAAGTATCCTGGAATGTCTTGAAATTGTACACAGTCATAGTCAAGCATGCCCTGAACAAGAATCCGTTGAATATATTTGCATATCTCTTGAAGAATATTTTTAATGAACTTTTGAAAATCAGGAAAGCGATCCATGCACTTGGACATTCCAAGTATGTTGGAATGTCTTGAAATTGTACTCAGTCATAGTCAACGACGCCCTGAACAAGAATCCGTTGAAAATATTTGCATATCGTTTAAGGAATATTTTTAAAGAATTTCTGAAAATCAGGAAAGCGATCCATGCACTTAGGCAGTGACTTAACTTTTTCGTCAAAAAAGACCCCAAAAGTATCTTGGAATGTCTTGAAATTGTACACAGTCATAGTCAAGCATGCCCTGAACAAGAATCCGTTGAATATATTTGCATATCTCTTGAAGAATATTTTTAATGAATTTTTGAAAATCCGAAAAGCGATCCATGCACTTGGACATTCCAAGTATGTTGGAATGTCTTGAAATTGTACTCGGTCATAGTCAACGACGCCCTGAACAAGAATCCATTGAAAATATTTGCATATCTCTTAAGGAATATTTTTAATGAATTTTTGAAAATGATGAAAGTCTGTGCACTTAGGCAGTGACTTAACTTTTTATCCAAAAAAGACCCCAAAGGTATCTTGGAATGTCTTGAAATTGTACACAGTCATAGTCAAGCATGCCCTGAACAAGAATCCGTTGAATATATTTGCATATCTCTTGAAGAATATTTTTAATGAACTTTTGAAAATCAGGAAAGCGATCCATGCACTTGGACATTCCAAGTATGTTGGAATGTCTTGAAATTGTACTCAGTCATAGTCAACGACGCCCTGAACAAGAATCCGTTGAAAATATTTGCATATCGTTTAAGGAATATTTTTAAAGAATTTCTGAAAATCAGGAAAGCGATCCATGCACTTAGGCAGTGACTTAACTTTTTCGTCAAAAAAGACCCCAAAAGTATCTTGGAATGTCTTGAAATTGTACACAGTCATAGTCAAGCATGCCCTGAACAAGAATCCGTTGAATATATTTGCATATCTCTTGAAGAATATTTTTAATGAATTTTTGAAAATCCGGAAAGCGATCCATGCACTTGGACATTCCAAGTATGTTGGAATGTCTTGAAATTGTACTCAGTCATAGTCAACAACGCCCTGAACAAGAATCCATTGAAAATATTTGCATATCTCTTAAGGAATATTTTTAATGAATTTTTGAAAATGAGGAAAGTCTGTGCACTTAGGCAGTGACTTAACTTTTTATTCAAAAAAGACCCCAAAAGTATCTTGGAATGTCTTGAAATTGTACACAGTCATAGTCAAGCATGCCCTGAACAAGAATCCGTTGAATATATTTGCATATCTCTTGAAGAATATTTTTAATGAACTTTTGAAAATCAGGAAAGCGATCCATGCACTTGGACATTCCAAGTATGTTGGAATGTTTTGAAATTGTACTCAGTCATAGTCAACGACGCCCTGAACAAGAATCCGTTGAAAATATTTGCATATCGCTTAAGGAATATTTTTAATGAATTTTTGAAAATCAGAAAAGCGATCCATGCACTTAGGCAGTGACTTAACTTTTTTGTCAAAAAAGACCCCAAAAGTATCTTGGAATGTCTTGAAATTGTACACAGTCATAGTCAAGCATGCCCTGAACAAGAATCCGTTGAATATATTTGCATATCTCTTGAAGAATATTTTTAATGAATTTTTGAAAATCCGAAAAGCGATCCATGCACTTGGACATTCCAAGTATGTTGGAATGTCTTGAAATTGTACTCAGTCATAGTGAACGACGCCCTGAACAAGAATCAATTGAAAATATTTGCATATCTCTTAAGGAATATTTTTAATGAATTTTTGAAAATGAGGAAAGTCTGTGCACTTAGGCAGTGACTTAACTTTTTATTCAAAAAAGACCCCAAAAGTATCTTGGAATGTCTTGAAATTGTACACAGTCATAGTCAAGCATGCCCTAAACAAGAATCCGTTGAATATATTTGCATATCTCTTGAAGAATATTTTTAATGAATTTTTGAAAATCCGGAAAGCGATCCATGCACTTGGACATTCCAAGTATGTTGGAATGTCTTGAAATTGTACTCAGTCATAGTCAACAACGCCCTGAACAAGAATCCGTTGAAAATATTTGCATATCGCTTAAGGAATATTTTTAATGAATTTTTGAAAATCAGGAAAGCGATCCATGCACTTAGGCAGTGACTTAACTTTTTCGTCAAAAAAGACCCCAAAAGTATCTTGGAATGTCTTGAAATTGTACACAGTCATAGTCAAGCATGCCCTGAACAAGAATCCGTTGAATATATTTGCATATCTCTTGAAGAATATTTTTAATGAATTTTTGAAAATCCGAAAAGCGATCCATGCACTTGGACATTCCAAGTATGTTGGAATGTCTTGAAATTGTACTCAGTCATAGTCAACGACGCCCTGAACAAGAATCCATTGAAAATATTTGCATATCTCTTAAGGAATATTTTTAATGAATTTTTGAAAATGATGAAAGTCTGTGCACTTAGGCAGTGACTTAACTTTTTATTCAAAAAAGACCCCAAAAGTATCTTGGAATGTCTTGAAATTGTACACAGTCATAGTCAAGCATGCCCTGAACAAGAATCCGTTGAATATATTTGCATATCTCTTGAAGAATATTTTTAATGAACTTTTGAAAATCAGGAAAGCGATCCATGCACTTGGACATTCCAAGTATGTTGGAATGTCTTGTAATTGTACTCAGTCATAGTCAACGACGCCCTGAACAAGAATCCGTTGAAAATATTTGCATATCGTTTAAGGAATATTTTTAAAGAATTTCTGAAAATCAGGAAAGCGATCCATGCACTTAGGCAGTGACTTAACTTTTTCGTCAAAAAAGACCCCAAAAGTATCTTGGAATGTCTTGAAATTTTACACAGTCATAGTCAAGCATGCCCTGAACAAGAATCCGTTGAATATATTTGCATATCTCTTGAAGAATATTTTTAATGAATTTTTGAAAATCCGAAAAGCGATCCATGCACTTGGACATTCCAAGTATGTTGGAATGTCTTGAAATTGTACTCAGTCATAGTCAACGACGCCCTGAACAAGAATCAATTGAAAATATTTGCATATCTCTTAAGGAATATTTTTAATGAATTTTTGAAAATGAGGAAAGTCTGTGCACTTAGGCAGTGACTTAACTTTTTATTCAAAAAAGACCCCAAAAGTATCTTGGAATGTCTTGAAATTGTACACAGTCATAGTCAAGCATGCCCTGAACAAGAATCCGTTGAATATTTTTGCATATCTCTTGAAGAATATTTTTAATGAACTTTTGAAAATCAGGAAAGCGATCCATGCACTTGGACATTCCAAGTATGTTGGAATGTCTTGAAATTGTACTCAGTCATAGTCAACGACGCCCTGAACAAGAATCCGTTGAAAATATTTGCATATCGCTTAAGGAATATTTTTAATGAATTTTTGAAAATCAGGAAAGCGATCCATGCACTTAGGCAGTGACTTAACTTTTTTGTCAAAAAAGACCCCAAAAGTATCTTGGAATGTCTTGAAATTGTACACAGTCATAGTCAAGCATGCCCTGAACAAGAATCCATTGAATATATTTGCATATCTCTTGAAGAATATTTTTAATGAACTTTTGAAAATCAGGAAAGCGATCCATGCACTTGGACATTCCAAGTATGTTGGAATGTCTTGAAATTGTACTCAGTCATCGTCAACGACGCCCTGAACAAGAATCAATTGAAAATATTTGCATATCTCTTAAGGAATATTTTTAATGAATTTTTGAAAATCAGGAAAGCGATCCATGCACTTAGGCAGTGACTTAACTTTTTTGTCAAAAAAGACCCCAAAAGTATCTTGGAATGTCTTGAAATTGTACACAGTCATAGTCAAGCATGCCCTGAACAAGAATCAATTGAAAATATTTGCATATCTCTTAAGGAATATTTTTAATGAATTTTTGAAAATGAGGAAAGTCTGTGCACTTAGGCAGTGACTTAACTTTTTATTCAAAAAAGACCCCAAAAGTATCTTGGAATGTCTTGAAATTGTACACAGTCATAGTCAAGCATGCCCTGAACAAGAATCCGTTGAATATATTTGCATATCTCTTGAAGAATATTTTTAATGAACTTTTGAAAATCAGGAAAGCGATCCATGCACTTGGACATTCCAAGTATGTTGGAATGTCTTGAAATTGTACTCAGTCATAGTCAACGACGCCCTGAACAAGAATCCGTTGAAAATATTTGCATATCGCTTAAGGAATATTTTTAATGAACTTTTGAAAATCAGGAAAGCGATCCATGCACTTGGACATTCCAAGTATGTTGGAATGTCTTGAAATTGTACTCAGTCATCGTCAACATCGTCAAGCATGCCCTGAACAAGAATCCGTTGAATATATTTGCATATCTCTTGAGGAATATTTTTAATGAATTTTTGAAAATCAGGAAAGCGATCCATGCACTTAGGCAGTGACTTAACTTTTGATGTTTTTGGGTTGTTTTTAAAGAATTAAAGCTGCAGGAGTTCATCCATGTCGTCCAGTCGCTGGAAACAAACGTTTGGACACCGTGGATCACACAGCAGGATATCAGGTGAGACGAAGGAAACGATCCATTTGCCCTGATGCACTTAGTGACTTGACTTTTTTTTCAAAAAAAATCCCAAAAGTAAATTGGAATGTCTTGAAATTGTACACAGTCATAGTCAAGCATGCCCTGAACAAGAATCTGTTGAATATATTTGCATATCTCTTGAAGAATATTTTTAATGAATTTTTGAAAATCCGGAAAGCGATCCATGCACTTGGACATTCCAAGTATGTTGGAATGTCTTGAAATTGTACTCAGTCATAGTCAACAACGCCCTGAACAAGAATCCGTTGAAAATATTTGCATATCGCTTAAGGAATATTTTTAATGAATTTTTGAAAATCAGGAAAGCGATCCATGCACTTAGGCAGTGACTTAACTTTTTCGTCAAAAAAGACCCCAAAAGTATCTTGGAATGTCTTGAAATTGTACACAGTCATAGTCAAGCATGCCCTGAACAAGAATCCGTTGAATATATTTGCATATCTCTTGAAGAATATTTTTAATGAATTTTTGAAAATCCGAAAAGCGATCCATGCACTTGGACATTCCAAGTATGTTGGAATGTCTTGAAATTGTACTCAGTCATAGTCAACGACGCCCTGAACAAGAATCAATTGAAAATATTTGCATATCTCTTAAGGAATATTTTTAATGAATTTTTGAAAATGAGGAAAGTCTGTGCACTTAGGCAGTGACTTAACTTTTTATTCAAAAAAGACCCCAAAAGTATCTTGGAATGTCTTGAAATTGTACACAGTCATAGTCAAGCATGCCCTGAACAAGAATCCGTTGAATATTTTTGCATATCTCTTGAAGAATATTTTTAATGAACTTTTGAAAATCAGGAAAGCGATCCATGCACTTGGACATTCCAAGTATGTTGGAATGTCTTGAAATTGTACTCAGTCATAGTCAACGACGCCCTGAACAAGAATCCGTTGAAAATATTTGCATATCGCTTAAGGAATATTTTTAATGAATTTTTGAAAATCAGGAAAGCGATCCATGCACTTAGGCAGTGACTTAACTTTTTTGTCAAAAAAGACCCCAAAAGTATCTTGGAATGTCTTGAAATTGTACACAGTCATAGTCAAGCATGCCCTGAACAAGAATCCATTGAATATATTTGCATATCTCTTGAAGAATATTTTTAATGAACTTTTGAAAATCAGGAAAGCGATCCATGCACTTGGACATTCCAAGTATGTTGGAATGTCTTGAAATTGTACTCAGTCATCGTCAACGACGCCCTGAACAAGAATCAATTGAAAATATTTGCATATCTCTTAAGGAATATTTTTAATGAATTTTTGAAAATGAGGAAAGTCTGTGCACTTAGGCAGTGACTTAACTTTTTATTCAAAAAAGACCCCAAAAGTATCTTGGAATGTCTTGAAATTGTACACAGTCATAGTCAAGCATGCCCTGAACAAGAATCCGTTGAATATATTTGCATATCTCTTGAAGAATATTTTTAATGAACTTTTGAAAATCAGGAAAGCGATCCATGCACTTGGACATTCCAAGTATGTTGGAATGTCTTGAAATTGTACTCAGTCATAGTCAACGATGCCCTGAACAAGAATCCGTTGAAAATATTTGCATATCGCTTAAGGAATATTTTTAATGAATTTTTGAAAATCAGGAAAGCGATCCATGCACTTAGGCAGTGACTTAACTTTTTTGTCAAAAAAGACCCCAAAAGTATCTTGGAATGTCTTGAAATTGTACACAGTCATAGTCAAGCATGCCCTGAACAAGAATCAGTTGAATATATTTGCATATCTCTTGAAGAATTTTTTTAATGAATTTTTGAAAATCCGAATAGCGATCCATGCACTTGGACATTCCAAGTATGTTGGAATGTCTTGAAATTGTACTCAGTCATAGTCAACGACGCCCTGAACAAGAATCAATTGAAAATATTTGCATATCTCTTAAGGAATATTTTTAATGAATTTTTGAAAATTAGGAAATCGATCCATGCACTTAGGCAGTGACTTAACTTTTGATGTTTTTGGTTTGTTTTTAAAGCATTAAAGCTGCAGGAGTTCATCCATGTCGCCCAGTCGCTGGAAACAAACGTTTGGACACCGTGGATCACACAGCAGGATATCAGGTGAGACGAAGGAAACAATCCATTTGCCCTGATGCACTTAGTGACTTGACTTTTTTTTCAAAAAAAACCCCAAAAGTAAATTGGAATGTCTTGAAATTGTACACAGTCATAGTCAAGCATGCCCTGAATAAGAATCCGTTGAATATATTTGCATATCTCTTGAAGAATATTTTTAATGAATTTTTGAAAATCCGGAAAGCGATCCATGCACTTGGACATTCCAAGTATGTTGGAATGTCTTGAAATTGTACTCAGTCATAGTCAACGACGCCCTGAACAAGAATCCGTTGAAAATATTTGCATATCGCTTAAGGAATATTTTTAATGAATTTTTGAAAATCAGGAAAGCGATCCATGCACTTAGGCAGTGACTTAACTTTTTCGTCAAAAAAGACCCCAAAAGTATCTTGGAATGTCTTGAAATTGTACACAGTCATAGTCAAGCATGCCCTGAACAAGAATCCGTTGAATATATTAGCATATCTCTTGAGGAATATTTTTAATGAATTTTTGAAAATCAGGAAAGCGATCCATGCACTTAGGCAGTGACTTAACTTTTGATGTTTTTGGGTTGTTTTTAAAGAATTAAAGCTGCAGGAGTTCATCCATGTCGTCCAGTCGCTGGAAACAAACGTTTGGACACCGTGGATCACACAGCAGGATATCAGGTGAGACGAAGGAAACGATCCATTTGCCCTGATGCACTTAGTGACTTGACTTTTTTTTCAAAAAAAATCCCAAAAGTAAATTGGAATGTCTTGAAATTGTACACAGTCATAGTCAAGCATGCCCTGAACAAGAATCCGTTGAATATATTTGCATATCTCTTGAAGAATATTTTTAATGAATTTTTGAAAATCCGGAAAGCGATCCATGCACTTGGACATTCCAAGTATGTTGGAATGTCTTGAAATTGTACTCAGTCATAGTCAACAACGCCCTGAACAAGAATCCATTGAAAATATTTGCATATCTCTTAAGGAATATTTTTAATGAATTTTTGAAAATGAGGAAAGTCTGTGCACTTAGGCAGTGACTTAACTTTTTATTCAAAAAAGACCCCAAAAGTATCTTGGAATGTCTTGAAATTGTACACAGTCATAGTCAAGCATGCCCTGAACAAGAATCCGTTGAATATATTTGCATATCTCTTGAAGAATATTTTTAATGAACTTTTGAAAATCAGGAAAGCGATCCATGCACTTGGACATTCCAAGTATGTTGGAATGTCTTGAAATTGTACTCAGTCATAGTCAACGACGCCCTGAACAAGAATCCGTTGAAAATATTTGCATATCGCTTAAGGAATATTTTTAATGAATTTTTGAAAATCAGAAAAGCGATCCATGCACTTAGGCAGTGACTTAACTTTTTTGTCAAAAAAGACCCCAAAAGTATCTTGGAATGTCTTGAAATTGTACACAGTCATAGTCAAGCATGCCCTGAACAAGAATCCGTTGAATATATTTGCATATCTCTTGAAGAATATTTTAAATGAATTTTTGAAAATCCGAAAAGCGATCCATGCACTTGGACATTCCAAGTATGTTGGAATGTCTTGAAATTGTACTCAGTCATAGTCAACGACGCCCTGAACAAGAATCCGTTGAAAATATATGCATATCGCTTAAGGAATATTTTTAATGAATTTTTGAAAATCAGGAAAGCGATCCATGCACTTAGGCAGTGACTTAACTTTTTTGTCAAAAAAGACCCCAAAAGTATCTTGGAATGTCTTGAAATTGTACACAGTCATAGTCAAGCATGCCCTGAACAAGAATCCGTTGAATATATTTGCATATCTTTTGAAGAATATTTTTAATGAACTTTTGAAAATCAGGAAAGCGATCCATGCACTTGGACATTCCAAGTATGTTGGAATGTCTTGAAATTGTACTCAGTCATAGTCAACGACGCCCTGAACAAGAATCCGTTGAAAATATTTGCATATCGCTTAAGGAATATTTTTAATGAATTTTTGAAAATCAGGAAAGCGATCCATGCACTTAGGCAGTGACTTAACTTTTTCGTCAAAAAAGACCCCAAAAGTATCTTGGAATGTCTTGAAATTGTACACAGTCATAGTCAAGCATGCCCTGAACAAGAATCCGTTGAATATATTTGCATATCTCTTGAAGAATATTTTTAATGAAATTTTGAAAATCCGAAAAGCGATCCATGCACTTGGACATTCCAAGTATGTTGGAATGTCTTGAAATTGTACTCAGTCATTGTCAACGACGCCCTGAACAAGAATCAATTGAAAATATTTGCATATCTCTTAAGGAATATTTTTAATGAATTTTTGAAAATGAGGAAAGTCTGTGCACTTAGGCAGTGACTTAACTTTTTATTCAAAAAAGACCCCAAAAGTATCTTGGAATGTCTTGAAATTGTACACAGTCATAGTCAAGCATGCCCTGAACAAGAATCCGTTGAATATATTTGCATATCTCTTGAAGAATATTTTTAATGAACTTTTGAAAATCAGGAAAGCGATCCATGCACTTGGACATTCCAAGTATGTTGGAATGTCTTGAAATTGTACTCAGTCATAGTCAACGACGCCCTGAACAAGAATCCGTTGAAAATATTTGCATATCGCTTAAGGAATATTTTTAATGAATTTTTGAAAATCAGGAAAGCGATCCATGCACTTAGGCAGTGACTTAACTTTTTTGTCAAAAAAGACCCCAAAAGTATCTTGGAATGTCTTGAAATTGTACACAGTCATAGTCAAGCATGCCCTGAACAAGAATCCGTTGAATATATTTGCATATCTCTTGAAGAATATTTTTAATGAATTTTTGAAAATCCGAAAAGCAATCGATGCACTTGGACATTCCAAGTATGTTGGAATGTCTTGAAATTGTACTCAGTCATTGTCAACGACGCCCTGAACAAGAATCAATTGAAAATATTTGCATATCTCTTAAGGAATATTTTTAATGAATTTTTGAAAATGAGGAAAGTCTGTGCACTTAGGCAGTGACTTAACTTTTTATTCAAAAAAGACCCCAAAAGTATCTTGGAATGTCTTGAAATTGTACACAGTCATAGTCAAGCATGCCCTGAACAAGAATCCGTTGAATATATTTGCATATCTCTTGAAGAATATTTTTAATGAACTTTTGAAAATCAGGAAAGCGATCCATGCACTTGGACATTCCAAGTATGTTGGAATGTCTTGAAATTGTACTCAGTCATAGTCAACGACGCCCTGAACAAGAATCCGTTGAAAATATTTGCATATCGCTTAAGGAATATTTTTAATGAATTTTTGAAAATCAGGAAAGCGATCCATGCACTTAGGCAGTGACTTAACTTTTTTGTCAAAAAAGACACCAAAAGTATCTTGGAATGTCTTGAAATTGTACACAGTCATAGTCAAGCATGCCCTGAACAAGAATCCGTTGAATATATTTGCATATCTCTTGAAGAATATTTTTAATGAATTTTTGAAAATCCGAAAAGCGATCCATGCACTTGGACATTCCAAGTATGTTGGAATGTCTTGAAATTGTACTCAGTCATAGTCAACGACGCCCTGAACAAGAATCAATTGAAAATATTTGCATATCTCTTAAGGAATATTTTTAATGAATTTTTGAAAATGAGGAAAGTCTGTGCACTTAGGCAGTGACTTAACTTTTTATTCAAAAAAGACCCCAAAAGTATCTTGGAATGTCTTGAAATTGTACACAGTCATAGTCAAGCATGCCCTGAACAAGAATCCGTTGAATATATTTGCATATCTCTTGAAGAATATTTTTAATGAACTTTTGAAAATCAGGAAAGCGATCCATGCACTTGGACATTCCAAGTATGTTGGAATGTCTTGAAATTGTACTCAGTCATAGTCAACGACGCCCTGAACAAGAATCCGTTGAAAATATTTGCATATCGCTTAAGGAATATTTTTAATGAATTTTTGAAAATCAGGAAAGCGATCCATGCACTTAGGCAGTGACTTAACTTTTTTGTCAAAAAAGACCCCAAAAGTATCTTGGAATGTCTTGAAATTGTACACAGTCATAGTCAAGCATGCCCTGAACAAGAATCCGTTGAATATATTTGCATATCTCTTGAAGAATTTTTTTAATGAATTTTTGAAAATCCGAAAAGCGATCCATGCACTTGGACATTCCAAGTATGTTGGAATGTCTTGAAATTGTACTCAGTCATAGTCAACGACGCCCTGAACAAGAATCAATTGAAAATATTTGCATATCTCTTAAGGAATATTTTTAATGAATTTTTGAAAATTAGGAAAGTGATCCATGCACTTAGGCAGTGACTTAACTTTTGATGTTTTTGGTTTGTTTTTAAAGCATTAAAGCTGCAGGAGTTCATCCATGTCGCCCAGTCGCTGGAAACAAACGTTTGGACACCGTGGATCACACAGCAGGATATCAGGTGAGACGAAGGAAACAATCCATTTGCCCTGATGCACTTAGTGACTTGACTTTTTTTTCAAAAAAAACCCCAAAAGTAAATTGGAATGTCTTGAAATTGTACACAGTCATAGTCAAGCATGCCCTGAATAAGAATCCGTTGAATATATTTGCATATCTCTTGAAGAATATTTTTAATGAATTTTTGAAAATCCGGAAAGCGATCCATGCACTTGGACATTCCAAGTATGTTGGAATGTCTTGAAATTGTACTCAGTCATAGTCAACGACGCCCTGAACAAGAATCCGTTGAAAATATTTGCATATCGCTTAAGGAATATTTTTAATGAATTTTTGAAAATCAGGAAAGCGATCCATGCACTTAGGCAGTGACTTAACTTTTTCGTCAAAAAAGACCCCAAAAGTATCTTGGAATGTCTTGAAATTGTACACAGTCATAGTCAAGCATGCCCTGAACAAGAATCCGTTGAATATATTTGCATATCTCTTGAGGAATATTTTTAATGAATTTTTGAAAATCAGGAAAGCGATCCATGCACTTAGGCAGTGACTTAACTTTTGATGTTTTTGGGTTGTTTTTAAAGAATTAAAGCTGCAGGAGTTCATCCATGTCGTCCAGTCGCTGGAAACAAACGTTTGGACACCGTGGATCACACAGCAGGATATCAGGTGAGACGAAGGAAACGATCCATTTGCCCTGATGCACTTAGTGACTTGACTTTTTTTTCAAAAAAAACCCCAAAAGTAAATTGGAATGTCTTGAAATTGTACACAGTCATAGTCAAGCATGCCCTGAACAAGAATCCGTTGAATATATTTGCATATCTCTTGAAGAATATTTTTAATGAATTTTTGAAAATCCGAAAAGCGATCCATGCACTTGGACATTCCAAGTATGTTGGAATGTCTTGAAATTGTACTCAGTCATAGTCAACGACGCCCTGAACAAGAATCAATTGAAAATATTTGCATATCTCTTAAGGAATATTTTTAATGAATTTTTGAAAATGAGGAAAGTCTGTGCACTTAGGCAGTGACTTAACTTTTTATTCAAAAAAGACCCCAAAAGTATCTTGGAATGTCTTGAAATTGTACACAGTCATAGTCAAGCATGCCCTGAACAAGAATCCGTTGAATATATTTGCATATCTCTTGAAGAATATTTTTAATGAACTTTTGAAAATCAGGAAAGCGATCCATGCACTTGGACATTCCAAGTATGTTGGAATGTTTTGAAATTGTACTCAGTCATAGTCAACGACGCCCTGAACAAGAATCCGTTGAAAATATTTGCATATCGTTTAAGGAATATTTTTAAAGAATTTCTGAAAATCAGGAAAGCGATCCATGCACTTAGGCAGTGACTTAACTTTTTCGTCAAAAAAGACCCCAAAAGTATCTTGGAATGTCTTGAAATTGTACACAGTCATAGTCAAGCATGCCCTGAACAAGAATCCGTTGAATATATTTGCATATCTCTTGAAGAATATTTTTAATGAATTTTTGAAAATCCGGAAAGCGATCCATGCACTTGGACATTCCAAGTATGTTGGAATGTCTTGAAATTGTACTCAGTCATAGTCAACAACGCCCTGAACAAGAATCCGTTGAATATATTTGCATATCTCTTGAAGAATATTTTTAATGAATTTTGAAAATGATGAAAGTCTGTGCACTTAGGCAGTGACTTAACTTTTTATTCAAAAAAGACCCCAAAGGTATCTTGGAATGTCTTGAAATTGTACACAGTCATAGTCAAGCATGCCCTGAACAAGAATCCGTTGAATATATTTGCATATCTCTTGAAGAATATTTTTAATGAACTTTTGAAAATCAGGAAAGCGATCCATGCACTTGGACATTCCAAGTATGTTGGAATGTCTTGAAATTGTACTCAGTCATAGTCAACGACGCCCTGAACAAGAATCCGTTGAAAATATTTGCATATCGCTTAAGGAATATTTTTAATGAATTTTTGAAAATCAGGAAAGCGATCCATGCACTTAGGCAGTGACTTAACTTTTTTGTCAAAAAAGACCCCAAAAGTATCTTGGAATGTCTTGAAATTGTACACAGTCATAGTCAAGAATGCCCTGAACAAGAATCCGTTGAATATATTTGCATATCTCTTGAAGAATATTTTTAATGAATTTTTGAAAATCCGAAAAGCGATCCATGCACTTGGACATTCCAAGTATGTTGGAATGTCTTGAAATTGTACTCAGTCATAGTCAACGAGGCCCTGAACAAGAATCCATTGAAAATATTTGCATATCTCTTAAGGAATATTTTTAATGAATTTTTGAAAATGATGAAAGTCTGTGCACTTAGGCAGTGACTTAACTTTTTATTCAAAAAAGACCCCAAAGGTATCTTGGAATGTCTTGAAATTGTACACAGTCATAGTCAAGCATGCCCTGAACAAGAATCCGTTGAATATATTTGCATATCTCTTGAAGAATATTTTTAATGAACTTTTGAAAATCAGGAAAGCGATCCATGCACTTGGACATTCCAAGTATGTTGGAATGTCTTGAAATTGTACTCAGTCATAGTCAACGACGCCCTGAACAAGAATCCGTTGAAAATATTTGCGTATCGTTTAAGGAATATTTTTAAAGAATTTCTGAAAATCAGGAAAGCGATCCATGCACTTAGGCAGTGACTTAACTTTTTCGTCAAAAAAGACCCCAAAAGTATCTTGGAATGTCTTGAAATTGTACACAGTCATAGTCAAGAATGCCCTGAACAAGAATCCGTTGAATATATTTGCATATCTCTTGAAGAATATTTTTAATGAATTTTTGAAAATCCGGAAAGCGATCCATGCACTTGGACATTCCAAGTATGTTGGAATGTCTTGAAATTGTACTCGGTCATAGTCAACGACGCCCTGAACAAGAATCCATTGAAAATATTTGCATATCTCTTAAGGAATATTTTTAATGAATTTTTGAAAATGATGAAAGTCTGTGCACTTAGGCAGTGACTTAACTTTTTATTCAAAAAAGACCCCAAAGGTATCTTGGAATGTCTTGAAATTGTACACAGTCATAGTCAAGCATGCCCTGAACAAGAATCCGTTGAATATATTTGCATATCTCTTGAAGAATATTTTTAATGAACTTTTGAAAATCAGGAAAGCGATCCATGCACTTGGACATTCCAAGTATGTTGGAATGTCTTGAAATTGTACTCAGTCATAGTCAACGACGCCCTGAACAAGAATCCGTTGAAAATATTTGCATATCGCTTAAGGAATATTTTTAATGAATTTTTGAAAATCAGGAAAGCGATCCATGCACTTAGGCAGTGACTTAACTTTTTTGTCAAAAAAGACCCCAAAAGTATCTTGGAATGTCTTGAAATTGTACACAGTCATAGTCAAGCATGCCCTGAACAAGAATCCGTTGAATATATTTGCATATCTCTTGAAGAATATTTTTAATGAACTTTTGAAAATCAGGAAAGCGATCCATGCACTTGGACATTCCAAGTATGTTGGAATGTCTTGAAATTGTACTCAGTCATAGTCAACGACGCCCTGAACAAGAATCCGTTGAAAATATTTGCATATCGCTTAAGGAATATTTTTAATGAATTTTTGAAAATCAGGAAAGCGATCCATGCACTTAGGCAGTGACTTAACTTTTTTGTCAAAAAAGACCCCAAAAGTATCTTGGAATGTCTTGAAATTGTACACAGTCATAGTCAAGCATGCCCTGAACAAGAATCCGTTGAATATATTTGCATATCTCTTGAAGAATATTTTTAATGAATTTTTGAAAATCCGAAAAGCGATCCATGCACTTGGACATTCCAAGTATGTTGGAATGTCTTGAAATTGTACTCAGTCATAGTCAACGACGCCCTGAACAAGAATCAATTGAAAATATTTGCATATCTCTTAAGGAATATTTTTAATGAATTTTTGAAAATGATGAAAGTCTGTGCACTTAGGCAGTGACTTAACTTTTTATTCAAAAAAGACCCCAAAAGTATCTTGGAATGTCTTGAAATTGTACACAGTCATAGTCAAGCATGCCCTGAACAAGAATCCGTTGAATATATTTGCATATCTCTTGAAGAATATTTTTAATGAACTTTTGAAAATCAGGAAAGCGATCCATGCACTTGGACATTCCAAGTATGTTGGAATGTCTTGAAATTGTACTCAGTCATAGTCAACGACGCCCTGAACAAGAATCCGTTGAAAATATTTGCATATCGCTTAAGGAATATTTTTAATGAATTTTTGAAAATCAGGAAAGCGATCCATGCACTTAGGCAGTGACTTAACTTTTTCGTCAAAAAAGACCCCAAAAGTATCTTGGAATGTCTTGAAATTGTACACAGTCATAGTCAAGCATGCCCTGAACAAGAATCCGTTGAATATATTTGCATATCTCTTGAAGAATATTTTTAATGAATTTTTGAAAATCCGAAAAGCGATCCATGCACTTGGACATTCCAAGTATGTTGGAATGTCTTGAAATTGTACTCAGTCATAGTCAACGACGCCCTGAACAAGAATCAATTGAAAATATTTGCAAATCTCTTAAGGAATATTTTTAATGAATTTTTGAAAATGAGGAAAGTCTGTGCACTGAGGCAGTGACTAAACTTTTTATTCAAAAAAGACCCCAAAAGTATCTTGGAATGTCTTGAAATTGTACACAGTCATAGTCAAGCATGCCCTGAACAAGAATCCGTTGAATATATTTGCATATCTCTTGAAGAATATTTTTAATGAACTTTTGAAAATCAGGAAAGCGATCCATGCACTTGGACATTCCAAGTATGTTGGAATGTCTTGAAATTGTACTCAGTCATAGTCAACGACGCCCTGAACAAGAATCCGTTGAAAATATTTGCATATCGTTTAAGGAATATTTTTAAAGAATTTCTGAAATTCAGAAAAGCGATCCATGCACTTAGGCAGTGACTTAACTTTTTCGTCAAAAAAGACCCCAAAAGTATCTTGGAATGTCTTGAAATTGTACACAGTCATAGTCAAGCATGCCCTGAACAAGAATCCGTTGAATATATTTGCATATCTCTTGAAGAATATTTTTAATGAATTTTTGAAAATCCGGAAAGCGATCCATGCACTTGGACATTCCAAGTATGTTGGAATGTCTTGAAATTGTACTCGGTCATAGTCAACGACGCCCTGAACAAGAATCCATTGAAAATATTTGCATATCTCTTAAGGAATATTTTTAATGAATTTTTGAAAATGATGAAAGTCTGTGCACTTAGGCAGTGACTTAACTTTTTATTCAAAAAAGACCCCAAAAGTATCTTGGAATGTCTTGAAATTGTACACAGTCATAGTCAAGCATGCCCTGAACAAGAATCCATTGAATATATTTGCATATCTCTTGAAGAATATTTTTAATGAACTTTTGAAAATCAGGAAAGCGATCCATGCACTTGGACATTCCAAGTATGTTGGAATGTCTTGAAATTGTACTCAGTCATAGTCAACGACGCCCTGAACAAGAATCCGTTGAAAATATTTGCATATCGCTTAAGGAATATTTTTAATGAATTTTTGAAAATCAGGAAAGCGATCCATGCACTTAGGCAGTGACTTAACTTTTTTGTCAAAAAAGACCCCAAAAGTATCTTGGAATGTCTTGAAATTGTACACAGTCATAGTCAAGCATGCCCTGAACAAGAATCCGTTGAATATATTTGCATATCTCTTGAAGAATATTTTTAATGAATTTTTGAAAATCCGAAAAGCGATCCATGCACTTGGACATTCCAAGTATGTTGGAATGTCTTGAAATTGTACTCAGTCATAGTCAACGACGCCCTGAACAAGAATCAATTGAAAATATTTGCATATCTCTTAAGGAATATTTTTAATGAATTTTTGAAAATTAGGAAAGCGATCCATGCACTTAGGCAGTGACTTAACTTTTGATGTTTTTGGTTTGTTTTCAAAGCAGTAAAGCTGCAGGAGTTCATCCATGTCGCCCAGTCGCTGGAAACAAACGTTTGGACACCGTGGATCACACAGCAGGATATCAGGTGAGACGAAGGAAACGATCCACTTGCCCTGATGCACTTAGTGACTTGACTTTTTTTTCAAAAAAAACCCCAAAAGTAAATTGGAATGTCTTGAAATTGTACACAGTCATAGTCAAGCATGCCCTGAATAAGAATCCATTGAATATATTTGCATATCTCTTGAAGAATATTTTTAATGAATTTTTGAAAATCCGGAAAGCGATCCATGCACTTGGACATTCCAAGTATGTTAGAATGTCTTGAAATTGTACTCAGTCATAGTCAACGACGCCCTGAACAAGAATCCGTTGAAAATATTTGCATATCGCTTAAGGAATATTTTTAATGAATTTTTGAAAATCAGGAAAGCGATCCATGCACTTAGGCAGTGACTTAACTTTTTCGTCAAAAAAGACCCCAAAAGTATCTTGGAATGTCTTGAAATTGTACACAGTCATAGTCAAGCATGCCCTGAACAAGAATCCGTTGAATATATTTGCATATCTCTTGAGGAATATTTTTAATGAATTTTTGAAAATCAGGAAAGCGATCCATGCACTTAGGCAGTGACTTAACTTTTGATGTTTTTGGGTTGTTTTTAAAGAATTAAAGCTGCAGGAGTTCATCCATGTCGTCCAGTCGCTGGATACAAACGTTTGGACACCGTGGATCACACAGCAGGATATCAGGTGAGACGAAGGAAACGATCCATTTGCCCTGATGCACTTAGTGACTTGACTTTTTTTTTTAAAAAAAACCCAAAAGTAAATTGGAATGTCTTGAAATTGTACACAGTCATAGTCAAGCATGCCCTGAACAAGAATCCGTTGAATATATTTGCATATCTCTTGAAGAATATTTTTAATGAATTTATGAAAATCCGAAAAGCGATCCATACACTTGGACATTCCAAGTATGTTGGAATGTCTTGAAATTGTACTCAGTCATAGTCAACGACGCCCTGAACAAGAATCAATTGAAAATATTTGCATATCTCTTAAGGAATATTTTTAATGAATTTTTGAAAATGAGGAAAGTCTGTGCACTTAGGCAGTGACTTAACTTTTTATTCAAAAAAGACCCCAAAAGTATCTTGGAATGTCTTGAAATTGTACACAGTCATAGTCAAGCATGCCCTGAACAAGAATCCGTTGAATATATTTGCATATCTCTTGAAGAATATTTTTAATGAACTTTTGAAAATCAGGAAAGCGATCCATGCACTTGGACATTCCAAGTATGTTGGAATGTCTTGAAATTGTACTCAGTCATAGTCAACGACGCCCTGAACAAGAATCCGTTGAAAATATTTGCATATCGCTTAAGGAATATTTTTAATGAATTTTTGAAAATCAGGAAAGCGATCCATGCACTTAGGCAGTGACTTAACTTTTTTGTCAAAAAAGACCCCAAAAGTATCTTGGAATGTCTTGAAATTGTACACAGTCATAGTCAAGCATGCCCTGAACAAGAATCCGTTGAATATATTTGCATATCTCTTGAAGAATATTTTTAATGAATTTTTGAAAATCCGAAAAGCGATCCATGCACTTGGACATTCCAAGTATGTTGGAATGTCTTGAAATTGTACTCAGTCATAGTCAACGACGCCCTGAACAAGAATCAATTGAAAATATTTGCATATCTCTTAAGGAATATTTTTAATGAATTTTTGAAAATGATGAAAGTCTGTGCACTTAGGCAGTGACTTAACTTTTTATTCAAAAAAGACCCCAAAAGTATCTTGGAATGTCTTGAAATTGTACACAGTCATAGTCAAGCATGCCCTGAACAAGAATCCGTTGAATATATTTGCATATCTCTTGAAGAATATTTTTAATGAACTTTTGAAAATCAGGAAAGCGATCCATGCACTTGGACATTCCAAGTATGTTGGAATGTCTTGAAATTGTACTCAGTCATAGTCAACGACGCCCTGAACAAGAATCCGTTGAAAATATTTGCATATCGCTTAAGGAATATTTTTAATGAATTTTTGAAAATCAGGAAAGCGATCCATGCACTTAGGCAGTGACTTAACTTTTTCGTCAAAAAAGACCCCAAAAGTATCTTGGAATGTCTTGAAATTGTACACAGTCATAGTCAAGCATGCCCTGAACAAGAATCCGTTGAATATATTTGCATATCTCTTGAAGAATATTTTTAATGAATTTTTGAAAATCCGAAAAGCGATCCATGCACTTGGACATTCCAAGTATGTTGGAATGTCTTGAAATTGTACTCAGTCATAGTCAACGACGCCCTGAACAAGAATCAATTGAAAATATTTGCAAATCTCTTAAGGAATATTTTTAATGAATTTTTGAAAATGAGGAAAGTCTGTGCACTGAGGCAGTGACTAAACTTTTTATTCAAAAAAGACCCCAAAAGTATCTTGGAATGTCTTGAAATTGTACACAGTCATAGTCAAGCATGCCCTGAACAAGAATCCGTTGAATATATTTGCATATCTCTTGAAGAATATTTTTAATGAACTTTTGAAAATCAGGAAAGCGATCCATGCACTTGGACATTCCAAGTATGTTGGAATGTCTTGAAATTGTACTCAGTCATAGTCAACGACGCCCTGAACAAGAATCCGTTGAAAATATTTGCATATCGCTTAAGGAATATTTTTAAAGAATTTCTGAAATTCAGGAAAGCGATCCATGCACTTAGGCAGTGACTTAACTTTTTCGTCAAAAAAGACCCCAAAAGTATCTTGGAATGTCTTGAAATTGTACACAGTCATAGTCAAGCATGCCCTGAACAAGAATCCGTTGAATATATTTGCATATCTCTTGAAGAATATTTTTAATGAATTTTTGAAAATCCGGAAAGCGATCCATGCACTTGGACATTCCAAGTATGTTGGAATGTCTTGAAATTGTACTCGGTCATAGTCAACGACGCCCTGAACAAGAATCCATTGAAAATATTTGCATATCTCTTAAGGAATATTTTTAATGAATTTTTGAAAATGATGAAAGTCTGTGCACTTAGGCAGTGACTTAACTTTTTATTCAAAAAAGACCCCAAAAGTATCTTGGAATGTCTTGAAATTGTACACAGTCATAGTCAAGCATGCCCTGAACAAGAATCCGTTGAATATATTTGCATATCTCTTGAAGAATATTTTTAATGAACTTTTGAAAATCAGGAAAGCGATCCATGCACTTGGACATTCCAAGTATGTTGGAATGTCTTGAAATTGTACTCAGTCATAGTCAACGACGCCCTGAACAAGAATCCGTTGAAAATATTTGCATATCTCTTAAGGAATATTTTTAATGAATTTTTGAAAATCAGGAAAGCGATCCATGCACTTAGGCAGTGACTTAACTTTTTCGTCAAAAAAGACCCCAAAAGTATCTTGGAATGTCTTGAAATTGTACACAGTCATAGTCAAGCATGCCCTGAACAAGAATCCGTTGAATATATTTGCATATCTCTTGAAGAATATTTTTAATGAATTTTTGAAAATCCGAAAAGCGATCCATGCACTTGGACATTCCAAGTATGTTGGAATGTCTTGAAATTGTACTCAGTCATAGTCAACGACGCCCTGAACAAGAATCAATTGAAAATATTTGCATATCGCTTAAGGAATATTTTTAATGAATTTTTGAAAATCAGGAAAGCGATCCATGCACTTAGGCAGTGACTTAACTTTTTTGTCAAAAAAGACCCCAAAAGTATCTTGGAATGTCTTGAAATTGTACACAGTCATAGTCAAGCATGCCCTGAACAAGAATCCGTTGAATATATTTGCATATCTCTTGAAGAATATTTTTAATGAATTTTTGAAAATCCGAAAAGCGATCCATGCACTTGGACATTCCAAGTATGTTGGAATGTCTTGAAATTGTACTCAGTCATAGTCAACGACGCCCTGAACAAGAATCAATTGAAAATATTTGCATATCTCTTAAGGAATATTTTTAATGAATTTTTGAAAATGATGAAAGTCTGTGCACTTAGGCAGTGACTTAACTTTTTATTCAAAAAAGACCCCAAAAGTATCTTGGAATGTCTTGAAATTGTACACAGTCATAGTCAAGCATGCCCTGAACAAGAATCCGTTGAATATATTTGCATATCTCTTGAAGAATATTTTTAATGAACTTTTGAAAATCAGGAAAGCGATCCATGCACTTGGACATTCCAAGTATGTTGGAATGTCTTGAAATTGTACTCAGTCATAGTCAACGACGCCCTGAACAAGAATCCGTTGAAAATATTTGCATATCTCTTAAGGAATATTTTTAATGAATTTTTGAAAATCAGGAAAGCGATCCATGCACTTAGGCAGTGACTTAACTTTTTCGTCAAAAAAGACCCCAAAAGTATCTTGGAATGTCTTGAAATTGTACACAGTCATAGTCAAGCATGCCCTGAACAAGAATCCGTTGAATATATTTGCATATCTCTTGAAGAATATTTTTAATGAATTTTTGAAAATCCGAAAAGCGATCCATGCACTTGGACATTCCAAGTATGTTGGAATGTCTTGAAATTGTACTCAGTCATAGTCAACGACGCCCTGAACAAGAATCAATTGAAAATATTTGCATATCGCTTAAGGAATATTTTTAATGAATTTTTGAAAATCAGGAAAGCGATCCATGCACTTAGGCAGTGACTTAACTTTTTTGTCAAAAAAGACCCCAAAAGTATCTTGGAATGTCTTGAAATTGTACACAGTCATAGTCAAGCATGCCCTGAACAAGAATCCGTTGAATATATTTGCATATCTCTTGAAGAATATTTTTAATGAATTTTTGAAAATCCGAAAAGCGATCCATGCACTTGGACATTCCAAGTATGTTGGAATGTCTTGAAATTGTACTCAGTCATAGTCAACGACGCCCTGAACAAGAATCAATTGAAAATATTTGCATATCTCTTAAGGAATATTTTTAATGAATTTTTGAAAATGATGAAAGTCTGTGCACTTAGGCAGTGACTTAACTTTTTATTCAAAAAAGACCCCAAAAGTATCTTGGAATGTCTTGAAATTGTACACAGTCATAGTCAAGCATGCCCTGAACAAGAATCCGTTGAATATATTTGCATATCTCTTGAAGAATATTTTTAATGAACTTTTGAAAATCAGGAAAGCGATCCATGCACTTGGACATTCCAAGTATGTTGGAATGTCTTGAAATTGTACTCAGTCATAGTCAACGACGCCCTGAACAAGAATCCGTTGAAAATATTTGCATATCGTTTAAGGAATATTTTTAAAGAATTTCTGAAAATCAGGAAAGCGATCCATGCACTTAGGCAGTGACTTAACTTTTTTGTCAAAAAAGACCCCAAAAGTATCTTGGAATGTCTTGAAATTGTACACAGTCATAGTCAAGCATGCCCTGAACAAGAATCCGTTGAATATATTTGCATATCTCTTGAAGAATATTTTTAATGAATTTTTGAAAATCCGGAAAGCGATCCATGCACTTGGACATTCCAAGTATGTTGGAATGTCTTGAAATTGTACTCGGTCATAGTCAACGACGCCCTGAACAAGAATCCATTGAAAATATTTGCATATCGCTTAAGGAATATTTTTAATGAATTTTTGAAAATGATGAAAGTCTGTGCACTGAGGCAGTGACTTAACTTTTTATTCAAAAAAGACCCCAAAGGTATCTTGGAATGTCTTGAAATTGTACACAGTCATAGTCAAGCATGCCCTGAACAAGAATCCGTTGAATATATTTGCATATCTCTTGAAGAATATTTTTAATGAACTTTTGAAAATCAGGAAAGCGATCCATGCACTTGGACATTCCAAGTATGTTGGAATGTCTTGAAATTGTACTCAGTCATAGTCAACGACGCCCTGAACAAGAATCCGTTGAAAATATTTGCATATCGTTTAAGGAATATTTTTAAAGAATTTCTGAAAATCAGGAAAGCGATCCATGCACTTAGGCAGTGACTTAACTTTTTCGTCAAAAAAGACCCCAAAAGTATCTTGGAATGTCTTGAAATTGTACACAGTCATAGTCAAGCATGCCCTGAACAAGAATCCGTTGAATATATTTGCATATCTCTTGAAGAATATTTTTAATGAATTTTTGAAAATCCGGAAAGCGATCCATGCACTTGGACATTCCAAGTATGTTGGAATGTCTTGAAATTGTACTCAGTCATAGTCAACAACGCCCTGAACAAGAATCCATTGAAAATATTTGCATATCTCTTAAGGAATATTTTTAATGAATTTTTGAAAATGAGGAAAGTCTGTGCACTTAGGCAGTGACTTAACTTTTTATTCAAAAAAGACCCCAAAAGTATCTTGGAATGTCTTGAAATTGTACACAGTCATAGTCAAGCATGCCCTGAACAAGAATCCGTTGAATATATTTGCATATCTCTTGAAGAATATTTTTAATGAACTTTTGAAAATCAGGAAAGCGATCCATGCACTTGGACATTCCAAGTATGTTGGAATGTCTTGAAATTGTACTCAGTCATAGTCAACGACGCCCTGAACAAGAATCCGTTGAAAATATTTGCATATCGCTTAAGGAATATTTTTAATGAATTTTTGAAAATCAGGAAAGCGATCCATGCACTTAGGCAGTGACTTAACTTTTTCGTCAAAAAAGACCCCAAAAGTATCTTGGAATGTCTTGAAATTGTACACAGTCATAGTCAAGCATGCCCTGAACAAGAATCCGTTGAATATATTTGCATATCTCTTGAAGAATATTTTTAATGAATTTTTGAAAATCCGAAAAGCGATCCATGCACTTGGACATTCCAAGTATGTTGGAATGTCTTGAAATTGTACTCAGTCATAGTCAACGACGCCCTGAACAAGAATCAATTGAAAATATTTGCAAATCTCTTAAGGAATATTTTTAATGAATTTTTGAAAATGAGGAAAGTCTGTGCACTGAGGCAGTGACTAAACTTTTTATTCAAAAAAGACCCCAAAAGTATCTTGGAATGTCTTGAAATTGTACACAGTCATAGTCAAGCATGCCCTGAACAAGAATCCGTTGAATATATTTGCATATCTCTTGAAGAATATTTTTAATGAACTTTTGAAAATCAGGAAAGCGATCCATGCACTTGGACATTCCAAGTATGTTGGAATGTCTTGAAATTGTACTCAGTCATAGTCAACGACGCCCTGAACAAGAATCCGTTGAAAATATTTGCATATCGTTTAAGGAATATTTTTAAAGAATTTCTGAAATTCAGGAAAGCGATCCATGCACTTAGGCAGTGACTTAACTTTTTCGTCAAAAAAGACCCCAAAAGTATCTTGGAATGTCTTGAAATTGTACACAGTCATAGTCAAGCATGCCCTGAACAAGAATCCGTTGAATATATTTGCATATCTCTTGAAGAATATTTTTAATGAATTTTTGAAAATCCGGAAAGCGATCCATGCACTTGGACATTCCAAGTATGTTGGAATGTCTTGAAATTGTACTCGGTCATAGTCAACGACGCCCTGAACAAGAATCCATTGAAAATATTTGCATATCTCTTAAGGAATATTTTTAATGAATTTTTGAAAATGATGAAAGTCTGTGCACTTAGGCAGTGACTTAACTTTTTATTCAAAAAAGACCCCAAAAGTATCTTGGAATGTCTTGAAATTGTACACAGTCATAGTCAAGCATGCCCTGAACAAGAATCCGTTGAATATATTTGCATATCTCTTGAAGAATATTTTTAATGAACTTTTGAAAATCAGGAAAGCGATCCATGCACTTGGACATTCCAAGTATGTTGAAATGTCTTGAAATTGTACTCAGTCATAGTCAACGACGCCCTGAACAAAAATCCGTTGAAAATATTTGCATATCTCTTAAGGAATATTTTTAATGAATTTTTGAAAATCAGGAAAGCGATCCATGCACTTAGGCAGTGACTTAACTTTTTCGTCAAAAAAGACCCCAAAAGTATCTTGGAATGTCTTGAAATTGTACACAGTCATAGTCAAGCATGCCCTGAACAAGAATCCGTTGAATATATTTGCATATCTCTTGAAGAATATTTTTAATGAATTTTTGAAAATCCGAAAAGCGATCCATGCACTTGGACATTCCAAGTATGTTGGAATGTCTTGAAATTGTACTCAGTCATAGTCAACGACGCCCTGAACAAGAATCAATTGAAAATATTTGCATATCTCTTAAGGAATATTTTTAATGAATTTTTGAAAATGATGAAAGTCTGTGCACTTAGGCAGTGACTTAACTTTTTATTCAAAAAAGACCCCAAAAGTATCTTGGAATGTCTTGAAATTGTACACAGTCATAGTCAAGCATGCCCTGAACAAGAATCCGTTGAATATATTTGCATATCTCTTGAAGAATATTTTTAATGAACTTTTGAAAATCAGGAAAGCGATCCATGCACTTGGACATTCCAAGTATGTTGGAATGTCTTGAAATTGTACTCAGTCATAGTCAACGACGCCCTGAACAAGAATCCGTTGAAAATATTTGCATATCGTTTAAGGAATATTTTTAAAGAATTTCTGAAAATCAGGAAAGCGATCCATGCACTTAGGCAGTGACTTAACTTTTTTGTCAAAAAAGACCCCAAAAGTATCTTGGAATGTCTTGAAATTGTACACAGTCATAGTCAAGCATGCCCTGAACAAGAATCCGTTGAATATATTTGCATATCTCTTGAAGAATATTTTTAATGAATTTTTGAAAATCCGGAAAGCGATCCATGCACTTGGACATTCCAAGTATGTTGGAATGTCTTGAAATTGTACTCGGTCATAGTCAACAACGCCCTGAACAAGAATCCATTGAAAATATTTGCATATCGCTTAAGGAATATTTTTAATGAATTTTTTAAAATGATGAAAGTCTGTGCACTGAGGCAGTGACTTAACTTTTTATTCAAAAAAGACCCCAAAGGTATCTTGGAATGTCTTGAAATTGTACACAGTCATAGTCAAGCATGCCCTGAACAAGAATCCGTTGAATATATTTGCATATCTCTTGAAGAATATTTTTAATGAACTTTTGAAAATCAGGAAAGCGATCCATGCACTTGGACATTCCAAGTATGTTGGAATGTCTTGAAATTGTACTCAGTCATAGTCAACGACGCCCTGAACAAGAATCCGTTGAAAATATTTGCATATCGTTTAAGGAATATTTTTAAAGAATTTCTGAAAATCAGGAAAGCGATCCATGCACTTAGGCAGTGACTTAACTTTTTCGTCAAAAAAGACCCCAAAAGTATCTTGGAATGTCTTGAAATTGTACACAGTCATAGTCAAGCATGCCCTGAACAAGAATCCGTTGAATATATTTGCATATCTCTTGAAGAATATTTTTAATGAATTTTTGAAAATCCGGAAAGCGATCCATGCACTTGGACATTCCAAGTATGTTGGAATGTCTTGAAATTGTACTCAGTCATAGTCAACAACGCCCTGAACAAGAATCCATTGAAAATATTTGCATATCTCTTAAGGAATATTTTTAATGAATTTTTGAAAATGAGGAAAGTCTGTGCACTTAGGCAGTGACTTAACTTTTTATTCAAAAAAGACCCCAAAAGTATCTTGGAATGTCTTGAAATTGTACACAGTCATAGTCAAGCATGCCCTGAACAAGAATCCGTTGAATATATTTGCATATCTCTTGAAGAATATTTTTAATGAACTTTTGAAAATCAGGAAAGCGATCCATGCACTTGGACATTCCAAGTATGTTGGAATGTTTTGAAATTGTACTCAGTCATAGTCAACGACGCCCTGAACAAGAATCCGTTGAAAATATTTGCATATCGCTTAAGGAATATTTTTAATGAATTTTTGAAAATCAGAAAAGCGATCCATGCACTTAGGCAGTGACTTAACTTTTTTGTCAAAAAAGACCCCAAAAGTATCTTGGAATGTCTTGAAATTGTACACAGTCATAGTCAAGCATGCCCTTGACACGAATCCGTTGAATATATTTGCATATCTCTTGAAGAATATTTTTAATGAATTTTTGAAAATCCGAAAAGCGATCCATGCACTTGGACATTCCAAGTATGTTGGAATGTCTTGAAATTGTACTCAGTCATAGTCAACGACGCCCTGAACAAGAATCAATTGAAAATATTTGCATATCTCTTAAGGAATATTTTTAATGAATTTTTGAAAATGAGGAAAGTCTGTGCACTTAGGCAGTGACTTAACTTTTTATTCAAAGAAGACCCCAAAAGTATCCTGGAATGTCTTGAAATTGTACACAGTCATAGTCAAGCATGCCCTGAACAAGAATCCGTTGAATATATTTGCATATCTCTTGAAGAATATTTTTAATGAACTTTTGAAAATCAGGAAAGCGATCCATGCACTTGGACATTCCAAGTATGTTGGAATGTCTTGAAATTGTACTCAGTCATAGTCAACGACGCCCTGAACAAGAATCCCTTGAAAATATTTGCATATCGCTTAAGGAATATTTTTAAAGAATTTCTGAAAATCAGGAAAGCGATCCATGCACTTAGGCAGTGACTTAACTTTTTTGTCAAAAAAGACCCCAAAAGTATCTTGGAATGTCTTGAAATTGTACACAGTCATAGTCAAGCATGCCCTGAACAAGAATCCGTTGAATATATTTGCATATCTCTTAAGGAATATTTTTAATGAATTTTTGAAAATGAGGAAAGTCTGTGCACTGAGGCAGTGACTTAACTTTTTATTCAAAAAAGACCCCAAAAGTATCTTGGAATGTCTTGAAATTGTACACAGTCATAGTCAGGCATGCCCTGAACAAGAATCCGTTGAATATATTTGCATATCTCTTGAAGAATATTTTTAATGAACTTTTGAAAATCAGGAAAGCGATCCATGCACTTGGACATTCCAAGTATGTTGGAATGTCTTGAAATTGTACTCAGTCATAGTCAACGACGCCCTGAACAAGAATCCGTTGAAAATATTTGCATATCGCTTAAGGAATATTTTTAATGAATTTTTGAAAATCAGGAAAGCGATCCATGCACTTAGGCAGTGACTTAACTTTTTTGTCAAAAAAGACCCCAAAAGTATCTTGGAATGTCTTGAAATTGTACACAGTCATAGTCAAGCATGCCCTGAACAAGAATCCGTTGAATATATTTGCATATCTCTTGAAGAATATTTTTAATGAATTTTTGAAAATCCGAAAAGCGATCCATGCACTTGGACATTCCAAGTATGTTGGAATGTCTTGAAATTGTACTCAGTCATAGTCAACGACGACCTGAACAAGAATCAATTGAAAATATTTGCATATCTCTTAAGGAATATTTTTAATGAATTTTTGAAAATGATGAAAGTCTGTGCACTTAGGCAGTGACTTAACTTTTTATTCAAAAAAGACCCCAAAAGTATCTTGGAATGTCTTGAAATTGTACACAGTCATAGTCAAGCATGCCCTGAACAAGAATCCGTTGAATATATTTGCATATCTCTTGAAGAATATTTTTAATGAACTTTTGAAAATCAGGAAAGCGATCCATGCACTTGGACATTCCAAGTATGTTGGAATGTCTTGAAATTGTACTCAGTCATAGTCAACGACGCCCTGAACAAGAATCCGTTGAAAATATTTGCATATCGCTTAAGGAATATTTTTAATGAATTTTTGAAAATCAGGAAAGCGATCCATGCACTTAGGCAGTGACTTAACTTTTTCGTCAAAAAAGACCCCAAAAGTATCTTGGAATGTCTTGAAATTGTACACAGTCATAGTCAAGCATGCCCTGAACAAGAATCCGTTGAATATATTTGCATATCTCTTGAAGAATATTTTTAATGAATTTTTGAAAATCCGAAAAGCGATCCATGCACTTGGACATTCCAAGTATGTTGGAATGTCTTGAAATTGTACTCAGTCATAGTCAACGACGCCCTGAACAAGAATCAATTGAAAATATTTGCATATCTCTTAAGGAATATTTTTAATGAATTTTTGAAAATGAGGAAAGTCTGTGCACTGAGGCAGTGACTAAACTTTTTATTCAAAAAAGACCCCAAAAGTATCTTGGAATGTCTTGAAATTGTACACAGTCATAGTCAAGCATGCCCTGAACAAGAATCCGTTGAATATATTTGCATATCTCTTGAAGAATATTTTGAATGAACTTTTGAAAATCAGGAAAGCGATCCATGCACTTGGACATTCCAAGTATGTTGGAATGTCTTGAAATTGTACTCGGTCATAGTCAACGACGCCCTGAACAAGAATCCATTGAAAATATTTGCATATCTCTTAAGGAATATTTTTAATGAATTTTTGAAAATGATGAAAGTCTGTGCACTTAGGCAGTGACTTAACTTTTTATTCAAAAAAGACCCCAAAAGTATCTTGGAATGTCTTGAAATTGTACACAGTCATAGTCAAGCATGCCCTGAACAAGAATCCGTTGAATATATTTGCATATCTCTTGAAGAATATTTTTAATGAACTTTTGAAAATCAGGAAAGCGATCCATGCACTTGGACATTCCAAGTATGTTGAAATGTCTTGAAATTGTACTCAGTCAACGACGCCCTGAACAAGAATCCGTTGAAAATATTTGCATATCGTTTAAGGAATATTTTTAAAGAATTTCTGAAATTCAGGAAAGCGATCCATGCACTTAGGCAGTGACTCAACTTTTTCGTCAAAAAAGACCCCAAAAGTATCTTGGAATGTCTTGAAATTGTACACAGTCATAGTCAAGCATGCCCTGAACAAGAATCCGTTGAATATATTTGCATATCTCTTGAAGAATATTTTTAATGAATTTTTGAAAATCCGGAAAGCGATCCATGCACTTGGACATTCCAAGTATGTTGGAATGTCTTGAAATTGTACTCGGTCATAGTCAACGACGCCCTGAACAAGAATCCATTGAAAATATTTGCATATCTCTTAAGGAATATTTTTAATGAATTTTTGAAAATGATGAAAGTCTGTGCACTTAGGCAGTGACTTAACTTTTTATTCAAAAAAGACCCCAAAAGTATCTTGGAATGTCTTGAAATTGTACACAGTCATAGTCAAGCATGCCCTGAACAAGAATCCGTTGAATATATTTGCATATCTCTTGAAGAATATTTTTAATGAACTTTTGAAAATCAGGAAAGCGATCCATGCACTTGGACATTCCAAGTATGTTGAAATGTCTTGAAATTGTACTCAGTCATAGTCAACGACGCCCTGAACAAGAATCCGTTGAAAATATTTGCATATCTCTTAAGGAATATTTTTAATGAATTTTTGAAAATCAGGAAAGCGAGCCATGCACTTAGGCAGTGACTTAACTTTTTCGTCAAAAAAGACCCCAAAAGTATCTTGGAATGCCTTGAAATTGTACACAGTCATAGTCAAGCATGCCCTGAACAAGAATCCGTTGAATATATTTGCATATCTCTTGAAGAATATTTTTAATGAATTTTTGAAAATCCGAAAAGCGATCCATGCACTTGGACATTCCAAGTATGTTGGAATGTCTTGAAATTGTACTCAGTCATAGTCAACGACGCCCTGAACAAGAATCCGTTGAAAATATTTGCATATCGCTTAAGGAATATTTTTAATGAATTTTTGAAAATCAGGAAAGCGATCCATGCACTTAGGCAGTGACTTAACTTTTTTGTCAAAAAAGACCCCAAAAGTATCTTGGAATGTCTTGAAATTGTACACAGTCATAGTCAAGCATGCCCTGAACAAGAATCCGTTGAATATATTTGCATATCTCTTGAAGAATATTTTTAATGAATTTTTGAAAATCCGAAAAGCGATCCATGCACTTGGACATTCCAAGTATGTTGGAATGTCTTGAAATTGTACTCAGTCATAGTCAACGACGCCCTGAACAAGAATCAATTGAAAAAATTTGCATATCGCTTAAGGAATATTTTTAATGAATTTTTGAAAATCAGGAAAGCGATCCATGCACTTAGGCAGTGACTTAACTTTTTTGTCAAAAAAGACCCCAAAAGTATCTTGGAATGTCTTGAAATTGTACACAGTCATAGTCAAGCATGCCCTGAACAAGAATCCGTTGAATATATTTGCATATCTCTTGAAGAATATTTTTAATGAATTTTTGAAAATCCGAAAAGCGATCCATGCACTTGGACATTCCAAGTATGTTGGAATGTCTTGAAATTGTACTCAGTCATAGTCAACGACGCCCTGAACAAGAATCAATTGAAAATATTTGCATATCTCTTAAGGAATATTTTTAATGAATTTTTGAAAATGATGAAAGTCTGTGCACTTAGGCAATGACTTAACTTTTTATTCAAAAAAGACCCCAAAAGTATCTTGGAATGTCTTGAAATTGTACACAGTCATAGTCAAGCATGCCCTGAACAAGAATCCGTTGAATATATTTGCATATCTCTTGAAGAATATTTTTAATGAACTTTTGAAAATCAGGAAAGCGATCCATGCACTTGGACATTCCAAGTAAGTTGGAATGTCTTGAAATTGTACTCAGTCATAGTCAACGACGCCCTGAACAAGAATCCGTTGAAAATATTTGCATATCGTTTAAGGAATATTTTTAATGAATTTCTGAAAATCAGGAAAGCGATCCATGCACTTAGGCAGTGACTTAACTTTTTTGTCAAAAAAGACCCCAAAAGTATCTTGGAATGTCTTGAAATTGTACACAGTCATAGTCAAGCATGCCCTGAACAAGAATCCGTTGAATATATTTGCATATCTCTTGAAGAATATTTTTAATGAATTTTTGAAAATCCGGAAAGCGATCCATGCACTTGGACATTCCAAGTATGTTGGAATGTCTTGAAATTGTACTCGGTCATAGTCAACGACGCCCTGAACAAGAATCCATTGAAAATATTTGCATATCGCTTAAGGAATATTTTTAATGAATTTTTGAAAATGATGAAAGTCTGTGCACTGAGGCAGTGACTTAACTTTTTATTCAAAAAAGACCCCAAAGGTATCTTGGAATGTCTTGAAATTGTACACAGTCATAGTCAAGCATGCCCTGAACAAGAATCCGTTGAATATATTTGCATATCTCTTGAAGAATATTTTTAATGAACTTTTGAAAATCAGGAAAGCGATCCATGCACTTGGACATTCCAAGTATGTTGGAATGTCTTGAAATTGTACTCAGTCATAGTCAACGACGCCCTGAACAAGAATCCGTTGAAAATATTTGCATATCGTTTAAGGAATATTTTTAAAGAATTTCTGAAAATCAGGAAAGCGATCCATGCACTTAGGCAGTGACTTAACTTTTTCGTCAAAAAAGACCCCAAAAGTATCTTGGAATGTCTTGAAATTGTACACAGTCATAGTCAAGCATGCCCTGAACAAGAATCCGTTGAATATATTTGCATATCTCTTGAAGAATATTTTTAATGAATTTTTGAAAATCCGGAAAGCGATCCATGCACTTGGACATTCCAAGTATGTTGGAATGTCTTGAAATTGTACTCAGTCATAGTCAACAACGCCCTGAACAAGAATCCATTGAAAATATTTGCATATCTCTTAAGGAATATTTTTAATGAATTTTTGAAAATGAGGAAAGTCTGTGCACTTAGGCAGTGACTTAACTTTTTATTCAAAAAAGACCCCAAAAGTATCTTGGAATGTCTTGAAATTGTACACAGTCATAGTCAAGCATGCCCTTGACACGAATCCGTTGAATATATTTGCATATCTCTTGAAGAATATTTTTAATGAATTTTTGAAAATCCGAAAAGCGATCCATGCACTTGGACATTCCAAGTATGTTGGAATGTCTTGAAATTGTACTCAGTCATAGTCAACGACGCCCTGAACAAGAATCAATTGAAAATATTTGCATATCTCTTAAGGAATATTTTTAATGAATTTTTGAAAATGAAGAAAAGCCTGTGCACTTAGGCAGTGACTTAACTTTTTATTCAAAGAAGACCCCAAAAGTATCCTGGAATGTCTTGAAATTGTACACAGTCATAGTCAAGCATGCCCTGAACAAGAATCCGTTGAATATATTTGCATATCTCTTGAAGAATATTTTTAATGAACTTTTGAAAATCAGGAAAGCGATCCATGCACTTGGACATTCCAAGTATGTTGGAATGTCTTGAAATTGTACTCAGTCATAGTCAACGACGCCCTGAACAAGAATCCGTTGAAAATATTTGCATATCGTTTAAGGAATATTTTTAAAGAATTTCTGAAAATCAGGAAAGCGATCCATGCACTTAGGCAGTGACTTAACTTTTTCGTCAAAAAAGACCCCAAAAGTATCTTGGAATGTCTTGAAATTGTACACAGTCATAGTCAAGCATGCCCTGAACAAGAATCCGTTGAATATATTTGCATATCTCTTGAAGAATATTTTTAATGAATTTTTGAAAATCCGAAAAGCGATCCATGCACTTGGACATTCCAAGTATGTTGGAATGTCTTGAAATTGTACTCGGTCATAGTCAACGACGCCCTGAACAAGAATCCATTGAAAATATTTGCATATCTCTTAAGGAATATTTTTAATGAATTTTTGAAAATGATGAAAGTCTGTGCACTTAGGCAGTGACTTAACTTTTTATCCAAAAAAGACCCCAAAGGTATCTTGGAATGTCTTGAAATTGTACACAGTCATAGTCAAGCATGCCCTGAACAAGAATCCGTTGAATATATTTGCATATCTCTTGAAGAATATTTTTAATGAACTTTTGAAAATCAGGAAAGCGATCCATGCACTTGGACATTCCAAGTATGTTGGAATGTCTTGAAATTGTACTCAGTCATAGTCAACGACGCCCTGAACAAGAATCCCTTGAAAATATTTGCATATCGCTTAAGGAATATTTTTAATGAATTTTTGAAAATCAGGAAAGCGATCCATGCACTTAGGCAGTGACTTAACTTTTTTGTCAAAAAAGACCCCAAAAGTATCTTGGAATGTCTTGAAATTGTACACAGTCATAGTCAAGCATGCCCTGAACAAGAATCCGTTGAATATATTTGCATATCTCTTGAAGAATATTTTTAATGAATTTTTGAAAATCCGAAAAGCGATCCATGCACTTGGACATTCCAAGTATGTTGGAATGTCTTTAAAGTGTACTCAGTCATAGTCAACGACGCCCTGAACAAGAATCAATTGAAAATATTTGCATATCTCTTAAGGAATATTTTTAATGAATTTTTGAAAATGAGGAAAGTCTGTGCACTGAGGCAGTGACTTAACTTTTTATTCAAAAAAGACCCCAAAAGTATCTTGGAATGTCTTGAAATTGTACACAGTCATAGTCAAGCATGCCCTGAACAAGAATCCGTTGAATATATTTGCATATCTCTTGAAGAATATTTTTAATGAACTTTTGAAAATCAGGAAAGCGATCCATGCACTTGGACATTCCAAGTATGTTGGAATGTCTTGAAATTGTACTCAGTCATAGTCAACGACGCCCTGAACAAGAATCCGTTGAAAATATTTGCATATCGTTTAAGGAATATTTTTAAAGAATTTCTGAAAATCAGGAAAGCGATCCATGCACTTAGGCAGTGACTTAACTTTTTCGTCAAAAAAGACCCCAAAGGTATCTTGGAATGTCTTGAAATTGTACACAGTCATAGTCAAGCATGCCCTGAACAAGAATCCGTTGAATATATTTGCATATCTCTTGAAGAATATTTTTAATGAATTTTTGAAAATCCGGAAAGCGATCCATGCACTTGGACATTCCAAGTATGTTGGAATGTCTTGAAATTGTACTCAGTCATAGTCAACGACGCCCTGAACAAGAATCCATTGAAAATATTTTCATATCTCTTAAGGAATATTTTTAATGAATTTTTGAAAATGAGGAAAGTCTGTGCACTTAGGCAGTGACTTAACTTTTTATTCAAAAAAGACCCCAAAAGTATCTTGGAATGTCTTGAAATTGTACACAGTCATAGTCAAGCATGCCCTGAACAAGAATCCGTTGAATATATTTGCATATCTCTTGAAGAATATTTTTAATGAACTTTTGAAAATCAGGAAAGCGATCCATGCACTTGGACATTCCAAGTATGTTGGAATGTTTTGAAATTGTACTCAGTCATAGTCAACGACGCCCTGAACAAGAATCCGTTGAAAATATTTGCATATCGCTTAAGGAATATTTTTAATGAATTTTTGAAAATCAGAAAAGCGATCCATGCACTTAGGCAGTGACTTAACTTTTTTGTCAAAAAAGACCCCAAAAGTATCTTGGAATGTCTTGAAATTGTACACAGTCATAGTCAAGCATGCCCTGAACAAGAATCCGTTGAATATATTTGCATATCTCTTGAAGAATATTTTTAATGAACTTTTGAAAATCAGGAAAGCGATCCATGCACTTGGACATTCCAAGTATGTTGGAATGTCTTGAAATTGTACTCAGTCATAGTCAACGACGCCCTGAACAAGAATCAATTGAAAATATTTGCATATCTCTTAAGGAATATTTTTAATGAATTTTTGAAAATGAGGAAAGTCTGTGCACTTAGGCAGTGACTTAACTTTTTATTCAAAAAAGACCCCAAAAGTATCCTGGAATGTCTTGAAATTGTACACAGTCATAGTCAAGCATGCCCTGAACAAGAATCCGTTGAATATATTTGCATATCTCTTGAAGAATATTTTTAATGAACTTTTGAAAATCAGGAAAGCGATCCATGCACTTGGACATTCCAAGTATGTTGGAATGTCTTGAAATTGTACTCAGTCATAGTCAACGACGCCCTGAACAAGAATCCGTTGAAAATATTTGCATATCGTTTAAGGAATATTTTTAAAGAATTTCTGAAAATCAGGAAAGCGATCCATGCACTTAGGCAGTGACTTAACTTTTTCGTCAAAAAAGACCCCAAAAGTATCTTGGAATGTCTTGAAATTGTACACAGTCATAGTCAAGCATGCCCTGAACAAGAATCCGTTGAATATATTTGCATATCTCTTGAAGAATATTTTTAATGAATTTTTGAAAATCCGAAAAGCGATCCATGCACTTGGACATTCCAAGTATGTTGGAATGTCTTGAAATTGTACTCGGTCATAGTCAACGACGCCCTGAACAAGAATCCATTGAAAATATTTGCATATCTCTTAAGGAATATTTTTAATGAATTTTTGAAAATGATGAAAGTCTGTGCACTTAGGCAGTGACTTAACTTTTTATCCAAAAAAGACCCCAAAGGTATCTTGGAATGTCTTGAAATTGTACACAGTCATAGTCAAGCATGCCCTGAACAAGAATCCGTTGAATATATTTGCATATCTCTTGAAGAATATTTTTAATGAACTTTTGAAAATCAGGAAAGCGATCCATGCACTTGGACATTCCAAGTATGTTGGAATGTCTTGAAATTGTACTCAGTCATAGTCAACGACGCCCTGAACAAGAATCCGTTGAAAATATTTGCATATCACTTAAGGAATATTTTTAATGAATTTTTGAAAATCAGGAAAGCGATCCATGCACTTAGGCAGTGACTTAACTTTTTTGTCAAAAAAGACCCCAAAAGTATCTTGGAATGTCTTGAAATTGTACACAGTCATAGTCAAGCATGCCCTGAACAAGAATCCGTTGAATATATTTGCATATCTCTTGAAGAATATTTTTAATGAATTTTTGAAAATCCGAAAAGCGATCCATGCACTTGGACATTCCAAGTATGTTGGAATGTCTTTAAATTGTACTCAGTCATAGTCAACGACGCCCTGAACAAGAATCAATTGAAAATATTTGCATATCTCTTAAGGAATATTTTTAATGAATTTTTGAAAATGAGGAAAGTCTGTGCACTTAGGCAGTGACTTAACTTTTTATTCAAAAAAGACCCCAAAAGTATCTTGGAATGTCTTGAAATTGTACACAGTCATAGTCAAGTATGCCCTGAACAAGAATCCGTTGAATATATTTGCATATCTCTTGAAGAATATTTTTAATGAACTTTTGAAAATCAGGAAAGCGATCCATGCACTTGGACATTCCAAGTATGTTGGAATGTTTTGAAATTGTACTCAGTCATAGTCAACGACGCCCTGAACAAGAATCCGTTGAAAATATTTGCATATCGCTTAAGGAATATTTTTAATGAATTTTTGAAAATCAGGAAAGCGATCCATGCACTTAGGCAGTGACTTAACTTTTTATTCAAAAAAGACCCCAAAAGTATCCTGGAATGTCTTGAAATTGTACACAGTCATAGTCAAGCATGCCCTGAACAAGAATCCGTTGAATATATTTGCATATCTCTTGAAGAATATTTTTAATGAACTTTTGAAAATCAGGAAAGCGATCCATGCACTTGGACATTCCAAGTATGTTGGAATGTCTTGAAATTGTACTCAGTCATAGTCAACGACGCCCTGAACAAGAATCCGTTGAAAATATTTGCATATCGCTTAAGGAATATTTTTAATGAATTTTTGAAAATCAGGAAAGCGATCCATGCACTTAGGCAGTGACTTAACTTTTTCGTCAAAAAAGACCCCAAAAGTATCTTGGAATGTCTTGAAATTGTACACAGTCATAGTCAAGCATGCCCTGAACAAGAATCCGTTGAATATATTTGCATATCTCTTGAGGAATATTTTTAATGAATTTTTGAAAATCAGGAAAGCGATCCATGCACTTAGGCAGTGACTTAACTTTTGATGTTTTTGGGTTGTTTTTAAAGAATTAAAGCTGCAGGAGTTCATCCATGTCGTCCAGTCGCTGGAAACAAACGTTTGGACACCGTGGATCACACAGCAGGATATCAGGTGAGACGAAGGAAACGATCCATTTGCCCTGATGCACTTAGTGACTTGACTTTTTTTTCAAAAAAAACCCCAAAAGTAAATTGGAATGTCTTGAAATTGTACACAGTCATAGTCAAGCATGCCCTGAATAAGAATCCGTTGAATATATTTGCATATCTCTTGAAGAATATTTTTAATGAATTTTTGAAAATCCGGAAAGCGATCCATGCACTTGGACATTCCAAGTATGTTGGAATGTCTTGAAATTGTACTCAGTCATAGTCAACGACGCCCTGAACAAGAATCCGTTGAAAATATTTGCATATCGCTTAAGGAATATTTTTAATGAATTTTTGAAAATCAGGAAAGCGATCCATGCACTTAGGCAGTGACTTAACTTTTTATTCAAAAAAGACCCCAAAAGTATCTTGGAATGTCTTGAAATTGTACACAGTCATAGTCAAGCATGCCCTGAACAAGAATCCGTTGAATATATTTGCATATCTCTTGAAGAATATTTTTAATGAATTTTTGAAAATCCGGAAAGCGATCCATGCACTTGGACATTCCAAGTATGTTGGAATGTCTTGAAATTGTACTCAGTCATAGTCAACGACGCCCTGAACAAGAATCCGTTGAAAATATTTGCATATCGCTTAAGGAATATTTTGAATGAATTTTTGAAAATCAGGAAAGCAATCCATGCACTTAGGCAGTGACTTAACTTTTTTGTCAAAAAAGACCCCAAAAGTATCTTGGAATGTCTTGAAATTGTACACAGTCATAGTCAAGCATGCCCTGAACAAGAAACCGTTGAATATATTTGCATATCTCTTGAAGAATATTTTTAATGAATTTTTGAAAATCCGAAAAGCGATCCATGCACTTGGACATTCCAAGTATGTTGGAATGTCTTGAAATTGTACTCAGTCATAGTCAACGACGCCCTGAACAAGAATCAATTGAAAATATTTGCATATCTCTTAAGGAATATTTTAAATGAATTTTTGAAAATGAGGAAAGTCTGTGCACTTAGGCAGTGACTTAACTTTTTATTCAAAAAAGACCCCAAAAGTATCTTGATATGTCTTGAAATTGTACACAGTCATAGTCAAGCATGCCCTGAACAAGAATCCGTTGAATATATTTGCATATCTCTTGAAGAATATTTTTAATGAACTTTTGAAAATCAGGAAAGCGATCCATGCACTTGGACATTCCAAGTATGTTGGAATGTCTTGAAATTGTACTCAGTCATAGTCAACGACGCCCTGAACAAGAATCCGTTGAAAATATTTGCATATCGTTTAAGGAATATTTTTAAAGAATTTCTGAAAATCAGGAAAGCGATCCATGCACTTAGGCAGTGACTTAACTTTTTCGTCAAAAAAGACCCCAAAAGTATCTTGGAATGTCTTGAAATTGTACACAGTCATAGTCAAGCATGCCCTGAACAAGAATCCGTTGAATATATTTGCATATCTCTTGAAGAATATTTTTAATGAACTTTTGAAAATCAGGAAAGCGATCCATGCACTTGGACATTCCAAGTATGTTGGAATGTCTTGAAATTGTACTCAGTCATAGTCAACGACGCCCTGAACAAGAATCCGTTGAAAATATTTGCATATCGCTTAAGGAATATTTTTAATGAATTTTTGAAAATCAGGAAAGCGATCCATGCACTTAGGCAGTGACTTAACTTTTTCGTCAAAAAAGACCCCAAAAGTATCTTGGAATGTCTTGAAATTGTACACAGTCATAGTCAAGCATGCCCTGAACAAGAATCCGTTGAATATATTTGCATATCTCTTGAAGAATATTTTTAATGAACTTTTGAAAATCAGGAAAGCGATCCATGCACTTGGACATTCCAAGTATGTTGGAATGTCTTGAAATTGTACTCAGTCATAGTCAACGACGCCCTGAACAAGAATCCGTTGAAAATATTTGCATATCGCTTAAGGAATATTTTTAATGAATTTTTGAAAATCAGGAAAGCGATCCATGCACTTAGGCAGTGACTTAACTTTTTCGTCAAAAAAGACCCCAAAAGTATCTTGGAATGTCTTGAAATTGTACACAGTCATAGTCAAGCATGCCCTGAACAAGAATCCGTTGAATATATTTGCATATCTCTTGAAGAATATTTTTAATGAATTTTTGAAAATCCGAAAAGCGATCCATGCACTTGGACATTCCAAGTATGTTGGAATGTTTTGAAATTGTACTCAGTCATAGTCAACGACGCTCTGAACAAGAATCCGTTGAAAATATTTGCATATCGTTTAAGGAATATTTTTAAAGAATTTCTGAAAATCAGGAAAGCGATCCATGCACTTAGGCAGTGACTTAACTTTTTATTCAAAAAAGACCCCAAAAGTATCTTGATATGTCTTGAAATTGTACACAGTCATAGTCAAGCATGCCCTGAACAAGAATCCGTTGAATATATTTGCATATCTCTTGAAGAATATTTTTAATGAACTTTTGAAAATCAGGAAAGCGATCCATGCACTTGGACATTCCAAGTATGTTGGAATGTCTTGAAATTGTACTCAGTCATAGTCAACGACGCCCTGAACAAGAATCCGTTGAAAATATTTGCATATCGTTTAAGGAATATTTTTAAAGAATTTCTGAAAATCAGGAAAGCGATCCATGCACTTAGGCAGTGACTTAACTTTTTCGTCAAAAAAGACCCCAAAAGTATCTTGGAATGTCTTGAAATTGTACACAGTCATAGTCAAGCATGCCCTGAACAAGAATCCGTTGAATATATTTGCATATCTCTTGAAGAATATTTTTAATGAACTTTTGAAAATCAGGAAAGCGATCCATGCACTTGGACATTCCAAGTATGTTGGAATGTCTTGAAATTGTACTCAGTCATAGTCAACGACGCCCTGAACAAGAATCCGTTGAAAATATTTGCATATCGCTTAAGGAATATTTTTAATGAATTTTTGAAAATCAGGAAAGCGATCCATGCACTTAGGCAGTGACTTAACTTTTTCGTCAAAAAAGACCCCAAAAGTATCTTGGAATGTCTTGAAATTGTACACAGTCATAGTCAAGCATGCCCTGAACAAGAATCCGTTGAATATATTTGCATATCTCTTGAAGAATATTTTTAATGAATTTTTGAAAATCCGAAAAGCGATCCATGCACTTGGACATTCCAAGTATGTTGGAATGTTTTGAAATTGTACTCAGTCATAGTCAACGACGCTCTGAACAAGAATCAATTGAAAATATTTGCATATCTCTTAAGGAATATTTTTAATGAATTTTTGAAAATGAGGAAAGTCTGTGCACTAAGCCAGTGACTTAACTTTTCATTCAAAAAAGACCCCAAAAGTATCTTGGAATGTCTTGAAATTGTACATAGTCATAGTCAAGCATGCCCTGAACAAGAATCCGTTGAATATATTTGCATATCTCTTGAAGAATATTTTTAATGAACTTTTGAAAATCAGGAAAGCGATCCATGTACTTGGACATTCAAAGTATGTTGGAATGTCTTGAAATTGTACTCGGTCATAGTCAACGACGCCCTGAACAAGAATCCGTTGAAAATATTTGCATATCGCTTAAGGAATATTTTTAATGAATTTTTGAAAATCAGGAAAGCGATCCATGCACTTAGGCAGTGACTTAACTTTTTCGTCAAAAAAGACCCCAAAAGTATCTTGGAATGTCTTGAAATTGTACACAGTCATAGTCAAGCATGCCCTGAACAAGAATCCGTTGAATATATTTGCATATCTCTTGAAAAATATTTTTAATGAATTTTTGAAAATCCGGAAAGCGATCCATGCACTTGGACATTCCAAGTATGTTGGAATGTCTTGAAATTGTACTCGGTCATAGTCAACGACGCCCTGAACAAGAATCCATTGAAAATATTTGCATATCTCTTAAGGAATATTTTTAATGAATTTTTGAAAATGATGAAAGTCTGTGCACTTGGGCAGTGACTTAACTTTTTATTCAAAAAAGACCCCAAAGGTATCTTGGAATGTCTTGAAATTGTACACAGTCATAGTCAAGCATGCCCTGAACAAGAATCCGTTGAATATATTTGCATATCTCTTGAAGAATATTTTTAATGAACTTTTGAAAATCAGGAAAGCGATCCAGGCACTTGGACATTCCAAGTATGTTGGAATGTCTTGAAATTGTACTCGGTCATAGTCAACGACGCCCTGAACAAGAATCCATTGAAAATATTTGCATATCTCTTAAGGAATATTTTTAATGAATTTTTGAAAATGATGAAAGTCTGTGCACTTAGGCAGTGACTTAACTTTTTATTCAAAAAAGACCCCAAAGGTATCTTGGAATGTCTTGAAATTGTACACAGTCATAGTCAAGCATGCCCTGAACAAGAATCCGTTGAATATATTTGCATATCTCTTGAAGAATATTTTTAATGAACTTTTGAAAATCAGGAAAGCGATCCATGCACTTGGACATTCCAAGTATGTTGGAATGTCTTGAAATTGTACTCAGTCATAGTCAACGACGCCCTGAACAAGAATCCGTTGAAAATATTTGCATATCGTTTAAGGAATATTTTTAAAGAATTTCTGAAAATCAGGAAAGCGATCCATGCACTTAGGCAGTGACTTAATTTTTTCGTCAAAAAAGACCCCAAAAGTATCTTGGAATGTCTTGAAATTGTACACAGTCATAGTCAAGAATGCCCTGAACAAGAATCCATTGAATATATTTGCATATCTCTTGAAGAATATTTTTAATGAATTTTTGAAAATCCGGAAAGCGATCCATGCACTTGGACATTCCAAGTATGTTGGAATGTCTTGAAATTGTACTCAGTCATAGTCAACGACGCCCTGAACAAGAATCCGTTGAAAATATTTGCATATCGCTTAAGGAATATTTTTAATGAATTTTTGAAAATCAGGAAAGCGATCCATGCACTTAGGCAGTGACTTAACTTTTTCGTCAAAAAAGACCCCAAAAGTATCTTGGAATGTCTTGAAATTGTACACAGTCATAGTCAAGCATGCCCTGAACAAGAATCCGTTGAATATATTTGCATATCTCTTGAAGAATATTTTTAATGAATTTTTGAAAATCCGGAAAGCGATCCATGCACTTGGACATTCCAAGTATGTTGGAATGTCTTGAAATTGTACTCAGTCATAGTCAACGACGCCCTGAACAAGAATCCGTTGAAAATATTTGCATATCGCTTAAGGAATGTTTTTAATGAATTTTTGAAAATGATGAAAGTCTGTGCACTTAGGCAGTGACTTAACTTTTTATTCAAAAAAGACCCCAAAGGTATCTTGGAATGTCTTGAAATTGTACACAGTCATAGTCAAGCATGCCCTGAACAAGAATCCGTTGAATATATTTGCATATCTCTTGAAGAATATTTTTAATGAACTTTTGAAAATCAGGAAAGCGATCCATGCACTTGGACATTCCAAGTATGTTGGAATGTCTTGAAATTGTACTCAGTCATAGTCAACGACGCCCTGAACAAGAATCCGTTGAAAATATTTGCATATCGTTTAAGGAATATTTTTAAAGAATTTCTGAAAATCAGGAAAGCGATCCATGCACTTAGGCAGTGACTTAACTTTTTCGTCAAAAAAGACCCCAAAAGTATCTTGGAATGTCTTGAAATTGTACACAGTCATAGTCAAGAATGCCCTGAACAAGAATCCATTGAATATATTTGCATATCTCTTGAAGAATATTTTAAATGAATTTTTGAAAATCCGGAAAGCGATCCATGCACTTGGACATTCCAAGTATGTTGGAATGTCTTGAAATTGTACTCAGTCATAGTCAACGACGCCCTGAACAAGAATCTGTTGAAAATATTTGCATATCGCTTAAGGAATATTTTTAATGAATTTTTGAAAATCAGGAAAGCGATCCATGCACTTAGGCAGTGACTTAACTTTTTCGTCAAAAAAGACCCCAAAAGTATCTTGGAATGTCTTGAAATTGTACACAGTCATAGTCAAGCATGCCCTGAACAAGAATCCGTTGAATATATTTGCATATCTCTTGAAGAATATTTTTAATGAATTTTTGAAAATCCAAAAAGCGATCCATGCACTTGGACATTCCAAGTATGTTGGAATGTCTTGAAATTGTACTCAGTCATAGTCAACGACGCTCTGAACAAGAATCAATTGAAAATATTTGCATATCTCTTAAGGAATATTTTTAATGAATTTTTGAAAATGAGGAAAGTCTGTGCACTAAGCCAGTGACTTAACTTTTCATTCAAAAAAGACCCCAAAAGTATCTTGGAATGTCTTGAAATTGTACATAGTCATAGTCAAGCATGCCCTGAACAAGAATCCGTTGAATATATTTGCATATCTCTTGAAGAATATTTTTAATGAACTTTTGAAAATCAGGAAAGCGATCCATGTACTTGGACATTCAAAGTATGTTGGAATGTCTTGAAATTGTACTCGGTCATAGTCAACGACGCCCTGAACAAGAATCCGTTGAAAATATTTGCATATCGCTTAAGGAATATTTTTAATGAATTTTTGAAAATCAGGAAAGCGATCCATGCACTTAGGCAGTGACTTAACTTTTTCGTCAAAAAAGACCCCAAAAGCATCTTGGAATGTCTTGAAATTGTACACAGTCATAGTCAAGCATGCCCTGAACAAGAATCCGTTGAATATATTTGCATATCTCTTGAAGAATATTTTTAATGAATTTTTGAAAATCCGGAAAGCGATCCATGCACTTGGACATTCCAAGTATGTTGGAATGTCTTGAAATTGTACTCGGTCATAGTCAACGACGCCCTGAACAAGAATCCATTGAAAATATTTGCATATCTCTTAAGGAATATTTTTAATGAATTTTTGAAAATGATGAAAGTCTGTGCACTTAGGCAGTGACTTAACTTTTTATTCAAAAAAGACCCCAAAGGTATCTTGGAATGTCTTGAAATTGTACACAGTCATAGTCAAGCATGCCCTGAACAAGAATCCGTTGAATATATTTGCATATCTCTTGAAGAATATTTTTAATGAACTTTTGAAAATCAGGAAAGCGATCCATGCACTTGGACATTCCAAGTATGTTGGAATGTCTTGAAATTGTACTCGGTCATAGTCAACGACGCCCTGAACAAGAATCCATTGAAAATATTTGCATATCTCTTAAGGAATATTTTTAATGAATTTTTGAAAATGATGAAAGTCTGTGCACTTAGGCAGTGACTTAACTTTTTATTCAAAAAAGACCCCAAAGGTATCTTGGAATGTCTTGAAATTGTACACAGTCATAGTCAAGCATGCCCTGAACAAGAATCCGTTGAATATATTTGCATATCTCTTGAAGAATATTTTTAATGAACTTTTGAAAATCCGGAAAGCGATCCATGCACTTGGACATTCCAAGTATGTTGGAATGTCTTGAAATTGTACTCAGTCATAGTCAACGACGCCCTGAACAAGAATCCGTTGAAAATATTTGCATATCGTTTAAGGAATATTTTTAAAGAATTTCTGAAAATCAGGAAAGCGATCCATGCACTTAGGCAGTGACTTAACTTTTTCGTCAAAAAAGACCCCAAAAGTATCTTGGAATGTCTTGAAATTGTACACAGTCATAGTCAAGAATGCCCTGAACAAGAATCCATTGAATATATTTGCATATCTCTTGAAGAATATTTTTAATGAATTTTTGAAAATCCGGAAAGCGATCCATGCACTTGGACATTCCAAGTATGTTGGAATGTCTTGAAATTGTACTCAGTCATAGTCAACGACGCCCTGAACAAGAATCCATTGAAAATATTTGCATATCTCTTAAGGAATATTTTTAATGAATTTTTGAAAATGATGAAAGTCTGTGCACTTAGGCAGTGACTTAACTTTTTATTCAAAAAAGACCCCAAAGGTATCTTGGAATGTCTTGAAATTGTACACAGTCATAGTCAAGCATGCCCTGAACAAGAATCCGTTGAATATATTTGCATATCTCTTGAAGAATATTTTTAATGAACTTTTGAAAATCAGGAAAGCGATCCATGCACTTGGACATTCCAAGTATGTTGGAATGTCTTGAAATTGTACTCAGTCATAGTCAACGACGCCCTGAACAAGAATCCGTTGAAAATATTTGCATATCGCTTAAGGAATATTTTTTATGAATTTTTGAAAATCAGGAAAGCGATCCATGCACTTAGGCAGTGACTTAACTTTTTCGTCAAAAAAGACCCCAAAAGTATCTTGGAATGTCTTGAAATTGTACACAGTCATAGTCAAGAATGCCCTGAACAAGAATCCGTTGAATATATTTGCATATCTCTTGAAGAATATTTTAAATGAATTTTTGAAAATCCGGAAAGCGATCCATGCACTTGGACATTCCAAGTATGTTGGAATGTCTTGAAATTGTACTCGGTCATAGTCAACGACGCCCTGAACAAGAATCCATTGAAAATATTTGCATATCTCTTAAGGAATATTTTTAATGAATTTTTGAAAATGAGGAAAGTCTGTGCACTTAGGCAGTGACTTAACTTTTTATTCAAAAAAGACCCCAAAAGTATCTTGGAATGTCTTGAAATTGTACACAGTCATAGTCAAGCATGCCCTGAACAAGAATCCGTTGAATATATTTGCATATCTCTTGAAGAATATTTTTAATGAACTTTTGAAAATCAGGAAAGCGATCCATGCACTTGGACATTCCAAGTATGTTGGAATGTCTTGAAATTGTACTCAGTCATAGTCAACGACGCCCTGAACAAGAATCCGTTGAAAATATTTGCATATCGTTTAAGGAATATTTTTAAAGAATTTCTGAATATCAGGAAAGCGATCCATGCACTTAGGCAGTGACTTAACTTTTTTTGTCAAAAAAGACCCCAAAAGTATCTTGGAATGTCTTGAAATTGTACACAGTCATAGTCAAGCATGCCCTGAACAAGAATCCGTTGAATATATTTGCATATCTCTTGAAGAATATTTTTAATGAATTTTTGAAAATCCGAAAAGCGATCCATGCACTTGGACATTCCAAGTATGTTGGAATGTCTTGAAATTGTACTCAGTCATAGTCAACGACGCCCTGAACAAGAATCAATTGAAAATATTTGCATATCTCTTAAGGAATATTTTTAATGAATTTTTGAAAATGAGGAAAGTCTGTGCACTTAGGCAGTGACTTAACTTTTTATTCAAAAAAGACCCCAAAAGTATCTTGGAATGTCTTGAAATTGTACACAGTCATAGTCAAGCATGCCCTGAACAAGAATCCATTGAATATATTTGCATATCTCTTGAAGAATATTTTTAATGAACTTTTGAAAATCAGGAAAGCGATCCATGCACTTGGACATTCCAAGTATGTTGGAATGTCTTGAAATTGTACTCAGTCATAGTCAACGACGCCCTGAACAAGAATCAATTGAAAATATTTGCATATCGTTTAAGGAATATTTTTAAAGAATTTCTGAAAATCAGGAAAGCGATCCATGCACTTAGGCAGTGACTTAACTTTTTCGTCAAAAAAGACCCCAAAAGTATCTTGGAATGTCTTGAAATTGTACACAGTCATAGTCAAGCATGCCCTGAACAAGAATCCGTTGAATATATTTGCATATCTCTTGAAGAATATTTTTAATGAATTTTTGAAAATCCGGAAAGCGATCCATGCACTTGGACATTCCAAGTATGTTGGAATGTCTTGAAATTGTACTCGGTCATAGTCAACGACGCCCTGAACAAGAATCCATTGAAAATATTTGCATATCTCTTAAGGAATATTTTTAATGAATTTTTGAAAATGATGAAAGTCTGTGCACTTAGGCAGTGACTTAACTTTTTATTCAAAAAAGACCCCAAAGGTATCTTGGAATGTCTTGAAATTGTACACAGTCATAGTCAAGCATGCCCTGAACAAGAATCCGTTGAATATATTTGCATATCTCTTGAAGAATATTTTTAATGAACTTTTGAAAATCAGGAAAGCGATCCATGCACTTGGACATTCCAAGTATGTTGGAATGTCTTGAAATTGTACTCAGTCATAGTCAACGACGCCCTGAACAAGAATCCGTTGAAAATATTTGCATATCGCTTAAGGAATATTTTTAATGAATTTTTGAAAATCAGGAAAGCGATCCATGCACTTTGGCAGTGACTTAACTTTTTTGTCAAAAAAGACCCCAAAAGTATCTTGGAATGTCTTGAAATTGTACACAGTCATAGTCAAGCATGCCCTGAACAAGAATCCGTTGAATATATTTGCATATCTCTTGAAGAATATTTTTAATGAATTTTTGAAAATCCGAAAAGCGATCCATGCACTTGGACATTCCAAGTATGTTGGAATGTCTTGAAATTGTACTCAGTCATAGTCAACAACGCCCTGAACAAGAATCAATTGAAAATATTTGCATATCTCTTAAGGAATATTTTTAATGAATTTTTGAAAATGAGGAAAGTCTGTGCACTTAGGCAGTGACTTAACTTTTTATTCAAAAAAGACCCCAAAAGTATCCTGGAATGTCTTGAAATTGTACACAGTCATAGTCAAGCATGCCCTGAACAAGAATCCGTTGAATATATTTGCATATCTCTTGAAGAATATTTTTAATGAACTTTTGAAAATCAGGAAAGCGATCCATGCACTTGGACATTCCAAGTATGTTGGAATGTCTTGAAATTGTACTCAGTCATAGTCAACGACGCCCTGAACAAGAATCCGTTGAAAATATTTGCATATCGTTTAAGGAATATTTTTAAAGAATTTCTGAAAATCAGGAAAGCGATCCATGCACTTAGGCAGTGACTTAACTTTTTCGTCAAAAAAGACCCCAAAAGTATCTTGGAATGTCTTGAAATTGTACACAGTCATAGTCAAGCATGCCCTGAACAAGAATCCGTTGAATATATTTGCATATCTCTTGAAGAATATTTTTAATGAACTTTTGAAAATCCGGAAAGCGATCCATGCACTTGGACATTCCAAGTATGTTGGAATGTCTTGAAATTGTACTCAGTCATAGTCAACGACGCCCTGAACAAGAATCCGTTGAAAATATTTGCATATCGCTTAAGGAATATTTTTAACGAATTTTTGAAAATCAGGAAAGCGATCCATGCACTTAGGCAGTGACTTAACTTTTGATGTTTTTGGGTTGTTTTTAAAGAATTAAAGCTGCAGGAGTTCATCCATGTCGTCCAGTCGCTGGAAACAAACGTTTGGACACCGTGGATCACACAGCAGGATATCAGGTGAGACGAAGGAAACGATCCATTTGCCCTGATGCACTTAGTGACTTGACTTTTTTGTCAAAAAAAACCCCAAAAGTAAATTGGAATGTCTTGAAATTGTACACAGTCATAGTCAAGCATGCCCTGAACAAGAATCCGTTGAATATATTTGCATATCTCTTGAAGAATATTTTTAATGAACTTTTGAAAATCAGGAAAGCGATCCATGCACTTGGACATTCCAAGTATGTTGGAATGTCTTGAAATTGTACTCAGTCATAGTCAACGACGCCCTGAACAAGAATCCGTTGAAAATATTTGCATATCGCTTAAGGAATATTTTTTATGAATTTTTGAAAATCAGGAAAGCGATCCATGCACTTAGGCAGTGACTTAACTTTTTCGTCAAAAAAGACCCCAAAAGTATCTTGGAATGTCTTGAAATTGTACACAGTCATAGTCAAGAATGCCCTGAACAAGAATCCGTTGAATATATTTGCATATCTCTTGAAGAATATTTTTAATGAATTTTTGAAAATCCGGAAAGCGATCCATGCACTTGGACATTCCAAGTATGTTGGAATGTCTTGAAATTGTACTCGGTCATAGTCAACGACGCCCTGAACAAGAATTTATTGAAAATATTTGCATATCTCTTAAGGAATATTTTTAATGAATTTTTGAAAATGATGAAAGTCTGTGCACTTAGGCAGTGACTTTACTTTTTATTCAAAAAAGACCCCAAAGGTATCTTGGAATGTCTTGAAATTGTACACAGTCATAGTCAAGCATGCCCTGAACAAGAATCCGTTGAATATATTTGCATATCTCTTGAAGAATATTTTTAATGAATTTTTGAAAATCCGAAAAGCGATCCATGCACTTGGACATTCCAAGTATGTTGGAATGTCTTGAAATTGTACTCAGTCATAGTCAACGACGCCCTGAACAAGAATCAATTGAAAATATTTGCATATCTCTTAAGGAATATTTTTAATGAATTTTTGAAAATGAGGAAAGTCTGTGCACTTAGGCAGTGACTTAACTTTTTATTCAAAAAAGACCCCAAAAGTATCTTGGAATGTCTTGAAATTGTACACAGTCATAGTCAAGCATGCCCTGAACAAGAATCCGTTGAATATATTTGCATATCTCTTGAAGAATATTTTTAATGAATTTTTGAAAATCCGGAAAGCGATCCATGCACTTGGACATTCCAAGTATGTTGGAATGTCTTGAAATTGTACTCGGTCATAGTCAACGACGCCCTGAACAAGAATCCATTGAAAATATTTGCATATCTCTTAAGGAATATTTTTAATGAATTTTTGAAAATGATGAAAGTCTGTGCACTTAGGCAGTGACTTAACTTTTTATTCAAAAAAGACCCCAAAGGTATCTTGGAATGTCTTGAAATTGTACACAGTCATAGTCAAGCATGCCCTGAACAAGAATCCGTTGAATATATTTGCATATCTCTTGAAGAATATTTTTAATGAACTTTTGAAAATCAGGAAAGCGATCCATGCACTTGGACATTCCAAGTATGTTGGAATGTCTTGAAATTGTACTCAGTCATAGTCAACGACGCCCTGAACAAGAATCCGTTGAAAATATTTGCATATCGCTTAAGGAATATTTTTAATGAATTTTTGAAAATCAGGAAAGCGATCCATGCACTTTGGCAGTGACTTAACTTTTTTGTCAAAAAAGACCCCAAAAGTATCTTGGAATGTCTTGAAATTGTACACAGTCATAGTCAAGCATGCCCTGAACAAGAATCCGTTGAATATATTTGCATATCTCTTGAAGAATATTTTTAATGAATTTTTGAAAATCCGAAAAGCGATCCATGCACTTGGACATTCCAAGTATGTTGGAATGTCTTGAAATTGTACTCAGTCATAGTCAACAACGCCCTGAACAAGAATCAATTGAAAATATTTGCATATCTCTTAAGGAATATTTTTAATGAATTTTTGAAAATGAGGAAAGTCTGTGCACTTAGGCAGTGACTTAACTTTTTATTCAAAAAAGACCCCAAAAGTATCCTGGAATGTCTTGAAATTGTACACAGTCATAGTCAAGCATGCCCTGAACAAGAATCCGTTGAATATATTTGCATATCTCTTGAAGAATATTTTTAATGAACTTTTGAAAATCAGGAAAGCGATCCATGCACTTGGACATTCCAAGTATGTTGGAATGTCTTGAAATTGTACTCAGTCATAGTCAACGACGCCCTGAACAAGAATCCGTTGAAAATATTTGCATATCGTTTAAGGAATATTTTTAAAGAATTTCTGAAAATCAGGAAAGCGATCCATGCACTTAGGCAGTGACTTAACTTTTTCGTCAAAAAAGACCCCAAAAGTATCTTGGAATGTCTTGAAATTGTACACAGTCATAGTCAAGCATGCCCTGAACAAGAATCCGTTGAATATATTTGCATATCTCTTGAAGAATATTTTTAATGAATTTTTGAAAATCCGGAAAGCGATCCATGCACTTGGACATTCCAAGTATGTTGGAATGTCTTGAAATTGTACTCAGTCATAGTCAACGACGCCCTGAACAAGAATCCGTTGAAAATATTTGCATATCGCTTAAGGAATATTTTTAACGAATTTTTGAAAATCAGGAAAGCGATCCATGCACTTAGGCAGTGACTTAACTTTTTTGTCAAAAAAGACCCCAAAAGTATCTTGGAATGTCTTGAAATTGTACACAGTCATAGTCAAGCATGCCCTGAACAAGAATCCGTTGAATATATTTGCATATCTCTTGAGGAATATTTTTAATGAATTTTTGAAAATCAGGAAAGCGATCCATGCACTTAGGCAGTGACTTAACTTTTGATGTTTTTGGGTTGTTTTTAAAGAATTAAAGCTGCAGGAGTTCATCCATGTCGTCCAGTCGCTGGAAACAAACGTTTGGACACCGTGGATCACACAGCAGGATATCAGGTGAGACGAAGGAAACGATCCATTTGCCCTGATGCACTTAGTGACTTGACTTTTTTGTCAAAAAAAACCCCAAAAGTAAATTGGAATGTCTTGAAATTGTACACAGTCATAGTCAAGCATGCCCTGAACAAGAATCCGTTGAATATATTTGCATATCTCTTGAAGAATATTTTTAATGAACTTTTGAAAATCAGGAAAGCGATCCATGCACTTGGACATTCCAAGTATGTTGGAATGTCTTGAAATTGTACTCAGTCATAGTCAACGACGCCCTGAACAAGAATCCGTTGAAAATATTTGCATATCGCTTAAGGAATATTTTTAATGAATTTTTGAAAATCAGGAAAGCGATCCATGCACTTAGGCAGTGACTTAACTTTTTCGTCAAAAAAGACCCCAAAAGTATCTTGGAATGTCTTGAAATTGTACACAGTCATAGTCAAGAATGCCCTGAACAAGAATCCGTTGAATATATTTGCATATCTCTTGAAGAATATTTTTAATGAATTTTTGAAAATCCGGAAAGCGATCCATGCACTTGGACATTCCAAGTATGTTGGAATGTCTTGAAATTGTACTCGGTCATAGTCAACGACGCCCTGAACAAGAATCCATTGAAAATATTTGCATATCTCTTAAGGAATATTTTGAATGAATTTTTGAAAATGATGAAAGTCTGTGCACTTAGGCAGTGACTTTACTTTTTATTCAAAAAAGACCCCAAAGGTATCTTGGAATGTCTTGAAATTGTACACAGTCATAGTCAAGCATGCCCTGAACAAGAATCCGTTGAATATATTTGCATATCTCTTGAAGAATATTTTTAATGAATTTTTGAAAATCCGAAAAGCGATCCATGCACTTGGACATTCCAAGTATGTTGGAATGTCTTGAAATTGTACTCAGTCATAGTCAACGACGCCCTGAACAAGAATCCGTTGAAAATATTTGCATATCGCTTAAGGAATATTTTTAATGAATTTTTGAAAATCAGGAAAGCGATCCATGCACTTAGGCAATGACTTAACTGTTTTGTCAAAAAAGACCCCAAAAGTATCTTGGAATGTCTTGAAATTGTACACAGTCATAGTCAAGCATGCCCTGAACAAGAATCCGTTGAATATATTTGCATATCTCTTGAAGAATATTTTTAATGAATTTTTGAAAATCCGAAAAGCGATCCATGCACTTGGACATTCCAAGTATGTTGGAATGTCTTGAAATTGTACTCAGTCATAGTCAACGACGCCCTGAACAAGAATCAATTGAAAATATTTGCATATCTCTTAAGGAATATTTTTAATGAATTTTTGAAAATGAGGAAAGTCTGTGCACTTAGGCAGTGACTTAACTTTTTATTCAAAAAAGACCCCAAAAGTATCTTGGAATGTCTTGAAATTGTACACAGTCATAGTCAAGCATGCCCTGAACAAGAATCCGTTGAATATATTTGCATATCTCTTGAAGAATATTTTTAATGAACTTTTGAAAATCAGGAAAGCGATCCATGCACTTGGACATTCCAAGTATGTTGGAATGTCTTGAAATTGTACTCAGTCATAGTCAACGACGCCCTGAACAAGAATCCGTTGAAAATATTTGCATATCGTTTAAGGAATATTTTTAAAGAATTTCTGAAAATCAGGAAAGCGATCCATGCACTTAGGCAGTGACTTAACTTTTTCGTCAAAAAAGACCCCAAAAGTATCTTGGAATGTCTTGAAATTGTACACAGTCATAGTCAAGCATGCCCTGAACAAGAATCCGTTGAATATATTTGCATATCTCTTGAAGAATATTTTTAATGAATTTTTGAAAATCCGGAAAGCGATCCATGCACTTGTACATTCCAAGTATGTTGGAATGTCTTGAAATTGTACTCGGTCATAGTCAACGACGCCCTGAACAAGAATCCATTGAAAATATTTGCATATCTCTTAAGGAATATTTTTAATGAATTTTTGAAAATGATGAAAGTCTGTGCACTTAGGCAGTGACTTAACTTTTTATTCAAAAAAGACCCCAAAGGTATCTTGGAATGTCTTGAAATTGTACACAGTCATAGTCAAGCATGCCCTGAACAAGAATCCGTTGAATATATTTGCATATCTCTTGAAGAATATTTTTAATGAACTTTTGAAAATCAGGAAAGCGATCCATGCACTTGGACATTCCAAGTATGTTGGAATGTCTTGAAATTGTACTCAGTCATAGTCAACGACGCCCTGAACAAGAATCCGTTGAAAATATTTGCATATCGCTTAAGGAATATTTTAAATGAATTTTTGAAAATCAGGAAAGCGATCCATGCACTTGGACATTCCAAGTATGTTGGAATGTCTTGAAATTGTACACAGTCATAGTCAAGCATGCCCTGAACAAGAATCCGTTGAATATATTTGCATATCTCTTGAAGAATATTTTTAATGAATTTTTGAAAATCCGGAAAGCGATCCATGCACTTGGACATTCCAAGTATGTTGGAATGTCTTGAAATTGTACTCGGTCATAGTCAACGACGCCCTGAACAAGAATCCATTGAAAATATTTGCATATCTCTTAAGGAATATTTTTAATGAATTTTTGAAAATGATGAAAGTCTGTGCACTTAGGCAGTGACTTAACTTTTTATTCAAAAAAGACCCCAAAAGTATCTTGGAATGTCTTGAAATTGTACACAGTCATAGTCAAGCATGCCCTGAACAAGAATCCGTTGAATATATTTGCATATCTCTTGAAGAATATTTTTAATGAACTTTTGAAAATCAGGAAAGCGATCCATGCACTTGGACATTCCAAGTATGTTGGAATGTCTTGTAATTGTACTCAGTCATAGTCAACGACGCCCTGAACAAGAATCCGTTGAAAATATTTGCATATCGTTTAAGGAATATTTTTAAAGAATTTCTGAAAATCAGGAAAGCGATCCATGCACTTAGGCAGTGACTTAACTTTTTCGTCAAAAAAGACCCCAAAAGTATCTTGGAATGTCTTGAAATTTTACACAGTCATAGTCAAGCATGCCCTGAACAAGAATCCGTTGAATATATTTGCATATCTCTTGAAGAATATTTTTAATGAATTTTTGAAAATCCGAAAAGCGATCCATGCACTTGGACATTCCAAGTATGTTGGAATGTCTTGAAATTGTACTCAGTCATAGTCAACGACGCCCTGAACAAGAATCAATTGAAAATATTTGCATATCTCTTAAGGAATATTTTTAATGAATTTTTGAAAATGAGGAAAGTCTGTGCACTTAGGCAGTGACTTAACTTTTTATTCAAAAAAGACCCCAAAAGTATCTTGGAATGTCTTGAAATTGTACACAGTCATAGTCAAGCATGCCCTGAACAAGAATCCGTTGAATATTTTTGCATATCTCTTGAAGAATATTTTTAATGAACTTTTGAAAATCAGGAAAGCGATCCATGTACTTGGACATTCAAAGTATGTTGGAATGTCTTGAAATTGTACTCAGTCATAGTCAACGACGCCCTGAACAAGAATCCGTTGAAAATATTTGCATATCGCTTAAGGAATATTTTTAATGAATTTTTGAAAATCAGGAAAGCGATCCATGCACTTAGGCAGTGACTTAACTTTTTCGTCAAAAAAGACCCCAAAAGTATCTTGGAATGTCTTGAAATTGTACACAGTCATAGTCAAGCATGCCCTGAACAAGAATCCGTTGAATATATTTGCATATCTCTTGAAAAATATTTTTAATGAATTTTTGAAAATCCGGAAAGCGATCCATGCACTTGGACATTCCAAGTATGTTGGAATGTCTTGAAATTGTACTCGGTCATAGTCAACGACGCCCTGAACAAGAATCCATTGAAAATATTTGCATATCTCTTAAGGAATATTTTTAATGAATTTTTGAAAATGATGAAAGTCTGTGCACTTAGGCAGTGACTTAACTTTTTATTCAAAAAAGACCCCAAAGGTTTCTTGGAATGTCTTGAAATTGTACACAGTCATAGTCAAGCATGCCCTGAACAAGAATCCGTTGAATATATTTGCATATCTCTTGAAGAATATTTTTAATGAACTTTTGAAAATCAGGAAAGCGATCCATGCACTTGGACATTCCAAGTATGTTGGAATGTCTTGAAATTGTACTCAGTCATAGTCAACGACGCCCTGAACAAGAATCCGTTGAAAATATTTGCATATCGTTTAAGGAATATTTTTAAAGAATTTCTGAAAATCAGGAAAGCGATCCATGCACTTAGGCAGTGACTTAACTTTTTCGTCAAAAAAGACCCCAAAAGTATCTTGGAATGTCTTGAAATTGTACACAGTCATAGTCAAGAATGCCCTGAACAAGAATCCATTGAATATATTTGCATATCTCTTGAAGAATATTTTTAATGAATTTTTGAAAATCCGGAAAGCGATCCATGCACTTGGACATTCCAAGTATGTTGGAATGTCTTGAAATTGTACTCAGTCATAGTCAACGACGCCCTGAACAAGAATCCGTTGAAAATATTTGCATATCGCTTAAGGAATATTTTTAATGAATTTTTGAAAATCAGGAAAGCGATCCATGCACTTAGGCAGTGACTTAACTTTTTCGTCAAAAAAGACCCCAAAAGTATCTTGGAATGTCTTGAAATTGTACACAGTCATAGTCAAGCATGCCCTGAACAAGAATCCGTTGAATATATTTGCATATCTCTTGAAGAATATTTTTAATGAATTTTTGAAAATCCGAAAAGCGATCCATGCACTTGGACATTCCAAGTATGTTGGAATGTCTTGAAATTGTACTCAGTCATAGTCAACGACGCTCTGAACAAGAATCAATTGAAAATATTTGCATATCTCTTAAGGAATATTTTTAATGAATTTTTGAAAATGAGGAAAGTCTGTGCACTTAGGCAGTGACTTAACTTTTTATTCAAAAAAGACCCCAAAGGTATCTTGGAATGTCTTGAAATTGTACACAGTCATAGTCAAGCATGCCCTGAACAAGAATCCGTTGAATATATTTGCATATCTCTTGAAGAATATTTTTAATGAACTTTTGAAAATCAGGAAAGCGATCCATGCACTTGGACATTCCAAGTATGTTGGAATGTCTTGAAATTGTACTCAGTCATAGTCAACGACGCCCTGAACAAGAATCCGTTGAAAATATTTGCATATCGCTTAAGGAATATTTTTTATGAATTTTTGAAAATCAGGAAAGCGATCCATGCACTTAGGCAGTGACTTAACTTTTTCGTCAAAAAAGACCCCAAAAGTATCTTGGAATGTCTTGAAATTGTACACAGTCATAGTCAAGAATGCCCTGAACAAGAATCCGTTGAATATATTTGCATATCTCTTGAAGAATATTTTAAATGAATTTTTGAAAATCCGGAAAGCGATCCATGCACTTGGACATTCCAAGTATGTTGGAATGTCTTGAAATTGTACTCGGTCATAGTCAACGACGCCCTGAACAAGAATCCATTGAAAATATTTGCATATCTCTTAAGGAATATTTTTAATGAATTTTTGAAAATGAGGAAAGTCTGTGCACTTAGGCAGTGACTTAACTTTTTATTCAAAAAAGACCCCAAAAGTATCTTGGAATGTCTTGAAATTGTACACAGTCATAGTCAAGCATGCCCTGAACAAGAATCCGTTGAATATATTTGCATATCTCTTGAAGAATATTTTTAATGAACTTTTGAAAATCAGGAAAGCGATCCATGCACTTGGACATTCCAAGTATGTTGGAATGTCTTGAAATTGTACTCAGTCATAGTCAACGACGCCCTGAACAAGAATCCGTTGAAAATATTTGCATATCGTTTAAGGAATATTTTTAAAGAATTTCTGAAAATCAGGAAAGCGATCCATGCACTTAGGCAGTGACTTAACTTTTTTTGTCAAAAAAGACCCCAAAAGTATCTTGGAATGTCTTGAAATTGTACACAGTCATAGTCAAGCATGCCCTGAACAAGAATCCGTTGAATATATTTGCATATCTCTTGAAGAATATTTTTAATGAATTTTTGAAAATCCGAAAAGCGATCCATGCACTTGGACATTCCAAGTATGTTGGAATGTCTTGAAATTGTACTCAGTCATAGTCAACGACGCCCTGAACAAGAATCAATTGAAAATATTTGCATATCTCTTAAGGAATATTTTTAATGAATTTTTGAAAATGAGGAAAGTCTGTGCACTTAGGCAGTGACTTAACTTTTTATTCAAAAAAGACCCCAAAAGTATCTTGGAATGTCTTGAAATTGTACACAGTCATAGTCAAGCATGCCCTGAACAAGAATCCATTGAATATATTTGCATATCTCTTGAAGAATATTTTTAATGAACTTTTGAAAATCAGGAAAGCGATCCATGCACTTGGACATTCCAAGTATGTTGGAATGTCTTGAAATTGTACTCAGTCATAGTCAACGACGCCCTGAACAAGAATCAATTGAAAATATTTGCATATCGTTTAAGGAATATTTTTAAAGAATTTCTGAAAATCAGGAAAGCGATCCATGCACTTAGGCAGTGACTTAACTTTTTCGTCAAAAAAGACCCCAAAAGTATCTTGGAATGTCTTGAAATTGTACACAGTCATAGTCAAGCATGCCCTGAACAAGAATCCGTTGAATATATTTGCATATCTCTTGAAGAATATTTTTAATGAATTTTTGAAAATCCGGAAAGCGATCCATGCACTTGGACATTCCAAGTATGTTGGAATGTCTTGAAATTGTACTCGGTCATAGTCAACGACGCCCTGAACAAGAATCCATTGAAAATATTTGCATATCTCTTAAGGAATATTTTTAATGAATTTTTGAAAATGATGAAAGTCTGTGCACTTAGGCAGTGACTTAACTTTTTATTCAAAAAAGACCCCAAAGGTATCTTGGAATGTCTTGAAATTGTACACAGTCATAGTCAAGCATGCCCTGAACAAGAATCCGTTGAATATATTTGCATATCTCTTGAAGAATATTTTTAATGAACTTTTGAAAATCAGGAAAGCGATCCATGCACTTGGACATTCCAAGTATGTTGGAATGTCTTGAAATTGTACTCAGTCATAGTCAACGACGCCCTGAACAAGAATCCGTTGAAAATATTTGCATATCGCTTAAGGAATATTTTTAATGAATTTTTGAAAATCAGGAAAGCGATCCATGCACTTTGGCAGTGACTTAACTTTTTTGTCAAAAAAGACCCCAAAAGTATCTTGGAATGTCTTGAAATTGTACACAGTCATAGTCAAGCATGCCCTGAACAAGAATCCGTTGAATATATTTGCATATCTCTTGAAGAATATTTTTAATGAATTTTTGAAAATCCGAAAAGCGATCCATGCACTTGGACATTCCAAGTATGTTGGAATGTCTTGAAATTGTACTCAGTCATAGTCAACAACGCCCTGAACAAGAATCAATTGAAAATATTTGCATATCTCTTAAGGAATATTTTTAATGAATTTTTGAAAATGAGGAAAGTCTGTGCACTTAGGCAGTGACTTAACTTTTTATTCAAAAAAGACCCCAAAAGTATCCTGGAATGTCTTGAAATTGTACACAGTCATAGTCAAGCATGCCCTGAACAAGAATCCGTTGAATATATTTGCATATCTCTTGAAGAATATTTTTAATGAACTTTTGAAAATCAGGAAAGCGATCCATGCACTTGGACATTCCAAGTATGTTGGAATGTCTTGAAATTGTACTCAGTCATAGTCAACGACGCCCTGAACAAGAATCCGTTGAAAATATTTGCATATCGTTTAAGGAATATTTTTAAAGAATTTCTGAAAATCAGGAAAGCGATCCATGCACTTAGGCAGTGACTTAACTTTTTCGTCAAAAAAGACCCCAAAAGTATCTTGGAATGTCTTGAAATTGTACACAGTCATAGTCAAGCATGCCCTGAACAAGAATCCGTTGAATATATTTGCATATCTCTTGAAGAATATTTTTAATGAATTTTTGAAAATCCGGAAAGCGATCCATGCACTTGGACATTCCAAGTATGTTGGAATGTCTTGAAATTGTACTCAGTCATAGTCAACGACGCCCTGAACAAGAATCCGTTGAAAATATTTGCATATCGCTTAAGGAATATTTTTAACGAATTTTTGAAAATCAGGAAAGCGATCCATGCACTTAGGCAGTGACTTAACTTTTTTGTCAAAAAAGACCCCAAAAGTATCTTGGAATGTCTTGAAATTGTACACAGTCATAGTCAAGCATGCCCTGAACAAGAATCCGTTGAATATATTTGCATATCTCTTGAGGAATATTTTTAATGAATTTTTGAAAATCAGGAAAGCGATCCATGCACTTAGGCAGTGACTTAACTTTTGATGTTTTTGGGTTGTTTTTAAAGAATTAAAGCTGCAGGAGTTCATCCATGTCGTCCAGTCGCTGGAAACAAACGTTTGGACACCGTGGATCACACAGCAGGATATCAGGTGAGACGAAGGAAACGATCCATTTGCCCTGATGCACTTAGTGACTTGACTTTTTTGTCAAAAAAAACCCCAAAAGTAAATTGGAATGTCTTGAAATTGTACACAGTCATAGTCAAGCATGCCCTGAACAAGAATCCGTTGAATATATTTGCATATCTCTTGAAGAATATTTTTAATGAACTTTTGAAAATCAGGAAAGCGATCCATGCACTTGGACATTCCAAGTATGTTGGAATGTCTTGAAATTGTACTCAGTCATAGTCAACGACGCCCTGAACAAGAATCCGTTGAAAATATTTGCATATCGCTTAAGGAATATTTTTAATGAATTTTTGAAAATCAGGAAAGCGATCCATGCACTTAGGCAGTGACTTAACTTTTTCGTCAAAAAAGACCCCAAAAGTATCTTGGAATGTCTTGAAATTGTACACAGTCATAGTCAAGAATGCCCTGAACAAGAATCCGTTGAATATATTTGCATATCTCTTGAAGAATATTTTTAATGAATTTTTGAAAATCCGGAAAGCGATCCATGCACTTGGACATTCCAAGTATGTTGGAATGTCTTGAAATTGTACTCGGTCATAGTCAACGACGCCCTGAACAAGAATCCATTGAAAATATTTGCATATCTCTTAAGGAATATTTTTAATGAATTTTTGAAAATGATGAAAGTCTGTGCACTTAGGCAGTGACTTTACTTTTTATTCAAAAAAGACCCCAAAGGTATCTTGGAATGTCTTGAAATTGTACACAGTCATAGTCAAGCATGCCCTGAACAAGAATCCGTTGAATATATTTGTATATCTCTTGAAGAATATTTTTAATGAACTTTTGAAAATCAGGAAAGCGATCCATGCACTTGGACATTCCAAGTATGTTGGAATGTCTTGAAATTGTACTCATTCATAGTCAACGACGCCCTGAACAAGAATCCGTTGAAAATATTTGCATATCGCTTAAGGAATATTTTTAATGAATTTTTGAAAATCAGGAAAGCGATCCATGCACTTAGGCAGTGACTTAACTTTTTTGTCAAAAAAGACCCCAAAAGTATCTTGGAATGTCTTGAAATTGTACACAGTCATAGTCAAGCATGCCCTGAACAAGAATCCGTTGAATATATTTGCATATCTCTTGAAGAATATTTTTAATGAATTTTTGAAAATCCGAAAAGCGATCCATGCACTTGGACATTCAAAGTATGTTGGAATGTCTTGAAATTGTACTCAGTCATAGTCAACGACGCCCTGAACAAGAATCAATTGAAAATATTTGCATATCTCTTAAGGAATATTTTTAATGAATTTTTGAAAATGAGGAAAGTCTGTGCACTTAGGCAGTGACTTAACTTTTTATTCAAAAAAGACCCCAAAAGTATCTTGGAATGTCTTGAAATTGTACACAGTCATAGTCAAGCATGCCCTGAACAAGAATCCGTTGAATATATTTGCATATCTCTTGAAGAATATTTTTAATGAACTTTTGAAAATCAGGAAAGCGATCCATGCACTTGGACATTCCAAGTATGTTGGAATGTCTTGAAATTGTACTCAGTCATAGTCAACGACGCCCTGAACAAGAATCCGTTGAAAATATTTGCATATCGTTTAAGGAATATTTTTAAAGAATTTCTGAAAATCAGGAAAGCGATCCATGCACTTAGGCAGTGACTTAACTTTTTCGTCAAAAAAGACCCCAAAAGTATCTTGGAATGTCTTGAAATTGTACACAGTCATAGTCAAGAATGCCCTGAACAAGAATCCGTTGAATATATTTGCATATCTCTTGAAGAATATTTTTAATGAATTTTTGAAAATCCGGAAAGCGATCCATGCACTTGGACATTCCAAGTATGTTGGAATGTCTTGAAATTGTACTCGGTCATAGTCAACGACGCCCTGAACAAGAATCCATTGAAAATATTTGCATATCTCTTAAGGAATATTTTTAATGAATTTTTGAAAATGAGGAAAGTCTGTGCACTTAGGCAGTGACTTAACTTTTTATTCAAAAAAGACCCCAAAAGTATCTTGGAATGTCTTGAAATTGTACACAGTCATAGTCAAGCATGCCCTGAACAAGAATCCGTTGAATATATTTGCATATCTCTTGAAGAATATTTTTAATGAACTTTTGAAAATCAGGAAAGCGATCCATGCACTTGGACATTCCAAGTATGTTGGAATGTCTTGAAATTGTACTCAGTCATAGTCAACGACGCCCTGAACAAGAATCCGTTGAAAATATTTGCATATCGTTTAAGGAATATTTTTAAAGAATTTTTGAAAATGATGAAAGTCTGTGCACTTAGGCAGTGACTTTACTTTTTATTCAAAAAAGACCCCAAAGGTATCTTGGAATGTCTTGAAATTGTACACAGTCATAGTCAAGCATGCCCTGAACAAGAATCCGTTGAATATATTTGTATATCTCTTGAAGAATATTTTTAATGAACTTTTGAAAATCAGGAAAGCGATCCATGCACTTGGACATTCCAAGTATGTTGGAATGTCTTGAAATTGTACTCAGTCATAGTCAACGACGCCCTGAACAAGAATCCGTTGAAAATATTTGCATATCGCTTAAGGAATATTTTTAATGAATTTTTGAAAATCAGGAAAGCGATCCATGCACTTAGGCAGTGACTTAACTTTTTTGTCAAAAAAGACCCCAAAAGTATCTTGGAATGTCTTGAAATTGTACACAGTCATAGTCAAGCATGCCCTGAACAAGAATCCGTTGAATATATTTGCATATCTCTTGAAGAATATTTTTAATGAATTTTTGAAAAATCCGAAAAGCGATCCATGCACTTGGACATTCAAAGTATGTTGGAATGTCTTGAAATTGTACTCAGTCATAGTCAACGACGCCCTGAACAAGAATCAATTGAAAATATTTGCATATCTCTTAAGGAATATTTTTAATGAATTTTTGAAAATGAGGAAAGTCTGTGCACTTAGGCAGTGACTTAACTTTTTATTCAAAAAAGACCCCAAAAGTATCTTGGAATGTCTTGAAATTGTACACAGTCATAGTCAAGCATGCCCTGAACAAGAATCCGTTGAATATATTTGCATATCTCTTGAAGAATATTTTTAATGAACTTTTGAAAATCAGGAAAGCGATCCATGCACTTGGACATTCCAAGTATGTTGGAATGTCTTGAAATTGTACTCAGTCATAGTCAACGACGCCCTGAACAAGAATCCGTTGAAAATATTTGCATATCGTTTAAGGAATATTTTTAAAGAATTTCTGAAAATCAGGAAAGCGATCCATGCACTTAGGCAGTGACTTAACTTTTTCGTCAAAAAAGACCCCAAAAGTATCTTGGAATGTCTTGAAATTGTACACAGTCATAGTCAAGAATGCCCTGAACAAGAATCCGTTGAATATATTTGCATATCTCTTGAAGAATATTTTTAATGAATTTTTGAAAATCCGGAAAGCGATCCATGCACTTGGACATTCCAAGTATGTTGGAATGTCTTGAAATTGTACTCGGTCATAGTCAACGACGCCCTGAACAAGAATCCATTGAAAATATTTGCATATCTCTTAAGGAATATTTTTAATGAATTTTTGAAAATGAGGAAAGTCTGTGCACTTAGGCAGTGACTTAACTTTTTATTCAAAAAAGACCCCAAAAGTATCTTGGAATGTCTTGAAATTGTACACAGTCATAGTCAAGCATGCCCTGAACAAGAATCCGTTGAATATATTTGCATATCTCTTGAAGAATATTTTTAATGAACTTTTGAAAATCAGGAAAGCGATCCATGCACTTGGACATTCCAAGTATGTTGGAATGTCTTGAAATTGTACTCAGTCATAGTCAACGACGCCCTGAACAAGAATCCGTTGAAAATATTTGCATATCGTTTAAGGAATATTTTTAAAGAATTTCTGAAAATCAGGAAAGCGATCCATGCACTTAGGCAGTGACTTAACTTTTTTGTCAAAAAAGACCCCAAAAGTATCTTGGAATGTCTTGAAATTGTACACAGTCATAGTCAAGCATGCCCTGAACAAGAATCCGTTGAATATATTTGCATATCTCTTGAAGAATATTTTTAATGAATTTTTGAAAATCTGAAAAGCGATCCATGCACTTGGACATTCCAAGTATGTTGGAATGTCTTGAAATTGTACTCAGTCATAGTCAACGACGCCCTGAACAAGAATCAATTGAAAATATTTGCATATCTCTTAAGGAATATTTTTAATGAATTTTTGAAAATGAGGAAAGTCTGTGCACTTAGGCAGTGACTTAACTTTTTATTCAAAAAAGACCCCAAAAGTATCTTGGAATGTCTTGAAATTGTACACAGTCATAGTCAAGCATGCCCTGAACAAGAATCCGTTGAATATATTTGCATATCTCTTGAAGAATATTTTTAATGAACTTTTGAAAATCAGGAAAGCGATCCATGCACTTGGACATTCCAAGTATGTTGGAATGTCTTGAAATTGTACTCAGTCAAAGTCAACGACGCCCTGAACAAGAATCCGTTGAAAATATTTGCATATCGTTTAAGGAATATTTTTAAAGAATTTCTGAAAATCAGGAAAGCGATCCATGCACTTAGGCAGTGACTTAACTTTTTCGTCAAAAAAGACCCCAAAAGTATCTTGGAATGTCTTGAAATTGTACACAGTCATAGTCAAGCATGCCCTGAACAAGAATCCGTTGAATATATTTGCATATCTCTTGAAGAATATTTTTAATGAATTTTTGAAAATCCGGAAAGCGATCCATGCACTTGGACATTCCAAGTATGTTGGAATGTCTTGAAATTGTACTCGGTCATAGTCAACGACGCCCTGAACAAGAATCCATTGAAAATATTTGCATATCTCTTAAGGAATATTTTTAATGAATTTTTGAAAATGATGAAAGTCTGTGCACTTAGGCAGTGACTTAACTTTTTATTCAAAAAAGACCCCAAAGGTATCTTGGAATGTCTTGAAATTGTACACAGTCATAGTCAAGCATGCCCTGAACAAGAATCCGTTGAATATATTTGCATATCTCTTGAAGAATATTTTTAATGAACTTTTGAAAATCAGGAAAGCGATCCATGCACTTGGACATTCCAAGTATGTTGGAATGTCTTGAAATTGTACTCAGTCATAGTCAACGACGCCCTGAACAAGAATCCGTTGAAAATATTTGCATATCGCTTAAGGAATATTTTTTATGAATTTTTGAAAATCAGGAAAGCGATCCATGCACTTAGGCAGTGACTTAACTTTTTTGTCAAAAAAGACCCCAAAAGTATCTTGGAATGTCTTGATATTGTACACAGTCATAGTCAAGCATGCCCTGAACAAGAATCCGTTGAATATATTTGCATATCTCTTGAAGAATATTTTTAATGAATTTTTGAAAATCCGAAAAGCGATCCATGCACTTGGACATTCCAAGTATGTTGGAATGTCTTGAAATTGTACTCAGTCATAGTCAACGACGCCCTGAACAAGAATCAATTGAAAATATTTGCATATCTCTTAAGGAATATTTTTAATGAATTTTTGAAAATGAGGAAAGTCTGTGCACTTAGGCAGTGACTTAACTTTTTATTCAAAAAAGACCCCAAAAGTATCTTGGAATGTCTTGAAATTGTACACAGTCATAGTCAAGCATGCCCTGAACAAGAATCCGTTGAATATATTTGCATATCTCTTGAAGAATATTTTTAATGAACTTTTGAAAATCAGGAAAGCGATCCATGCACTTGGACATTCCAAGTATGTTGGAATGTCTTGAAATTGTACTCAGTCATAGTCAACGATGCCCTGAACAAGAATCCGTTGAAAATATTTGCATATCGTTTAAGGAATATTTTTAAAGAATTTCTGAAAATCAGGAAAGCGATCCATGCACTTAGGCAGTGACTTAACTTTTTCGTCAAAAAAGACCCCAAAAGTATCTTGGAATGTCTTGAAATTGTACACAGTTATAGTCAAGAATGCCCTGAACAAGAATCCGTTGAATATATTTGCATATCTCTTGAAGAATATTTTTAATGAATTTTTGAAAATCCGGAAAGCGATCCATGCACTTGGACATTCCAAGTATGTTGGAATGTCTTGAAATTGTACTCGGTCATAGTCAACGACGCCCTGAACAAGAATCCGTTGAAAATATTTGCATATCTCTTAAGGAATATTTTTAATGAATTTTTGAAAATGAGGAAAGTCTGTGCACTTAGACAGTGACTTAACTTTTTATTCAAAAAAGACCCCAAAAGTATCTTGGAATGTCTTGAAATTGTACACAGTCTTAGTCAAGCATGCCCTGAACAAGAATCCGTTGAATATATTTGCATATCTCTTGAAGAATATTTTTAATGAACTTTTGAAAATCAGGAAAGCGATCCATGCACTTGGACATTCCAAGTATGTTGGAATGTCTTGAAATTGTACTCAGTCATAGTCAACGACGCCCTGAACAAGAATCCGTTGAAAATATTTGCATATCGTTTAAGGAATATTTTTAAAGAATTTCTGAAAATCAGGAAAGCGATCCATGCACTTAGGCAGTGACTTAACTTTTTCGTCAAAAAAGACCCCAAAAGTATCTTGGAATGTCTTGAAATTGTACACAGTCATAGTCAAGAATGCCCTGAACAAGAATCCGTTGAATATATTTGCATATCTCTTGAAGAATATTTTTAATGAATTTTTGAAAATCCGGAAAGCGATCCATGCACTTGGACATTCCAAGTATGTTGGAATGTCTTGAAATTGTACTCGGTCATAGTCAACGACGCCCTGAACAAGAATCCATTGAAAATATTTGCATATCTCTTAAGGAATATTTTTAATGAATTTTTGAAAATGAGGAAAGTCTGTGCACTTAGGCAGTGACTTAACTTTTTATTCAAAAAAGACCCCAAAAGTATCTTGGAATGTCTTGAAATTGTACACAGTCATAGTCAAGCATGCCCTGAACAAGAATCCGTTGAATATATTTGCATATCTCTTGAAGAATATTTTTAATGAACTTTTGAAAATCAGGAAAGCGATCCATGCACTTGGACATTCCAAGTATGTTGGAATGTCTTGAAATTGTACTCAGTCATAGTCAACGACGCCCTGAACAAGAATCCGTTGAAAATATTTGCATATCGTTTAAGGAATATTTTTAAAGAATTTCTGAAAATCAGGAAAGCGATCCATGCACTTAGGCAGTGACTTAACTTTTTTGTCAAAAAAGACCCCAAAAGTATCTTGGAATGTCTTGAAATTGTACACAGTCATAGTCAAGCATGCCCTGAACAAGAATCCGTTGAATATATTTGCATATCTCTTGAAGAATATTTTTAATGAATTTTTGAAAATCCGAAAAGCGATCCATGCACTTGGACATTCCAAGTATGTTGGAATGTCTTGAAATTGTACTCAGTCATAGTCAACGACGCCCTGAACAAGAATCAATTGAAAATATTTGCATATCTCTTAAGGAATATTTTTAATGAATTTTTGAAAATGAGGAAAGTCTGTGCACTTAGGCAGTGACTTAACTTTTTATTCAAAAAAGACCCCAAAAGTATCTTGGAATGTCTTGAAATTGTACACAGTCATAGTCAAGCATGCCCTGAACAAGAATCCGTTGAATATATTTGCATATCTCTTGAAGAATATTTTTAATGAACTTTTGAAAATCAGGAAAGCGATCCATGCACTTGGACATTCCAAGTATGTTGGAATGTCTTGAAATTGTACTCAGTCATAGTCAACGACGCCCTGAACAAGAATCCGTTGAAAATATTTGCATATCGTTTAAGGAATATTTTTAAAGAATTTCTGAAAATCAGGAAAGCGATCCATGCACTTAGGCAGTGACTTAACTTTTTCGTCAAAAAAGACCCCAAAAGTATCTTGGAATGTCTTGAAATTGTACACAGTCATAGTCAAGCATGCCCTGAACAAGAATCCGTTGAATATATTTGCATATCTCTTGAAGAATATTTTTAATGAATTTTTGAAAATCCGGAAAGCGATCCATGCACTTGGACATTCCAAGTATGTTGGAATGTCTTGAAATTGTACTCGGTCATAGTCAACGACGCCCTGAACAAGAATCCATTGAAAAAATTTGCATATCTCTTAAGGAATATTTTTAATGAATTTTTGAAAATGATGAAAGTCTGTGCACTTAGGCAGTGACTTAACTTTTTATTCAAAAAAGACCCCAAAGGTATCTTGGAATGTCTTGAAATTGTACACAGTCATAGTCAAGCATGCCCTGAACAAGAATCCGTTGAATATATTTGCATATCTCTTGAAGAATATTTTTAATGAACTTTTGAAAATCAGGAAAGCGATCCATGCACTTGGACATTCCAAGTATGTTGGAATGTCTTGAAATTGTACTCAGTCATAGTCAACGACGCCCTGAACAAGAATCCGTTGAAAATATTTGCATATCGCTTAAGGAATATTTTTTATGAATTTTTGAAAATCAGGAAAGCGATCCATGCACTTAGGCAGTGACTTAACTTTTTTGTCAAAAAAGACCCCAAAAGTATCTTGGAATGTCTTGATATTGTACACAGTCATAGTCAAGCATGCCCTGAACAAGAATCCGTTGAATATATTTGCATATCTCTTGAAGAATATTTTTAATGAATTTTTGAAAATCCGAAAAGCGATCCATGCACTTGGACATTCCAAGTATGTTGGAATGTCTTGAAATTGTACTCAGTCATAGTCAACGACGCCCTGAACAAGAATCAATTGAAAATATTTGCATATCTCTTAAGGAATATTTTTAATGAATTTTTGAAAATGAGGAAAGTCTGTGCACTTAGGCAGTGACTTAACTTTTTATTCAAAAAAGACCCCAAAAGTATCTTGGAATGTCTTGAAATTGTACACAGTCATAGTCAAGCATGCCCTGAACAAGAATCCGTTGAATATATTTGCATATCTCTTGAAGAATATTTTTAATGAACTTTTGAAAATCAGGAAAGCGATCCATGCACTTGGACATTCCAAGTATGTTGGAATGTCTTGAAATTGTACTCAGTCATAGTCAACGATGCCCTGAACAAGAATCCGTTGAAAATATTTGCATATCGTTTAAGGAATATTTTTAAAGAATTTCTGAAAATCAGGAAAGCGATCCATGCACTTAGGCAGTGACTTAACTTTTTCGTCAAAAAAGACCCCAAAAGTATCTTGGAATGTCTTGAAATTGTACACAGTTATAGTCAAGAATGCCCTGAACAAGAATCCGTTGAATATATTTGCATATCTCTTGAAGAATATTTTTAATGAATTTTTGAAAATCCGGAAAGCGATCCATGCACTTGGACATTCCAAGTATGTTGGAATGTCTTGAAATTGTACTCGGTCATAGTCAACGACGCCCTGAACAAGAATCCGTTGAAAATATTTGCATATCTCTTAAGGAATATTTTTAATGAATTTTTGAAAATGAGGAAAGTCTGTGCACTTAGACAGTGACTTAACTTTTTATTCAAAAAAGACCCCAAAAGTATCTTGGAATGTCTTGAAATTGTACACAGTCTTAGTCAAGCATGCCCTGAACAAGAATCCGTTGAATATATTTGCATATCTCTTGAAGAATATTTTTAATGAACTTTTGAAAATCAGGAAAGCGATCCATGCACTTGGACATTCCAAGTATGTTGGAATGTCTTGAAATTGTACTCAGTCATAGTCAACGACGCCCTGAACAAGAATCCGTTGAAAATATTTGCATATCGTTTAAGGAATATTTTTAAAGAATTTCTGAAAATCAGGAAAGCGATCCATGCACTTAGGCAGTGACTTAACTTTTTCGTCAAAAAAGACCCCAAAAGTATCTTGGAATGTCTTGAAATTGTACACAGTCATAGTCAAGCATGCCCTGAACAAGAATCCGTTGAATATATTTGCATATCTCTTGAAGAATATTTTTAATGAATTTTTGAAAATCCGAAAAGCGATCCATGCACTTGGACATTCCAAGTATGTTGGAATGTCTTGAAATTGTACTCAGTCATAGTCAACGACGCCCTGAACAAGAATCAATTGAAAATATTTGCATATCTCTTAAGGAATATTTTTAATGAATTTTTGAAAATGAGGAAAGTCTGTGCACTTAGGCAGTGACTTAACTTTTTATTCAAAAAAGACCCCAAAAGTATCTTGGAATGTCTTGAAATTGTACACAGTCATAGTCAAGCATGCCCTGAACAAGAATCCGTTGAATATATTTGCATATCTCTTGAAGAATATTTTTAATGAATTTTTGAAAATCCGGAAAGCGATCCATGCACTTGGACATTCCAAGTATGTTGGAATGTCTTGAAATTGTACTCGGTCATAGTCAACGACGCCCTGAACAAGAATCCATTGAAAATATTTGCATATCTCTTAAGGAATATTTTTAATGAATTTTTGAAAATGATGAAAGTCTGTGCACTTAGGCAGTGACTTAACTTTTTATTCAAAAAAGACCCCAAAGGTATCTTGGAATGTCTTGAAATTGTACACAGTCATAGTCAAGCATGCCCTGAACAAGAATCCGTTGAATATATTTGCATATCTCTTGAAGAATATTTTTAATGAACTTTTGAAAATCAGGAAAGCGATCCATGCACTTGGACATTCCAAGTATGTTGGAATGTCTTGAAATTGTACTCAGTCATAGTCAACGACGCCCTGAACAAGAATCCGTTGAAAATATTTGCATATCGCTTAAGGAATATTTTTAATGAATTTTTGAAAATCAGGAAAGCGATCCATGCACTTAGGCAGTGACTTAACTTTTTTGTCAAAAAAGACCCCAAAAGTATCTTGGAATGTCTTGAAATTGTACACAGTCATAGTCAAGCATGCCCTGAACAAGAATCCGTTGAATATATTTGCATATCTCTTGAAGAATATTTTTAATGAACTTTTGAAAATCAGGAAAGCGATCCATGCACTTGGACATTCCAAGTATGTTGGAATGTCTTGAAATTGTACTCAGTCATAGTCAACGACGCCCTGAACAAGAATCCGTTGAAAATATTTGCGTATCCTTTAAGGAATATTTTTAAAGAATTTCTGAAAATCAGGAAAGCGATCCATGCACTTAGGCAGTGACTTAACTTTTTCGTCAAAAAAGACCCCAAAAGTATCTTGGAATGTCTTGAAATTGTACACAGTCATAGTCAAGAATGCCCTGAACAAGAATCCGTTGAATATATTTGCATATCTCTTGAAGAATATTTTTAATGAATTTTTGAAAATCCGGAAAGCGATCCATGCACTTGGACATTCCAAGTATGTTGGAATGTCTTGAAATTGTACTCGGTCATAGTCAACGACGCCCTGAACAAGAATCCATTGAAAATATTTGCATATCTCTTAAGGAATATTTTTAATGAATTTTTGAAAATGATGAAAGTCTGTGCACTAAGGCAGTGACTTAACTTTTTATTCAAAAAAGACCCCAAAGGTATCTTGGAATGTCTTGAAATTGTACACAGTCATAGTCAAGCATGCCCTGAACAAGAATCTGTTGAATATATTTGCATATCTCTTGAAGAATATTTTTAATGAACTTTTGAAAATCAGGAAAGCGATCCATGCACTTGGACATTCCAAGTATGTTGGAATGTTTTGAAATTGTACTCAGTCATAGTCAACGACGCCCTGAACAAGAATCCGTTGAAAATATTTGCATATCGCTTAAGGAATATTTTTAATGAATTTTTGAAAATCAGAAAAGCGATCCATGCACTTAGGCAGTGACTTAACTTTTTTGTCAAAAAAGACCCCAAAAGTATCTTGGAATGTCTTGAAATTGTACACAGTCATAGTCAAGCATGCCCTGAACAAGAATCCGTTGAATATATTTGCATATCTCTTGAAGAATATTTTTAATGAATTTTTGAAAATCCGAAAAGCGATCCATGCACTTGGACATTCCAAGTATGTTGGAATGTCTTGAAATTGTACTCAGTCATAGTCAACGACGCCCTGAACAAGAATCAATTGAAAATATTTGCATATCTCTTAAGGAATATTTTTAATGAATTTTTGAAAATGAGGAAAGTCTGTGCACTTAGGCAGTGACTTAACTTTTTATTCAAAAAAGACCCCAAAAGTATCTTGGAATGTCTTGAAATTGTACACAGTCATAGTCAAGCATGCCCTGAACAAGAATCCGTTGAATATATTTGCATATCTCTTGAAGAATATTTTTAATGAACTTTTGAAAATCAGGAAAGCGATCCATGCACTTGGACATTCCAAGTATGTTGGAATGTCTTGAAATCGTACTCAGTCATAGTCAACGACGCCCTGAACAAGAATCCGTTGAAAATATTTGCATATCGTTTAAGGAATATTTTTAAAGAATTTCTGAAAATCAGGAAAGCGATCCATGCACTTAGGCAGTGACTTAACTTTTTCGTCAAAAAAGACCCCAAAAGTATCTTGGAATGTCTTGAAATTGTACACAGTCATAGTCAAGCATGCCCTGAACAAGAATCCGTTGAATATATTTGCATATCTCTTGAAGAATATTTTTAATGAATTTTTGAAAATCCGGAAAGCGATCCATGCACTTGGACATTCCAAGTATGGTGGAATGTCTTGAAATTGTACTCAGTCATAGTCAACAACGCCCTGAACAAGAATCCATTGAAAATATTTGCATATCTCTTAAGGAATATTTTTAATGAATTTTTGAAAATCAGAAAAGCGATCCATGCACTTCGGCAGTGACTTAACTTTTTTGTCAAAAAAGACCCCAAAAGTATCTTGGAATGTCTTGAAATTGTACACAGTCATAGTCAAGCATGCCCTGAACAAGAATCCGTTGAATATATTTGCATATCTCTTGAAGAATATTTTTAATGAATTTTTGAAAATCCGAAAAGCGATCCATGCACTTGGACATTCCAAGTATGTTGGAATGTCTTGAAATTGTACTCAGTCATAGTCAACGACGCCCTGAACAAGAATCAATTGAAAATATTTGCATATCTCTTAAGGAATATTTTTAATGAATTTTTGAAAATGAGGAAAGTCTGTGCACTTAGGCAGTGACTTAACTTTTTATTCAAAAAAGACCCCAAAAGTATCCTGGAATGTCTTGAAATTGTACACAGTCATAGTCAAGCATGCCCTGAACAAGAATCCGTTGAATATATTTGCATATCTCTTGAAGAATATTTTTAATGAACTTTTGAAAATCAGGAAAGCGATCCATGCACTTGGACATTCCAAGTATGTTGGAATGTCTTGAAATTGTACTCAGTCATAGTCAACGACGCCCTGAACAAGAATCCGTTGAAAATATTTGCATATCGTTTAAGGAATATTTTTAAAGAATTTCTGAAAATCAGGAAAGCGATCCATGCACTTAGGCAGTGACTTAACTTTTTCGTCAAAAAAGACCCCAAAAGTATCTTGGAATGTCTTGAAATTGTACACAGTCATAGTCAAGCATGCCCTGAACAAGAATCCGTTGAATATATTTGCATATCTCTTGAAGAATATTTTTAATGAATTTTTGAAAATCCGGAAAGCGATCCATGCACTTGGACATTCCAAGTATCTTGGAATGTCTTGAAATTGTACTCGGTCATAGTCAACGACGCCCTGAACAAGAATCCATTGAAAATATTTGCATATCTCTTAAGGAATATTTTTAATGAATTTTTGAAAATGATGAAAGTCTGTGCACTTAGGCAGTGACTTAACTTTTTATCCAAAAAAGACCCCAAGGTATCTTGGAATGTCTTGAAATTGTACACAGTCATAGTCAAGCATGCCCTGAACAAGAATCCGTTGAATATATTTGCATATCTCTTGAAGAATATTTTTAATGAACTTTTGAAAATCAGGAAAGCGATCCATGCACTTGGACATTCCAAGTATGTTGGAATGTCTTGAAATTGTACTCAGTCATAGTCAACGACGCCCTGAACAAGAATCCGTTGAAAATATTTGCATATCGCTTAAGGAATATTTTTAATGAATTTTTGAAAATCAGGAAAGCGATCCATGCACTTAGGCAGTGACTTAACTTTTTCGTCAAAAAAGACCCCAAAAGTATCTTGGAATGTCTTGAAATTGTACACAGTCATAGTCAAGCATGCCCTGAACAAGAATCCGTTGAATATATTTGCATATCTCTTGAAGAATATTTTTAATGAATTTTTGAAAATCCGAAAAGCGATCCATGCACTTGGACATTCCAAGTATGTTGGAATGTCTTGAAATTGTACTCAGTCATAGTCAACGACGCCCTGAACAAGAATCAATTGAAAATATTTGCATATCTCTTAAGGAATATTTTGAATGAATTTTTGAAAATGAGGAAAGTCTGTGCACTTAGGCAGTGACTTAACTTTTTATTCAAAAAAGACCCCAAAAGTATCTTGGAATGTCTTGAAATTGTACACAGTCATAGTCAAGCATGCCCTGAACAAGAATCCGTTGAATATATTTGCATATCTCTTGAAGAATATTTTTAATGAACTTTTGAAAATCAGGAAAGCGATCCATGCACTTGGACATTCCAAGTATGTTGGAATGTTTTGAAATTGTACTCAGTCATAGTCAACGACGCCCTGAACAAGAATCCGTTGAAAATATTTGCATATCTCTTAAGGAATATTTTTAATGAATTTTTGAAAATGAGGAAAGTCTGTGCACTTAGGCAGTGACTTAACTTTTTATTCAAAAAAGACCCCAAAAGTATCCTGGAATGTCTTGAAATTGTACACAGTCATAGTCAAGCATGCCCTGAACAAGAATCCGTTGAATATATTTGCATATCTCTTGAAGAATATTTTTAATGAACTTTTGAAAATCAGGAAAGCGATCCATGCACTTGGACATTCCAAGTATGTTGGAATGTCTTGAAATTGTACTCAGTCATAGTCAACGACGCCCTGAACAAGAATCCGTTGAAAATATTTGCATATCGTTTAAGGAATATTTTTAAAGAATTTCTGAAAATCAGGAAAGCGATCCATGCACTTAGGCAGTGACTTAACTTTTTCGTCAAAAAAGACCCCAAAAGTATCTTGGAATGTCTTGAAATTGTACACAGTCATAGTCAAGCATGCCCTGAACAAGAATCCGTTGAATATATTTGCATATCTCTTGAAGAATATTTTTAATGAATTTTTGAAAATCCGGAAAGCGATCCATGCACTTGGACATTCCAAGTATGTTGGAATGTCTTGAAATTGTACTCGGTCATAGTCAACGACGCCCTGAACAAGAATCCATTGAAAATATTTGCATATCTCTTAAGGAATATTTTTAATGAATTTTTGAAAATGATGAAAGTCTGTGCACTTAGGCAGTGACTTAACTTTTTATCCAAAAAAGACCCCAAAGGTATCTTGGAATGTCTTGAAATTGTACACAGTCATAGTCAAGCATGCCCTGAACAAGAATCCGTTGAATATATTTGCATATCTCTTGAAGAATATTTTTAATGAACTTTTGAAAATCAGGAAAGCGATCCATGCACTTGGACATTCCAAGTATGTTGGAATGTCTTGAAATTGTACTCAGTCATAGTCAACGACGCCCTGAACAAGAATCCGTTGAAAATATTTGCATATCGCTTAAGGAATATTTTTAATGAATTTTTGAAAATCAGGAAAGCGATCCATGCACTTAGGCAGTGACTTAACTTTTTTGTCAAAAAAGACCCCAAAAGTATCTTGGAATGTCTTGAAATTGTACACAGTCATAGTCAAGCATGCCCTGAACAAGAATCCGTTGAATATATTTGCATATCTCTTGAAGAATATTTTTAATGAATTTTTGAAAATCCGAAAAGCGATCCATGCACTTGGACATTCCAAGTATGTTGGAATGTCTTGAAATTGTACTCAGTCATAGTCAACGACGCCCTGAACAAGAATCAATTGAAAATATTTGCATATCTCTTAAGGAATATTTTGAATGAATTTTTGAAAATGAGGAAAGTCTGTGCACTTAGGCAGTGACTTAACTTTTTATTCAAAAAAGACCCCAAAAGTATCTTGGAATGTCTTGAAATTGTACACAGTCATAGTCAAGCATGCCCTGAACAAGAATCCGTTGAATATATTTGCATATCTCTTGAAGAATATTTTTAATGAACTTTTGAAAATCAGGAAAGCGATCCATGCACTTGGACATTCCAAGTATGTTGGAATGTTTTGAAATTGTACTCAGTCATAGTCAACGACGCCCTGAACAAGAATCCGTTGAAAATATTTGCATATCGCTTAAGGAATATTTTTAATGAATTTTTGAAAATCAGGAAAGCGATCCATGCACTTAGGCAGTGACTTAACTTTTTATTCAAAAAAGACCCCAAAAGTATCTTGGAATGTCTTGAAATTGTACACAGTCATAGTCAAGCATGCCCTGAACAAGAATCCGTTGAATATATTTGCATATCTCTTGAAGAATATTTTTAATGAATTTTTGAAAATCCGAAAAGCGATCCATGCACTTGGACATTCCAAGTATGTTGGAATGTCTTGAAATTGTACTCAGTCATAGTCAACGACGCCCTGAACAAGAATCCATTGAAAATATTTGCATATCTCTTAAGGAATATTTTTAATGAATTTTTGAAAATGAGGAAAGTCTGTGCACTTAGGCAGTGACTTAACTTTTTATTCAAAAAAGACCCCAAAAGTATCTTGGAATGTCTTGAAATTGTACACAGTCATAGTCAAGCATGCCCTGAACAAGAATCCGTTGAATATATTTGCATATCTCTTGAAGAATATTTTTAATGAACTTTTGAAAATCAGGAAAGCGATCCATGCACTTGGACATTCCAAGTATGTTGGAATGTCTTGAAATTGTACTCAGTCATAGTCAACGACGCCCTGAACAAGAATCCGTTGAAAATATTTGCATATCGTTTAAGGAATATTTTTAAAGAATTTCTGAAAATCAGGAAAGCGATCCATGCACTTAGGCAGTGACTTAACTTTTTTGTCAAAAAAGACCCCAAAAGTATCTTGGAATGTCTTGAAATTGTACACAGTCATAGTCAAGCATGCCCTGAACAAGAATCCGTTGAATATATTTGCATATCTCTTGAAGAATATTTTTAATGAATTTTTGAAAATCCGAAAAGCGATCCATGCACTTGGACATTCCAAGTATGTTGGAATGTCTTGAAATTGTACTCGGTCATAGTCAACGACGCCCTGAACAAGAATCCATTGAAAATATTTGCATATCTCTTAAGGAATATTTTTAATGAATTTTTGAAAATGATGAAAGTCTGTGCACTTAGGCAGTGACTTAACTTTTTATCCAAAAAAGACCCCAAAGGTATCTTGGAATGTCTTGAAATTGTACACAGTCATAGTCAAGCATGCCCTGAACAAGAATCCGTTGAATATATTTGCATATCTCTTGAAGAATATTTTTAATGAACTTTTGAAAATCAGGAAAGCGATCCATGCACTTGGACATTCCAAGTATGTTGGAATGTCTTGAAATTGTACTCAGTCATAGTCAACGACGCCCTGAACAAGAATCCGTTGAAAATATTTGCATATCGCTTAAGGAATATTTTTAATGAATTTTTGAAAATCAGGAAAGCGATCCATGCACTTAGGCAGTGACTTAACTTTTTTGTCAAAAAAGACCCCAAAAGTATCTTGGAATGTCTTGAAATTGTACACAGTCATAGTCAAGCATGCCCTGAACAAGAATCCGTTGAATATATTTGCATATCTCTTGAAGAATATTTTTAATGAATTTTTGAAAATCCGAAAAGCGATCCATGCACTTGGACATTCCAAGTATGTTGGAATGTCTTGAAATTGTACTCAGTCATAGTCAACGACGCCCTGAACAAGAATCAATTGAAAATATTTGCATATCTCTTAAGGAATATTTTGAATGAATTTTTGAAAATGAGGAAAGTCTGTGCACTTAGGCAGTGACTTAACTTTTTATTCAAAAAAGACCCCAAAAGTATCTTGGAATGTCTTGAAATTGTACACAGTCATAGTCAAGCATGCCCTGAACAAGAATCCGTTGAATATATTTGCATATCTCTTGAAGAATATTTTTAATGAACTTTTGAAAATCAGGAAAGCGATCCATGCACTTGGACATTCCAAGTATGTTGGAATGTTTTGAAATTGTACTCAGTCATAGTCAACGACGCCCTGAACAAGAATCCGTTGAAAATATTTGCATATCGCTTAAGGAATATTTTTAATGAATTTTTGAAAATCAGGAAAGCGATCCATGCACTTAGGCAGTGACTTAACTTTTTATTCAAAAAAGACCCCAAAAGTATCTTGGAATGTCTTGAAATTGTACACAGTCATAGTCAAGCATGCCCTGAACAAGAATCCGTTGAATATATTTGCATATCTCTTGAAGAATATTTTTAATGAATTTTTGAAAATCCGAAAAGCGATCCATGCACTTGGACATTCCAAGTATGTTGGAATGTCTTGAAATTGTACTCAGTCATAGTCAACGACGCCCTGAACAAGAATCCATTGAAAATATTTGCATATCTCTTAAGGAATATTTTTAATGAATTTTTGAAAATGAGGAAAGTCTGTGCACTTAGGCAGTGACTTAACTTTTTATTCAAAAAAGACCCCAAAAGTATCTTGGAATGTCTTGAAATTGTACACAGTCATAGTCAAGCATGCCCTGAACAAGAATCCGTTGAATATATTTGCATATCTCTTGAAGAATATTTTTAATGAACTTTTGAAAATCAGGAAAGCGATCCATGCACTTGGACATTCCAAGTATGTTGGAATGTCTTGAAATTGTACTCAGTCATAGTCAACGACGCCCTGAACAAGAATCCGTTGAAAATATTTGCATATCGTTTAAGGAATATTTTTAAAGAATTTCTGAAAATCAGGAAAGCGATCCATGCACTTAGGCAGTGACTTAACTTTTTTGTCAAAAAAGACCCCAAAAGTATCTTGGAATGTCTTGAAATTGTACACAGTCATAGTCAAGCATGCCCTGAACAAGAATCCGTTGAATATATTTGCATATCTCTTGAAGAATATTTTTAATGAATTTTTGAAAATCCGAAAAGCGATCCATGCACTTGGACATTCCAAGTATGTTGGAATGTCTTGAAATTGTACTCAGTCATAGTCAACGACGCCCTGAACAAGAATCAATTGAAAATATTTGCATATCTCTTAAGGAATATTTTTAATGAATTTTTGAAAATGAGGAAAGTCTGTGCACTTAGGCAGTGACTTAACTTTTTATTCAAAAAAGACCCCAAAAGTATCTTGGAATGTCTTGAAATTGTACACAGTCATAGTCAAGCATGCCCTGAACAAGAATCCGTTGAATATATTTGCATATCTCTTGAAGAATATTTTTAATGAACTTTTGAAAATCAGGAAAGCGATCCATGCACTTGGACATTCCAAGTATGTTGGAATGTCTTGAAATTGTACTCAGTCATAGTCAACGACGCCCTGAACAAGAATCCGTTGAAAATATTTGCATATCGTTTAAGGAATATTTTAAAAGAATTTCTGAAAATCAGGAAAGCGATCCATGCACTTAGGCAGTGACTTAACTTTTTCGTCAAAAAAGACCCCAAAAGTATCTTGGAATGTCTTGAAATTGTACACAGTCATAGTCAAGCATGCCCTGAACAAGAATCCGTTGAATATATTTGCATATCTCTTGAAGAATATTTTTAATGAATTTTTGAAAATCCGAAAAGCGATCCATGCACTTGGACATTCCAAGTATGTTGGAATGTCTTGAAATTGTACTCGGTCATAGTCAACGACGCCCTGAACAAGAATCCATTGAAAATATTTGCATATCTCTTAAGGAATATTTTTAATGAATTTTTGAAAATGATGAAAGTCTGTGCACTTAGGCAGTGACTTAACTTTTTATTCAAAAAAGACCCCAAAGGTATCTTGGAATGTCTTGAAATTGTACACAGTCATAGTCAAGCATGCCCTGAACAAGAATCCGTTGAATATATTTGCATATCTCTTGAAGAATATTTTTAATGAACTTTTGAAAATCAGGAAAGCGATCCATGCACTTGGACATTCCAAGTATGTTGGAATGTCTTGAAATTGTACTCAGTCATAGTCAACGACGCCCTGAACAAGAATCCGTTGAAAATATTTGCATATCGCTTAAGGAATATTTTTTATGAATTTTTGAAAATCAGGAAAGCGATCCATGCACTTAGGCAGTGACTTAACTTTTTTGTCAAAAAAGACCCCAAAAGTATCTTGGAATGTCTTGAAATTGTACACAGTCATAGTCAAGCATGCCCTGAACAAGAATCCGTTGAATATATTTGCATATCTCTTGAAGAATATTTTTAATGAATTTTTGAAAATCCGAAAAGCGATCCATGCACTTGGACATTCCAAGTATGTTGGAATGTCTTGAAATTGTACTCAGTCATAGTCAACGACGCCCTGAACAAGAATCAATTGAAAATATTTGCATATCTCTTAAGGAATATTTTTAATGAATTTTTGAAAATGAGGAAAGTCTGTGCACTTAGGCAGTGACTTAACTTTTTATTCAAAAAAGACCCCAAAAGTATCTTGGAATGTCTTGAAATTGTACACAGTCTTAGTCAAGCATGCCCTGAACAAGAATCCGTTGAATATATTTGCATATCTCTTGAAGAATATTTTTAATGAACTTTTGAAAATCAGGAAAGCGATCCATGCACTTGGACATTCCAAGTATGTTGGAATGTCTTGAAATTGTACTCAGTCATAGTCAACAACGCCCTGAACAAGAATCCGTTGAAAATATTTGCATATCGTTTAAGGAATATTTTTAAAGAATTTCTGAAAATCAGGAAAGCGATCCATGCACTTAGGCAGTGACTTAACTTTTTCGTCAAAAAAGACCCCAAAAGTATCTTGGAATGTCTTGAAATTGTACACAGTCATAGTCAAGCATGCCCTGAACAAGAATCCGTTGAATATATTTGCATATCTCTTGAAGAATATTTTTAATGAATTTTTGAAAATCCGAAAAGCGATCCATGCACTTGGACATTCCAAGTATGTTGGAATGTCTTGAAATTGTACTCAGTCATAGTCAACGACGCCCTGAACAAGAATCAATTGAAAATATTTGCATATCTCTTAAGGAATATTTTTAATGAATTTTTGAAAATGAGGAAAGTCTGTGCACTTAGGCAGTGACTTAACTTTTTATTCAAAAAAGACCCCAAAAGTATCTTGGAATGTCTTGAAATTGTACACAGTCATAGTCAAGCATGCCCTGAACAAGAATCCGTTGAATATATTTGCATATCTCTTGAAGAATATTTTTAATGAACTTTTGAAAATCAGGAAAGCGATCCATGCACTTGGACATTCCAAGTATGTTGGAATGTCTTGAAATTGTACTCAGTCATAGTCAACGACGCCCTGAACAAGAATCCGTTGAAAATATTTGCATATCGTTTAAGGAATATTTTTAAAGAATTTCTGAAAATCAGGAAAGCGATCCATGCACTTAGGCAGTGACTTAACTTTTTCGTCAAAAAAGACCCCAAAAGTATCTTGGAATGTCTTGAAATTGTACACAGTCATAGTCAAGCATGCCCTGAACAAGAATCCGTTGAATATATTTGCATATCTCTTGAAGAATATTTTTAATGAATTTTTGAAAATCCGGAAAGCGATCCATGCACTTGGACATTCCAAGTATGTTGGAATGTCTTGAAATTGTACTCGGTCATAGTCAACGACGCCCTGAACAAGAATCCATTGAAAATATTTGCATATCTCTTAAGGAATATTTTTAATGAATTTTTGAAAATGAGGAAAGTCTGTGCACTTAGGCAGTGACTTAACTTTTTATTCAAAAAAGACCCCAAAAGTATCTTGGAATGTCTTGAAATTGTACACAGTCATAGTCAAGCATGCCCTGAACAAGAATCCGTTGAATATATTTGCATATCTCTTGAAGAATATTTTTAATGAACTTTTGAAAATCAGGAAAGCGATCCATGCACTTGGACATTCCAAGTATGTTGGAATGTCTTGAAATTGTACTCAGTCATAGTCAACGACGCCCTGAACAAGAATCCGTTGAAAATATTTGCATATCGTTTAAGGAATATTTTTAAAGAATTTCTGAAAATCAGGAAAGCGATCCATGCACTTAGGCAGTGACTTAACTTTTTCGTCAAAAAAGACCCCAAAAGTATCTTGGAATGTCTTGAAATTGTACACAGTCATAGTCAAGCATGCCCTGAACAAGAATCCGTTGAATATATTTGCATATCTCTTGAAGAATATTTTTAATGAATTTTTGAAAATCCGGAAAGCGATCCATGCACTTGGACATTCCAAGTATGTTGGAATGTCTTGAAATTGTACTCGGTCATAGTCAACGACGCCCTGAACAAGAATCCATTGAAAATATTTGCATATCTCTTAAGGAATATTTTTAATGAATTTTTGAAAATGATGAAAGTCTGTGCACTTAGGCAGTGACTTAACTTTTTATTCAAAAAAGACCCCAAAGGTATCTTGGAATGTCTTGAAATTGTACACAGTCATAGTCAAGCATGCCCTGAACAAGAATCCGTTGAATATATTTGCATATCTCTTGAAGAATATTTTTAATGAACTTTTGAAAATCAGGAAAGCGATCCATGCACTTGGACATTCCAAGTATGTTGGAATGTCTTGAAATTGTACTCAGTCATAGTCAACGACGCCCTGAACAAGAATCCGTTGAAAATATTTGCATATCGCTTAAGGAATATTTTTAATGAATTTTTGAAAATCAGGAAAGCGATCCATGCACTTAGGCAGTGACTTAACTTTTTATTCAAAAAAGACCCCAAAAGTATCTTGGAATGTCTTGAAATTGTACACAGTCATAGTCAAGCATGCCCTGAACAAGAATCCGTTGAATATATTTGCATATCTTTTGAAGAATATTTTTAATGAATTTTTGAAAATCCGAAAAGCGATCCATGCACTTGGACATTCCAAGTATGTTGGAATGTCTTGAAATTGTACTCAGTCATAGTCAACGACGCCCTGAACAAGAATCAATTGAAAATATTTGCATATCTCTTAAGGAATATTTTTAATGAATTTTTGAAAATTAGGAAAGCGATCCATGCACTTAGGCAGTGACTTAACTTTTGATGTTTTTGGTTTGTTTTTAAAGCATTAAAGCTGCAGGAGTTCATCCATGTCGCCCAGTCGCTGGAAACAAACGTTTGGACACCATGGATCACACAGCAGGAAATAAGGTGAGACGGAGGAAACGATCCATTTGCCCTGATGCACTTAGTGACTTGACTTTTTTTTCAAAAAAGACCCCAAAAGTATCTTGGAATGTCTTGAAATTGTACACAGTCATAGTCAAGCATGCCCTGAACAAGAATCCGTTGAATATATTTGCATATCTCTTGAAGAATATTTTTAATGAACTTTTGAAAATCAGGAAAGCGATCCATGCACTTGGACATTCCAAGTATGTTGGAATGTCTTGAAATTGTACTCAGTCATAGTCAACGACGCCCTGAACAAGAATCCGTTGAAAATATTTGCATATCGTTTAAGGAATATTTTTAAAGAATTTCTGAAAATCAGGAAAGCGATCCATGCACTTAGGCAGTGACTTAACTTTTTCGTCAAAAAAGACCCCAAAAGTATCTTGGAATGTCTTGAAATTGTACACAGTCATAGTCAAGCATGCCCTGAACAAGAATCCGTTGAATATATTTGCATATCTCTTGAAGAATATTTTTAATGAATTTTTGAAAATCCGAAAAGCGATCCATGCACTTGGACATTCCAAGTATGTTGGAATGTCTTGAAATTGTACTCAGTCATAGTCAACGACGCCCTGAACAAGAATCAATTGAAAATATTTGCATATCTCTTAAGGAATATTTTTAATGAATTTTTGAAAATGAGGAAAGTCTGTGCACTTAGGCAGTGACTTAACTTTTTATTCAAAAAAGACCCCAAAAGTATCTTGGAATGTCTTGAAATTGTACACAGTCATAGTCAAGCATGCCCTGAACAAGAATCCGTTGAATATATTTGCATATCTCTTGAAGAATATTTTTAATGAACTTTTGAAAATCAGGAAAGCGATCCATGCACTTGGACATTCCAAGTATGTTGGAATGTCTTGAAATTGTACTCAGTCATAGTCAACGACGCCCTGAACAAGAATCCGTTGAAAATATTTGCATATCGTTTAAGGAATATTTTTAAAGAATTTCTGAAAATCAGGAAAGCGATCCATGCACTTAGGCAGTGACTTAACTTTTTCGTCAAAAAAGACCCCAAAAGTATCTTGCAATGTCTTGAAATTGTACACAGTCATTGTCAAGCATGCCCTGAACAAGAATCCGTTGAATATATTTGCATATCTCTTGAAGAATATTTTTAATGAATTTTTGAAAATCCGGAAAGCGATCCATGCACTTGGACATTCCAAGTATGTTGGAATGTCTTGAAATTGTACTCGGTCATAGTCAACGACGCCCTGAACAAGAATCCATTGAAAATATTTGCATATCTCTTAAGGAATATTTTTAATGAATTTTTGAAAATGATGAAAGTCTGTGCACCTAGGCAGTGACTTAACTTTTTATCCAAAAAAGACCCCAAAGGTATCTTGGAATGTCTTGAAATTGTACACAGTCATAGTCAAGCATGCCCTGAACAAGAATCCGTTGAATATATTTGCATATCTCTTGAAGAATATTTTTAATGAACTTTTGAAAATCAGGAAAGCGATCCATGCACTTGGACATTCCAAGTATGTTGGAATGTCTTGAAATTGTACTCAGTCATAGTCAACGACGCCCTGAACAAGAATCCGTTGAAAATATTTGCATATCGCTTAAGGAATATTTTTAATGAATTTTTGAAAATCAGGAAAGCGATCCATGCACTTAGGCAGTGACTTAACTTTTTCGTCAAAAAAGACCCCAAAAGTATCTTGGAATGTCTTGAAATTGTACACAGTCATAGTCAAGCATGCCCTGAACAAGAATCAATTGAAAATATTTGCATATCTCTTAAGGAATATTTTTAATGAATTTTTGAAAATGAGGAAAGTCTGTGCACTTAGGCAGTGACTTAACTTTTTATTCAAAAAAGACCCCAAAAGTATCTTGGAATGTCTTGAAATTGTACACAGTCATAGTCAAGCATGCCCTGAACAAGAATCCGTTGAATATATTTGCATATCTCTTGAAGAATATTTTTAATGAACTTTTGAAAATCAGGAAAGCGATCCATGCACTTGGACATTCCAAGTATGTTGGAATGTTTTGAAATTGTACTCAGTCATAGTCAACGACGCCCTGAACAAGAATCCGTTGAAAATATTTGCATATCGCTTAAGGAATATTTTTAATGAATTTTTGAAAATCAGGAAAGCGATCCATGCACTTAGGCAGTGACTTAACTTTTTTGTCAAAAAAGACCCCAAAAGTATCTTGGAATGTCTTGAAATTGTACACAGTCATAGTCAAGCATGCCCTGAACAAGAATCCGTTGAATATATTTGCATATCTCTTGAAGAATATTTTTAATGAATTTTTGAAAATCCGAAAAGCGATCCATGCACTTGGACATTCCAAGTATGTTGGAATGTCTTGAAATTGTACTCAGTCATAGTCAACGACGCCCTGAACAAGAATCAATTGAAAATATTTGCATATCTCTTAAGGAATATTTTTAATGAATTTTTGAAAATTAGGAAAGCGATCCATGCACTTAGGCAGTGACTTAACTTTTGATGTTTTTGGTTTGTTTTTAAAGCATTAAAGCTGCAGGAGTTCATCCATGTCGCCCAGTCGCTGGAAACAAACGTTTGGACACCATGGATCACACAGCAGGAAATAAGGTGAGACGGAGGAAACGATCCATTTGCCCTGATGCACTTAGTGACTTGACTTTTTTTTCAAAAAAGACCCCAAAAGTATCTTGGAATGTCTTGAAATTGTACACAGTCATAGTCAAGCATGCCCTGAACAAGAATCCGTTGAATATATTTGCATATCTCTTGAGGAATATTTTTAATGAATTTTTGAAAATCAGGAAAGCGATCCATGCACTTAGGCAGTGACTTAACTTTTTTGTCAAAAAAGACCCCAAAAGTATCTTGGAATGTCTTGAAATTGTACACAGTCATAGTCAAGCATGCCCTGAACAAGAATCCGTTGAATATATTTGCATATCGCTTAAGGAATATTTTTAATGAATTTTTGAAAATCCGAAAAGCGATCCATGCACTTGGACATTCCAAGTATGTTGGAATGTCTTGAAATTGTACTCAGTCATAGTCAACGACGCCCTGAACAAGAATCAATTGAAAATATTTGCATATCTCTTAAGGAATATTTTTAATGAATTTTTGAAAATGAGGAAAGTCTGTGCACTTAGGCAGTGACTTAACTTTTTATTCAAAAAAGACCCCAAAAGTATCTTGGAATGTCTTGAAATTGTACACAGTCATAGTCAAGCATGCCCTGAACAAGAATCCGTTGAATATATTTGCATATCTCTTGAAGAATATTTTTAATGAACTTTTGAAAATCAGGAAAGCGATCCATGCACTTGGACATTCCAAGTATGTTGGAATGTCTTGAAATTGTACTCAGTCATAGTCAACGACGCCCTGAACAAGAATCCGTTGAAAATATTTGCATATCGTTTAAGGAATATTTTTAAAGAATTTCTGAAAATCAGGAAAGCGATCCATGCACTTAGGCAGTGACTTAACTTTTTCGTCAAAAAAGACCCCAAAAGTATCTTGGAATGTCTTGAAATTGTACACAGTCATAGTCAAGCATGCCCTGAACAAGAATCCGTTGAATATATTTGCATATCTCTTGAAGAATATTTTTAATGAATTTTTGAAAATCCGGAAAGCGATCCATGCACTTGGACATTCCAAGTATGTTGGAATGTCTTGAAATTGTACTCGGTCATAGTCAACGACGCCCTGAACAAGAATCCATTGAAAATATTTGCATATCTCTTAAGGAATATTTTTAATGAATTTTTGAAAATCAGGAAAGCGATCCATGCACTTAGGCAGTGACTTAACTTTTTCGTCAAAAAAGACCCCAAAAGTATCTTGGAATGTCTTGAAATTGTACACAGTCATAGTCAAGCATGCCCTGAACAAGAATCCGTTGAATATATTTGCATATCTCTTGAAGAATATTTTTAATGAATTTTTGAAAATCCGGAAAGCGATCCATGCACTTGGACATTCCAAGTATGTTGGAATGTCTTGAAATTGTACTCAGTCATAGTCAACGACGCCCTGAACAAGAATCCGTTGAAAATATTTGCATAGGAAAGCGATCCATGCACTTAGGCAGTGACTTAACTTTTGATGTTTTTGGGTTGTTTTTAAAGAATTAAAGCTGCAGGAGTTCATCCATGTCGTCCAGTCGCTGGAAACAAACGTTTGGACACCATGGATCACACAGCAGGAAATAAGGTGAGACGAAGGAAACGATCCATTTGCCCTGATGCACTTAGTGACTTGACTTTTTTTTCAAAAAAAACCCCAAAAGTAAATTGGAATGTCTTGAAATTGTACACAGTCATAGTCAAGCATGCCCTGAATAAGAATCCGTTGAATATATTTGCATATCTCTTGAAGAATATTTTTAATGAATTTTTGAAAATCCGGAAAGCGATCCATGCACTTGGACATTCCAAGTATGTTGGAATGTCTTGAAATTGTACTCGGTCATAGTCAACGACGCCCTGAACAAGAATCCATTGAAAATATTTGCATATCTCTTAAGGAATATTTTTAATGAATTTTTGGAAATGAGGAAAGTCTGTGCACTTAGGCAGTGACTTAACTTTTTATTCAAAAAAGACCCCAAAAGTATCTTGGAATGTCTTGAAATTGTACACAGTCATAGTCAAGCATGCCCTGAAAAAGAATCCGTTGAATATATTTGCATATCTCTTGAAGAATATTTTTAATGAATTTTTGAAAATCCGGAAAGCGATCCATGCACTTAGGCAGTGACTTAACTTTTTCGTCAAAAAAGACCCCAAAAGTATCTTGGAATGTCTTGAAATTGTACACAGTCATAGTCAAGCATGCCCTGAACAAGAATCCGTTGAATATATTTGCATATCTCTTGAAGAATATTTTTAATGAATTTTTGAAAATTAGGAAAGCGATCCATGCACTTAGGCAGTGACTTAACTTTTGATGTTTTTGGGTTGTTTTTAAAGAATTAAAGCTGCAGGAGTTCATCCATGTCGTCCAGTCGCTGGAAACAAACGTTTGGACACCATGGATCACACAGCAGGAAATAAGGTGAGACGAAGGAAACGATCCATTTGCCCTGATGCACTTAGTGACTTGACTTTTTTTTCAAAAAAAACCACAAAAGTAAATTGGAATGTCTTGAAATTGTACACAGTCATAGTCAAGCATGCCCTGAATAAGAATCCGTTGAATATATTTGCATATCTCTTGAAGAATATTTTTAATGAATTTTTGAAAATCCGGAAAGCGATCCATGCACTTGGACATTCCAAGTATGTTGGAATGTCTTGAAATTGTACTCAGTCATAGTCAACGACGCCCTGAACAAGAATCCGTTGAAAATATTTGCATATCGCTTAAGGAATATTTTTAATGAATTTTTGAAAATCAGGAAAGCGATCCATGCACTTAGGCAGTGACTTAACTTTTTCGTCAAAAAAGACCCCAAAAGTATCTTGGAATGTCTTGAAATTGTACACAGTCATAGTCAAGCATGCCCTGAACAAGAATCCGTTGAATATATTTGCATATCTCTTGAAGAATATTTTTAATGAATTTTTGAAAATCCGGAAAGCGATCCATGCACTTGGACATTCCAAGTATGTTGGAATGTCTTGAAATTGTACTCGGTCATAGTCAACGACGCCCTGAACAAGAATCCATTGAAAATATTTGCATATCTCTTAAGGAATATTTTTAATGAATTTTTGGAAATGAGGAAAGTCTGTGCACTTAGGCAGTGACTTAACTTTTTATTCAAAAAAGACCCCAAAAGTATCTTGGAATGTCTTGAAATTGTACACAGTCATAGTCAAGCATGCCCTGAAAAAGAATCCGTTGAATATATTTGCATATCTCTTGAAGAATATTTTTAATGAATTTTTGAAAATCCGGAAAGCGATCCATGCACTTGGACATTCCAAGTATGTTGGAATGTCTTGAAATTGTACTCAGTCATAGTCAACGACGCCCTGAACAAGAATCCGTTGAAAATATTTGCATATCGCTTAAGGAATATTTTTAATGAATTTTTGAAAATCAGGAAAGCAATCCATGCACTTAGGCAGTGACTTAACTTTTTTGTCAAAAAAGACCCCAAAAGTATCTTGGAATGTCTTGAAATTGTACACAGTCATAGTCAAGCATGCCCTGAACAAGAAACCGTTGAATATATTTGCATATCTCTTGAAGAATATTTTTAATGAATTTTTGAAAATCCGAAAAGCGATCCATGCACTTGGACATTCCAAGTATGTTGGAATGTCTTGAAATTGTACTCAGTCATAGTCAACGACGCCCTGAACAAGAATCAATTGAAAATATTTGCATATCTCTTAAGGATTATTTTTAATGAATTTTTGAAAATGAGGAAAGTCTGTGCACTTAGGCAGTGACTTAACTTTTTATTCAAAAAAGACCCCAAAAGTATCTTGATTTGTCTTGAAATTGTACACAGTCATAGTCAAGCATGCCCTGAACAAGAATCCGTTGAATATATTTGCATATCTCTTGAAGAATATTTTTAATGAACTTTTGAAAATCAGGAAAGCGATCCATGCACTTGGACATTCCAAGTATGTTGGAATGTCTTGAAATTGTACTCAGTCATAGTCAACGACGCCCTGAACAAGAATCCGTTGAAAATATTTGCATATCGTTTAAGGAATATTTTTAAAGAATTTCTGAAAATCAGGAAAGCGATCCATGCACTTAGGCAGTGACTTAACTTTTTCGTCAAAAAAGACCCCAAAAGTATCTTGGAATGTCTTGAAATTGTACACAGTCATAGTCAAGCATGCCCTGAACAAGAATCCGTTGAATATATTTGCATATCTCTTGAAGAATATTTTTAATGAACTTTTGAAAATCAGGAAAGCGATCCATGCACTTGGACATTCAAAGTATGTTGGAATGTCTTGAAATTGTACTCAGTCATAGTCAACGACGCCCTGAACAAGAATCCGTTGAAAATATTTGCATATCGCTTAAGGAATATTTTTAATGAATTTTTGAAAATCAGGAAAGCGATCCATGCACTTCGGCAGTGACTTAACTTTTTCGTCAAAAAAGACCCCAAAAGTATCTTGGAATGTCTTGAAATTGTGCACAGTCATAGTCAAGCATGCCCTGAACAAGAATCCGTTGAATATATTTGCATATCTCTTGAAGAATATTTTTAATGAATTTTTGAAAATCCGGAAAGCTATCCATGCACTTGGACATTCCACTTAAGTTGGAATGTCTTGAAATTGTACTCAGTCATAGTCAACGACGCCCTGAACAAGAATCTATTGAAAATATTTGCATATCTCTTAAGGAATATTTTTAATGAATTTTTGAAAATGAGGAATTTCTGTGCACTTAGGCAGTGACTTAACTTTTTATTCAAAAAAGACCCCAAAAGTATCTTGGAATGTCTTGAAATTGTACACAGTCATAGTCAAGCATGCCCTGAACAAGAATCCGTTGAATATATTTGCATATCTCTTGAAGAATATTTTTAATGAACTTTTGAAAATCAGGAAAGCGATCCATGCACTTGGACATTCCAAGTATGTTGGAATGTCTTGAAATTGTACTCGGTCATAGTCAACGACGCCCTGAACAAGAATCCATTGAAAATATTTGCATATCTCTTAAGGAATATTTTTAATGAATTTTTGGAAATGAGGAAAGTCTGTGCACTTAGGCAGTGACTTAACTTTTTATTCAAAAAAGACCCCAAAAGTATCTTGGAATGTCTTGAAATTGTACACAGTCATAGTCAAGCATGCCCTGAAAAAGAATCCGTTGAATATATTTGCATATCTCTTGAAGAATATTTTTAATGAATTTTTGAAAATCCGGAAAGCGATCCATGCACTTAGGCAGTGACTTAACTTTTTCGTCAAAAAAGACCCCAAAAGTATCTTGGAATGTCTTGAAATTGTACACAGTCATAGTCAAGCATGCCCTGAACAAGAATCCGTTGAATATATTTGCATATCTCTTGAAGAATATTTTTAATGAATTTTTGAAAATTAGGAAAGCGATCCATGCACTTAGGCAGTGACTTAACTTTTGATGTTTTTGGGTTGTTTTTAAAGAATTAAAGCTGCAGGAGTTCATCCATGTCGTCCAGTCGCTGGAAACAAACGTTTGGACACCATGGATCACACAGCAGGAAATAAGGTGAGACGAAGGAAACGATCCATTTGCCCTGATGCACTTAGTGACTTGACTTTTTTTTCAAAAAAAACCCCAAAAGTAAATTGGAATGTCTTGAAATTGTACACAGTCATAGTCAAGCATGCCCTGAATAAGAATCCGTTGAATATATTTGCATATCTCTTGAAGAATATTTTTAATGAATTTTTGAAAATCCGGAAAGCGATCCATGCACTTGGACATTCCAAGTATGTTGGAATGTCTTGAAATTGTACTCAGTCATAGTCAACGACGCCCTGAACAAGAATCCGTTGAAAATATTTGCATATCGCTTAAGGAATATTTTTAATGAATTTTTGAAAATCAGGAAAGCGATCCATGCACTTAGGCAGTGACTTAACTTTTTCGTCAAAAAAGACCCCAAAAGTATCTTGGAATGTCTTGAAATTGTACACAGTCATAGTCAAGCATGCCCTGAACAAGAATCCGTTGAATATATTTGCATATCTCTTGAAGAATATTTTTAATGAATTTTTGAAAATCCGGAAAGCGATCCATGCACTTGGACATTCCAAGTATGTTGGAATGTCTTGAAATTGTACTCGGTCATAGTCAACGACGCCCTGAACAAGAATCCATTGAAAATATTTGCATATCTCTTAAGGAATATTTTTAATGAATTTTTGGAAATGAGGAAAGTCTGTGCACTTAGGCAGTGACTTAACTTTTTATTCAAAAAAGACCCCAAAAGTATCTTGGAATGTCTTGAAATTGTACACAGTCATAGTCAAGCATGCCCTGAAAAAGAATCCGTTGAATATATTTGCATATCTCTTGAAGAATATTTTTAATGAATTTTTGAAAATCCGGAAAGCGATCCATGCACTTGGACATTCCAAGTATGTTGGAATGTCTTGAAATTGTACTCAGTCATAGTCAACGACGCCCTGAACAAGAATCCGTTGAAAATATTTGCATAGGAAAGCGATCCATGCACTTAGGCAGTGACTTAACTTTTGATGTTTTTGGGTTGTTTTTAAAGAATTAAAGCTGCAGGAGTTCATCCATGTCGTCCAGTCGCTGGAAACAAACGTTTGGACACCATGGATCACACAGCAGGAAATAAGGTGAGACGAAGGAAACGATCCATTTGCCCTGATGCACTTAGTGACTTGACTTTTTTTTCAAAAAAAACCCCAAAAGTAAATTGGAATGTCTTGAAATTGTACACAGTCATAGTCAAGCATGCCCTGAATAAGAATCCGTTGAATATATTTGCATATCTCTTGAAGAATATTTTTAATGAATTTTTGAAAATCCGGAAAGCGATCCATGCACTTGGACATTCCAAGTATGTTGGAATGTCTTGAAATTGTACTCGGTCATAGTCAACGACGCCCTGAACAAGAATCCATTGAAAATATTTGCATATCTCTTAAGGAATATTTTTAATGAATTTTTGGAAATGAGGAAAGTCTGTGCACTTAGGCAGTGACTTAACTTTTTATTCAAAAAAGACCCCAAAAGTATCTTGGAATGTCTTGAAATTGTACACAGTCATAGTCAAGCATGCCCTGAAAAAGAATCCGTTGAATATATTTGCATATCTCTTGAAGAATATTTTTAATGAATTTTTGAAAATCCGGAAAGCGATCCATGCACTTAGGCAGTGACTTAACTTTTTCGTCAAAAAAGACCCCAAAAGTATCTTGGAATGTCTTGAAATTGTACACAGTCATAGTCAAGCATGCCCTGAACAAGAATCCGTTGAATATATTTGCATATCTCTTGAAGAATATTTTTAATGAATTTTTGAAAATTAGGAAAGCGATCCATGCACTTAGGCAGTGACTTAACTTTTGATGTTTTTGGGTTGTTTTTAAAGAATTAAAGCTGCAGGAGTTCATCCATGTCGTCCAGTCGCTGGAAACAAACGTTTGGACACCATGGATCACACAGCAGGAAATAAGGTGAGACGAAGGAAACGATCCATTTGCCCTGATGCACTTAGTGACTTGACTTTTTTTTCAAAAAAAACCACAAAAGTAAATTGGAATGTCTTGAAATTGTACACAGTCATAGTCAAGCATGCCCTGAATAAGAATCCGTTGAATATATTTGCATATCTCTTGAAGAATATTTTTAATGAATTTTTGAAAATCCGGAAAGCGATCCATGCACTTGGACATTCCAAGTATGTTGGAATGTCTTGAAATTGTACTCAGTCATAGTCAACGACGCCCTGAACAAGAATCCGTTGAAAATATTTGCATATCGCTTAAGGAATATTTTTAATGAATTTTTGAAAATCAGGAAAGCGATCCATGCACTTAGGCAGTGACTTAACTTTTTCGTCAAAAAAGACCCCAAAAGTATCTTGGAATGTCTTGAAATTGTACACAGTCATAGTCAAGCATGCCCTGAACAAGAATCCGTTGAATATATTTGCATATCTCTTGAAGAATATTTTTAATGAATTTTTGAAAATCCGGAAAGCGATCCATGCACTTGGACATTCCAAGTATGTTGGAATGTCTTGAAATTGTACTCGGTCATAGTCAACGACGCCCTGAACAAGAATCCATTGAAAATATTTGCATATCTCTTAAGGAATATTTTTAATGAATTTTTGGAAATGAGGAAAGTCTGTGCACTTAGGCAGTGACTTAACTTTTTATTCAAAAAAGACCCCAAAAGTATCTTGGAATGTCTTGAAATTGTACACAGTCATAGTCAAGCATGCCCTGAAAAAGAATCCGTTGAATATATTTGCATATCTCTTGAAGAATATTTTTAATGAATTTTTGAAAATCCGGAAAGCGATCCATGCACTTGGACATTCCAAGTATGTTGGAATGTCTTGAAATTGTACTCAGTCATAGTCAACGACGCCCTGAACAAGAATCCGTTGAAAATATTTGCATATCGCTTAAGGAATATTTTTAATGAATTTTTGAAAATCAGGAAAGCAATCCATGCACTTAGGCAGTGACTTAACTTTTTTGTCAAAAAAGACCCCAAAAGTATCTTGGAATGTCTTGAAATTGTACACAGTCATAGTCAAGCATGCCCTGAACAAGAAACCGTTGAATATATTTGCATATCTCTTGAAGAATATTTTTAATGAATTTTTGAAAATCCGAAAAGCGATCCATGCACTTGGACATTCCAAGTATGTTGGAATGTCTTGAAATTGTACTCAGTCATAGTCAACGACGCCCTGAACAAGAATCAATTGAAAATATTTGCATATCTCTTAAGGATTATTTTTAATGAATTTTTGAAAATGAGGAAAGTCTGTGCACTTAGGCAGTGACTTAACTTTTTATTCAAAAAAGACCCCAAAAGTATCTTGATTTGTCTTGAAATTGTACACAGTCATAGTCAAGCATGCCCTGAACAAGAATCCGTTGAATATATTTGCATATCTCTTGAAGAATATTTTTAATGAACTTTTGAAAATCAGGAAAGCGATCCATGCACTTGGACATTCCAAGTATGTTGGAATGTCTTGAAATTGTACTCAGTCATAGTCAACGACGCCCTGAACAAGAATCCGTTGAAAATATTTGCATATCGTTTAAGGAATATTTTTAAAGAATTTCTGAAAATCAGGAAAGCGATCCATGCACTTAGGCAGTGACTTAACTTTTTCGTCAAAAAAGACCCCAAAAGTATCTTGGAATGTCTTGAAATTGTACACAGTCATAGTCAAGCATGCCCTGAACAAGAATCCGTTGAATATATTTGCATATCTCTTGAAGAATATTTTTAATGAACTTTTGAAAATCAGGAAAGCGATCCATGCACTTGGACATTCAAAGTATGTTGGAATGTCTTGAAATTGTACTCAGTCATAGTCAACGACGCCCTGAACAAGAATCCGTTGAAAATATTTGCATATCGCTTAAGGAATATTTTTAATGAATTTTTGAAAATCAGGAAAGCGATCCATGCACTTCGGCAGTGACTTAACTTTTTCGTCAAAAAAGACCCCAAAAGTATCTTGGAATGTCTTGAAATTGTGCACAGTCATAGTCAAGCATGCCCTGAACAAGAATCCGTTGAATATATTTGCATATCTCTTGAAGAATATTTTTAATGAATTTTTGAAAATCCGGAAAGCTATCCATGCACTTGGACATTCCACTTAAGTTGGAATGTCTTGAAATTGTACTCAGTCATAGTCAACGACGCCCTGAACAAGAATCTATTGAAAATATTTGCATATCTCTTAAGGAATATTTTTAATGAATTTTTGAAAATGAGGAATTTCTGTGCACTTAGGCAGTGACTTAACTTTTTATTCAAAAAAGACCCCAAAAGTATCTTGGAATGTCTTGAAATTGTACACAGTCATAGTCAAGCATGCCCTGAACAAGAATCCGTTGAATATATTTGCATATCTCTTGAAGAATATTTTTAATGAACTTTTGAAAATCAGGAAAGCGATCCATGCACTTGGACATTCCAAGTATGTTGGAATGTCTTGAAATTGTACTCGGTCATAGTCAACGACGCCCTGAACAAGAATCCATTGAAAATATTTGCATATCTCTTAAGGAATATTTTTAATGAATTTTTGGAAATGAGGAAAGTCTGTGCACTTAGGCAGTGACTTAACTTTTTATTCAAAAAAGACCCCAAAAGTATCTTGGAATGTCTTGAAATTGTACACAGTCATAGTCAAGCATGCCCTGAAAAAGAATCCGTTGAATATATTTGCATATCTCTTGAAGAATATTTTTAATGAATTTTTGAAAATCCGGAAAGCGATCCATGCACTTAGGCAGTGACTTAACTTTTTCGTCAAAAAAGACCCCAAAAGTATCTTGGAATGTCTTGAAATTGTACACAGTCATAGTCAAGCATGCCCTGAACAAGAATCCGTTGAATATATTTGCATATCTCTTGAAGAATATTTTTAATGAATTTTTGAAAATTAGGAAAGCGATCCATGCACTTAGGCAGTGACTTAACTTTTGATGTTTTTGGGTTGTTTTTAAAGAATTAAAGCTGCAGGAGTTCATCCATGTCGTCCAGTCGCTGGAAACAAACGTTTGGACACCATGGATCACACAGCAGGAAATAAGGTGAGACGAAGGAAACGATCCATTTGCCCTGATGCACTTAGTGACTTGACTTTTTTTTCAAAAAAAACCCCAAAAGTAAATTGGAATGTCTTGAAATTGTACACAGTCATAGTCAAGCATGCCCTGAATAAGAATCCGTTGAATATATTTGCATATCTCTTGAAGAATATTTTTAATGAATTTTTGAAAATCCGGAAAGCGATCCATGCACTTGGACATTCCAAGTATGTTGGAATGTCTTGAAATTGTACTCAGTCATAGTCAACGACGCCCTGAACAAGAATCCGTTGAAAATATTTGCATATCGCTTAAGGAATATTTTTAATGAATTTTTGAAAATCAGGAAAGCGATCCATGCACTTAGGCAGTGACTTAACTTTTTCGTCAAAAAAGACCCCAAAAGTATCTTGGAATGTCTTGAAATTGTACACAGTCATAGTCAAGCATGCCCTGAACAAGAATCCGTTGAATATATTTGCATATCTCTTGAAGAATATTTTTAATGAATTTTTGAAAATCCGGAAAGCGATCCATGCACTTGGACATTCCAAGTATGTTGGAATGTCTTGAAATTGTACTCGGTCATAGTCAACGACGCCCTGAACAAGAATCCATTGAAAATATTTGCATATCTCTTAAGGAATATTTTTAATGAATTTTTGGAAATGAGGAAAGTCTGTGCACTTAGGCAGTGACTTAACTTTTTATTCAAAAAAGACCCCAAAAGTATCTTGGAATGTCTTGAAATTGTACACAGTCATAGTCAAGCATGCCCTGAAAAAGAATCCGTTGAATATATTTGCATATCTCTTGAAGAATATTTTTAATGAATTTTTGAAAATCCGGAAAGCGATCCATGCACTTGGACATTCCAAGTATGTTGGAATGTCTTGAAATTGTACTCAGTCATAGTCAACGACGCCCTGAACAAGAATCCGTTGAAAATATTTGCATATCGCTTAAGGAATATTTTAAATGAATTTTTGAAAATCAGGAAAGCAATCCATGCACTTAGGCAGTGACTTAACTTTTTTGTCAAAAAAGACCCCAAAAGTATCTTGGAATGTCTTGAAATTGTACACAGTCATAGTCAAGCATGCCCTGAACAAGAAACCGTTGAATATATTTGCATATCTCTTGAAGAATATTTTTAATGAATTTTTGAAAATCCGAAAAGCGATCCATGCACTTGGACATTCCAAGTATGTTGGAATGTCTTGAAATTGTACTCAGTCATAGTCAACGACGCCCTGAACAAGAATCAATTGAAAATATTTGCATATCTCTTAAGGATTATTTTTAATGAATTTTTGAAAATGAGGAAAGTCTGTGCACTTAGGCAGTGACTTAACTTTTTATTCAAAAAAGACCCCAAAAGTATCTTGATTTGTCTTGAAATTGTACACAGTCATAGTCAAGCATGCCCTGAACAAGAATCCGTTGAATATATTTGCATATCTCTTGAAGAATATTTTTAATGAACTTTTGAAAATCAGGAAAGCGATCCATGCACTTGGACATTCCAAGTATGTTGGAATGTCTTGAAATTGTACTCAGTCATAGTCAACGACGCCCTGAACAAGAATCCGTTGAAAATATTTGCATATCGTTTAAGGAATATTTTTAAAGAATTTCTGAAAATCAGGAAAGCGATCCATGCACTTAGGCAGTGACTTAACTTTTTCGTCAAAAAAGACCCCAAAAGTATCTTGGAATGTCTTGAAATTGTACACAGTCATAGTCAAGCATGCCCTGAACAAGAATCCGTTGAATATATTTGCATATCTCTTGAAGAATATTTTTAATGAACTTTTGAAAATCAGGAAAGCGATCCATGCACTTGGACATTCAAAGTATGTTGGAATGTCTTGAAATTGTACTCAGTCATAGTCAACGACGCCCTGAACAAGAATCCGTTGAAAATATTTGCATATCGCTTAAGGAATATTTTTAATGAATTTTTGAAAATCAGGAAAGCGATCCATGCACTTCGGCAGTGACTTAACTTTTTCGTCAAAAAAGACCCCAAAAGTATCTTGGAATGTCTTGAAATTGTGCACAGTCATAGTCAAGCATGCCCTGAACAAGAATCCGTTGAATATATTTGCATATCTCTTGAAGAATATTTTTAATGAATTTTTGAAAATCCGGAAAGCTATCCATGCACTTGGACATTCCACTTAAGTTGGAATGTCTTGAAATTGTACTCAGTCATAGTCAACGACGCCCTGAACAAGAATCTATTGAAAATATTTGCATATCTCTTAAGGAATATTTTTAATGAATTTTTGAAAATGAGGAATTTCTGTGCACTTAGGCAGTGACTTAACTTTTTATTCAAAAAAGACCCCAAAAGTATCTTGGAATGTCTTGAAATTGTACACAGTCATAGTCAAGCATGCCCTGAACAAGAATCCGTTGAATATATTTGCATATCTCTTGAAGAATATTTTTAATGAACTTTTGAAAATCAGGAAAGCGATCCATGCACTTGGACATTCCAAGTATGTTGGAATGTCTTGAAATTGTACTCGGTCATAGTCAACGACGCCCTGAACAAGAATCCATTGAAAATATTTGCATATCTCTTAAGGAATATTTTTAATGAATTTTTGGAAATGAGGAAAGTCTGTGCACTTAGGCAGTGACTTAACTTTTTATTCAAAAAAGACCCCAAAAGTATCTTGGAATGTCTTGAAATTGTACACAGTCATAGTCAAGCATGCCCTGAAAAAGAATCCGTTGAATATATTTGCATATCTCTTGAAGAATATTTTTAATGAATTTTTGAAAATCCGGAAAGCGATCCATGCACTTAGGCAGTGACTTAACTTTTTCGTCAAAAAAGACCCCAAAAGTATCTTGGAATGTCTTGAAATTGTACACAGTCATAGTCAAGCATGCCCTGAACAAGAATCCGTTGAATATATTTGCATATCTCTTGAAGAATATTTTTAATGAATTTTTGAAAATTAGGAAAGCGATCCATGCACTTAGGCAGTGACTTAACTTTTGATGTTTTTGGGTTGTTTTTAAAGAATTAAAGCTGCAGGAGTTCATCCATGTCGTCCAGTCGCTGGAAACAAACGTTTGGACACCATGGATCACACAGCAGGAAATAAGGTGAGACGAAGGAAACGATCCATTTGCCCTGATGCACTTAGTGACTTGACTTTTTTTTCAAAAAAAACCCCAAAAGTAAATTGGAATGTCTTGAAATTGTACACAGTCATAGTCAAGCATGCCCTGAATAAGAATCCGTTGAATATATTTGCATATCTCTTGAAGAATATTTTTAATGAATTTTTGAAAATCCGGAAAGCGATCCATGCACTTGGACATTCCAAGTATGTTGGAATGTCTTGAAATTGTACTCAGTCATAGTCAACGACGCCCTGAACAAGAATCCGTTGAAAATATTTGCATATCGCTTAAGGAATATTTTTAATGAATTTTTGAAAATCAGGAAAGCGATCCATGCACTTAGGCAGTGACTTAACTTTTTCGTCAAAAAAGACCCCAAAAGTATCTTGGAATGTCTTGAAATTGTACACAGTCATAGTCAAGCATGCCCTGAACAAGAATCCGTTGAATATATTTGCATATCTCTTGAAGAATATTTTTAATGAATTTTTGAAAATCCGGAAAGCGATCCATGCACTTGGACATTCCAAGTATGTTGGAATGTCTTGAAATTGTACTCGGTCATAGTCAACGACGCCCTGAACAAGAATCCATTGAAAATATTTGCATATCTCTTAAGGAATATTTTTAATGAATTTTTGGAAATGAGGAAAGTCTGTGCACTTAGGCAGTGACTTAACTTTTTATTCAAAAAAGACCCCAAAAGTATCTTGGAATGTCTTGAAATTGTACACAGTCATAGTCAAGCATGCCCTGAAAAAGAATCCGTTGAATATATTTGCATATCTCTTGAAGAATATTTTTAATGAATTTTTGAAAATCCGGAAAGCGATCCATGCACTTGGACATTCCAAGTATGTTGGAATGTCTTGAAATTGTACTCAGTCATAGTCAACGACGCCCTGAACAAGAATCCGTTGAAAATATTTGCATATCGCTTAAGGAATATTTTTAATGAATTTTTGAAAATCAGGAAAGCAATCCATGCACTTAGGCAGTGACTTAACTTTTTTGTCAAAAAAGACCCCAAAAGTATCTTGGAATGTCTTGAAATTGTACACAGTCATAGTCAAGCATGCCCTGAACAAGAAACCGTTGAATATATTTGCATATCTCTTGGAGAATATTTTTAATGAATTTTTGAAAATCCGAAAAGCGATCCATGCACTTGGACATTCCAAGTATGTTGGAATGTCTTGAAATTGTACTCAGTCATAGTCAACGACGCCCTGAACAAGAATCAATTGAAAATATTTGCATATCTCTTAAGGATTATTTTTAATGAATTTTTGAAAATGAGGAAAGTCTGTGCACTTAGGCAGTGACTTAACTTTTTATTCAAAAAAGACCCCAAAAGTATCTTGATTTGTCTTGAAATTGTACACAGTCATAGTCAAGCATGCCCTGAACAAGAATCCGTTGAATATATTTGCATATCTCTTGAAGAATATTTTTAATGAACTTTTGAAAATCAGGAAAGCGATCCATGCACTTGGACATTCCAAGTATGTTGGAATGTCTTGAAATTGTACTCAGTCATAGCCAACGACGCCCTGAACAAGAATCCGTTGAAAATATTTGCATATCGTTTAAGGAATATTTTTAAAGAATTTCTGAAAATCAGGAAAGCGATCCATGCACTTAGGCAGTGACTTAACTTTTTCGTCAAAAAAGACCCCAAAAGTATCTTGGAATGTCTTGAAATTGTACACAGTCATAGTCAAGCATGCCCTGAACAAGAATCCGTTGAATATATTTGCATATCTCTTGAAGAATATTTTTAATGAACTTTTGAAAATCAGGAAAGCGATCCATGCACTTGGACATTCAAAGTATGTTGGAATGTCTTGAAATTGTACTCAGTCATAGTCAACGACGCCCTGAACAAGAATCCGTTGAAAATATTTGCATATCGCTTAAGGAATATTTTTAATGAATTTTTGAAAATCAGGAAAGCGATCCATGCACTTCGGCAGTGACTTAACTTTTTCGTCAAAAAAGACCCCAAAAGTATCTTGGAATGTCTTGAAATTGTGCACAGTCATAGTCAAGCATGCCCTGAACAAGAATCCGTTGAATATATTTGCATATCTCTTGAAGAATATTTTTAATGAATTTTTGAAAATCCGGAAAGCTATCCATGCACTTGGACATTCCACTTAAGTTGGAATGTCTTGAAATTGTACTCAGTCATAGTCAACGACGCCCTGAACAAGAATCTATTGAAAATATTTGCATATCTCTTAAGGAATATTTTTAATGAATTTTTGAAAATGAGGAATTTCTGTGCACTTAGGCAGTGACTTAACTTTTTATTCAAAAAAGACCCCAAAAGTATCTTGGAATGTCTTGAAATTGTACACAGTCATAGTCAAGCATGCCCTGAACAAGAATCCGTTGAATATATTTGCATATCTCTTGAAGAATATTTTTAATGAACTTTTGAAAATCAGGAAAGCGATCCATGCACTTGGACATTCCAAGTATGTTGGAATGTCTTGAAATTGTACTCGGTCATAGTCAACGACGCCCTGAACAAGAATCCATTGAAAATATTTGCATATCTCTTAAGGAATATTTTTAATGAATTTTTGGAAATGAGGAAAGTCTGTGCACTTAGGCAGTGACTTAACTTTTTATTCAAAAAAGACCCCAAAAGTATCTTGGAATGTCTTGAAATTGTACACAGTCATAGTCAAGCATGCCCTGAAAAAGAATCCGTTGAATATATTTGCATATCTCTTGAAGAATATTTTTAATGAATTTTTGAAAATCCGGAAAGCGATCCATGCACTTAGGCAGTGACTTAACTTTTTCGTCAAAAAAGACCCCAAAAGTATCTTGGAATGTCTTGAAATTGTACACAGTCATAGTCAAGCATGCCCTGAACAAGAATCCGTTGAATATATTTGCATATCTCTTGAAGAATATTTTTAATGAATTTTTGAAAATTAGGAAAGCGATCCATGCACTTAGGCAGTGACTTAACTTTTGATGTTTTTGGGTTGTTTTTAAAGAATTAAAGCTGCAGGAGTTCATCCATGTCGTCCAGTCGCTGGAAACAAACGTTTGGACACCATGGATCACACAGCAGGAAATAAGGTGAGACGAAGGAAACGATCCATTTGCCCTGATGCACTTAGTGACTTGACTTTTTTTTCAAAAAAAACCCCAAAAGTAAATTGGAATGTCTTGAAATTGTACACAGTCATAGTCAAGCATGCCCTGAATAAGAATCCGTTGAATATATTTGCATATCTCTTGAAGAATATTTTTAATGAATTTTTGAAAATCCGGAAAGCGATCCATGCACTTGGACATTCCAAGTATGTTGGAATGTCTTGAAATTGTACTCGGTCATAGTCAACGACGCCCTGAACAAGAATCCATTGAAAATATTTGCATATCTCTTAAGGAATATTTTTAATGAATTTTTGGAAATGAGGAAAGTCTGTGCACTTAGGCAGTGACTTAACTTTTTATTCAAAAAAGACCCCAAAAGTATCTTGGAATGTCTTGAAATTGTACACAGTCATAGTCAAGCATGCCCTGAAAAAGAATCCGTTGAATATATTTGCATATCTCTTGAAGAATATTTTTAATGAATTTTTGAAAATCCGGAAAGCGATCCATGCACTTGGACATTCCAAGTATGTTGGAATGTCTTGAAATTGTACTCAGTCATAGTCAACGACGCCCTGAACAAGAATCCGTTGAAAATATTTGCATATCGCTTAAGGAATATTTTTAATGAATTTTTGAAAATCAGGAAAGCAATCCATGCACTTAGGCAGTGACTTAACTTTTTTGTCAAAAAAGACCCCAAAAGTATCTTGGAATGTCTTGAAATTGTACACAGTCATAGTCAAGCATGCCCTGAACAAGAAACCGTTGAATATATTTGCATATCTCTTGAAGAATATTTTTAATGAATTTTTGAAAATCCGAAAAGCGATCCATGCACTTGGACATTCCAAGTATGTTGGAATGTCTTGAAATTGTACTCAGTCATAGTCAACGACGCCCTGAACAAGAATCAATTGAAAATATTTGCATATCTCTTAAGGATTATTTTTAATGAATTTTTGAAAATCAGGAAAGCAATCCATGCACTTAGGCAGTGACTTAACTTTTTATTCAAAAAAGACCCCAAAAGTATCTTGATTTGTCTTGAAATTGTACACAGTCATAGTCAAGCATGCCCTGAACAAGAATCCGTTGAATATATTTGCATATCTCTTGAAGAATATTTTTAATGAACTTTTGAAAATCAGGAAAGCGATCCATGCACTTGGACATTCCAAGTATGTTGGAATGTCTTGAAATTGTACTCAGTCATAGTCAACGACGCCCTGAACAAGAATCCGTTGAAAATATTTGCATATCGTTTAAGGAATATTTTTAAAGAATTTCTGAAAATCAGGAAAGCGATCCATGCACTTAGGCAGTGACTTAACTTTTTCGTCAAAAAAGACCCCAAAAGTATCTTGGAATGTCTTGAAATTGTACACAGTCATAGTCAAGCATGCCCTGAACAAGAATCCGTTGAATATATTTGCATATCTCTTGAAGAATATTTTTAATGAACTTTTGAAAATCAGGAAAGCGATCCATGCACTTGGACATTCAAAGTATGTTGGAATGTCTTGAAATTGTACTCAGTCATAGTCAACGACGCCCTGAACAAGAATCCGTTGAAAATATTTGCATATCGCTTAAGGAATATTTTTAATGAATTTTTGAAAATCAGGAAAGCGATCCATGCACTTCGGCAGTGACTTAACTTTTTCGTCAAAAAAGACCCCAAAAGTATCTTGGAATGTCTTGAAATTGTGCACAGTCATAGTCAAGCATGCCCTGAACAAGAATCCGTTGAATATATTTGCATATCTCTTGAAGAATATTTTTAATGAATTTTTGAAAATCCGGAAAGCTATCCATGCACTTGGACATTCCACTTAAGTTGGAATGTCTTGAAATTGTACTCAGTCATAGTCAACGACGCCCTGAACAAGAATCTATTGAAAATATTTGCATATCTCTTAAGGAATATTTTTAATGAATTTTTGAAAATGAGGAATTTCTGTGCACTTAGGCAGTGACTTAACTTTTTATTCAAAAAAGACCCCAAAAGTATCTTGGAATGTCTTGAAATTGTACACAGTCATAGTCAAGCATGCCCTGAACAAGAATCCGTTGAATATATTTGCATATCTCTTGAAGAATATTTTTAATGAACTTTTGAAAATCAGGAAAGCGATCCATGCACTTGGACATTCCAAGTATGTTGGAATGTCTTGAAATTGTACTCAGTCATAGTCAACGACGCCCTGAACAAGAATCCGTTGAAAATATTTGCATATCGCTTAAGGAATATTTTTAATGAATTTTTGAAAATCAGGAAAGCGATCCATGCACTTAGGCAGTGACTTAACTTTTTCGTCAAAAAAGACCCCAAAAGTATCTTGGAATGTCTTGAAATTGTACACAGTCATAGTCAAGCATGCCCTGAACAAGAATCCGTTGAATATATTTGCATATCTCTTGAAGAATATTTTTAATGAATTTTTGAAAATCCGAAAAGCGATCCATGCACTTGGACATTCCAAGTATGTTGGAATGTCTTGAAATTGTACTCAGTCATAGTCAACGACGCTCTGAAAAAGAATCAATTGAAAATATTTGCATATCTCTTAAGGAATATTTTTAATGAATTTTTGAAAATGAGGAAAGTCTGTGCACTTAGGCAGTGACTTAACTTTTTATTCAAAAAAGACCCCAAAAGTATCTTGGAATGTCTTGAAATTGTACACAGTCATAGTCAAGCATGCCCTGAACAAGAATCCGTTGAATATATTTGCATATCTCTTGAAGAATATTTTTAATGAACTTTTGAAAATCAGGAAAGCGATCCATGTACTTGGACATTCAAAGTATGTTGGAATGTCTTGAAATTGTACTCGGTCATAGTCAACGACGCCCTGAACAAGAATCCGTTGAGAATATTTGCATATCGCTTAAGGAATATTTTTAATGAATTTTTGAAAATCAGGAAAGCGATCCATGCACTTAGGCAGTGACTTAACTTTTTCGTCAAAAAAGACCCCAAAAGTATCTTGGAATGTCTTGAAATTGTACACAGTCATAGTCAAGCATGCCCTGAACAAGAATCCGTTGAATATATTTGCATATCTCTTGAAGAATATTTTTAATGAATTTTTGAAAATCCGGAAAGCGATCCATGCACTTGGACATTCCAAGTATGTTGGAATGTCTTGAAATTGTACTCAGTCATAGTCAACGACGCCCTGAACAAGAATCCATTGAAAATATTTGCATATCTCTTCAGGAATATTTTTAATGAATTTTTGAAAATGATGAAAGTCTGTGCACTTAGGCAGTGACTTAACTTTTTATTCAAAAAAGACCCCAAAGGTATCTTGGAATGTCTTGAAATTGTACACAGTCATAGTCAAGCATGCCCTGAACAAGAATCCATTGAATATATTTGCATATCTCTTGAAGAATATTTTTAATGAACTATTGAAAATCAGGAAAGCGATCCATGCACTTGGACATTCCAAGTATGTTGGAATGTCTTGAAATTGTACTCAGTCATAGTCAACGACGCCCTGAACAAGAATCCGTTGAAAATATTTGCATATCGCTCAAGGAATATTTCTAATGAATTTTTGAAAATCAGGAAAGCGATCCATGCACTTAGGCAGTGACTTAACTTTTTTGTCAAAAAAGACCCCAAAAGTATCTTGGAATGTCTTGAAATTGTACACAGTCATAGTCAAGCATGCCCTGAACAAGAATCCGTTGAATATATTTGCATATCTCTTGAAGAATATTTTTAATGAACTTTTGAAAATCAGGAAAGCGATCCATGCACTTGGACATTCCAAGTATGTTGGAATGTCTTGAAATTGTACACAGTCATAGTCAAGCATGCCCTGAACAAGAATCCGTTGAATATATTTGCATATCTCTTGAAGAATATTTTTAATGAACTTTTGAAAATCAGGAAAGCGATCCATGCACTTGGACATTCCAAGTATGTTGGAATGTCTTGAAATTGTACTCAGTCATAGTCAACGACGCCCTGAACAAGAATCCGTTGAAAATATTTGCGTATCGTTTAAGGAATATTTTTAAAGAATTTCTGAAAATCAGGAAAGCGATCCATGCACTTAGGCAGTGACTTAACTTTTTCGTCAAAAAAGACCCCAAAAGTATCTTGGAATGTCTTGAAATTGTACACAGTCATAGTCAAGAATGCCCTGAACAAGAATCCGTTGAATATATTTGCATATCTCTTGAAGAATATTTTTAATGAATTTTTGAAAATCCGGAAAGCGATCCATGCACTTGGACATTCCAAGTATGTTGGAATGTCTTGAAATTGTACTCGGTCATAGTCAACGACGCCCTGAACAAGAATCCATTGAAAATATTTGCATATCTCTTGAAGAATATTTTTAATGAATTTTTGAAAATCCGGAAAGCGATCCATGCACTTGGACATTCCAAGTATGTTGGAATGTCTTGAAATTGTACTCAGTCATAGTCAACGACGCCCTGAACAAGAATCCATTGAAAATATTTGCATATCTCTTAAGGAATATTTTTAATGAATTTTTGAAAATGATGAAAGTCTGTGCACTTAGGCAGTGACTTAACTTTTTATTCAAAAAAGACCCCAAAGGTATCTTGGAATGTCTTGAAATTGTACACAGTCATAGTCAAGCATGCCCTGAACAAGAATCCATTGAATATATTTGCATATCTCTTGAAGAATATTTTTAATGAACTATTGAAAATCAGGAAAGCGATCCATGCACTTGGACATTCCAAGTATGTTGGAATGTCTTGAAATTGGACTCAGTCATAGTCAACGACGCCCTGAACAAGAATCCGTTGAAAATATTTGCATATCGCTCAAGGAATATTTCTAATGAATTTTTGAAAATCAGGAAAGCGATCCATGCACTTAGGCAGTGACTTAACTTTTTTGTCAAAAAAGACCCCAAAAGTATCTTGGAATGTCTTGAAATTGTACACAGTCATAGTCAAGCATGCCCTGAACAAGAATCCGTTGAATATATTTGCATATCTCTTGAAGAATATTTTTAATGAACTTTTGAAAATCAGGAAAGCGATCCATGCACTTGGACATTCCAAGTATGTTGGAATGTCTTGAAATTGTACTCAGTCATAGTCAACGACGCCCTGAACAAGAATCCGTTGAAAATATTTGCATATCGCTCAAGGAATATTTCTAATGAATTTTTGAAAATCAGGAAAGCGATCCATGCACTTAGGCAGTGACTTAACTTTTTTGTCAAAAAAGACCCCAAAAGTATCTTGGAATGTCTTGAAATTGTACACAGTCATAGTCAAGCATGCCCTGAACAAGAATCCGTTGAATATATTTGCATATCTCTTGAAGAATATTTTTAATGAACTTTTGAAAATCAGGAAAGCGATCCATGCACTTGGACATTCCAAGTATGTTGGAATGTCTTGAAATTGTACTCAGTCATAGTCAACGACGCCCTGAACAAGAATCCGTTGAAAATATTTGCGTATCGTTTAAGGAATATTTTTAAAGAATTTCTGAAAATCAGGAAAGCGATCCATGCACTTAGGCAGTGACTTAACTTTTTCGTCAAAAAAGACCCCAAAAGTATCTTGGAATGTCTTGAAATTGTACACAGTCATAGTCAAGAATGCCCTGAACAAGAATCCGTTGAATATATTTGCATATCTCTTGAAGAATATTTTTAATGAATTTTTGAAAATCCGGAAAGCGATCCATGCACTTGGACATTCCAAGTATGTTGGAATGTCTTGAAATTGTACTCGGTCATAGTCAACGACGCCCTGAACAAGAATCCATTGAAAATATTTGCATATCTCTTAAGGAATATTTTTAATGAATTTTTGAAAATGATGAAAGTCTGTGCACTTAGGCAGTGACTTAACTTTTTATTCAAAAAAGACCCCAAAGGTATCTTGGAATGTCTTGAAATTGTACACAGTCATAGTCAAGCATGCCCTGAACAAGAATCCGTTGAATATATTTGCATATCTCTTGAAGAATATTTTTAATGAACTTTTGAAAATCAGGAAAGCGATCCATGCACTTGGACATTCCAAGTATGTTGGAATGTTTTGAAATTGTACTCAGTCATAGTCAACGACGCCCTGAACAAGAATCCGTTGAAAATATTTGCATATCGCTTAAGGAATATTTTTAATGAATTTTTGAAAATCAGAAAAGCGATCCATGCACTTAGGCAGTGACTTAACTTTTTTGTCAAAAAAGACCCCAAAAGTATCTTGGAATGTCTTGAAATTGTACACAGTCATAGTCAAGCATGCCCTGAACAAGAATCCGTTGAATATATTTGCATATCTCTTGAAGAATATTTTAAATGAATTTTTGAAAATCCGAAAAGCGATCCATGCACTTGGACATTCCAAGTATGTTGGAATGTCTTGAAATTGTACTCAGTCATAGTCAACGACGCCCTGAACAAGAATCAATTGAAAATATTTGCATATCTCTTAAGGAATATTTTTAATGAATTTTTGAAAATGAGGAAAGTCTGTGCACTTAGGCAGTGACTTAACTTTTTATTCAAAAAAGACCCCAAAAGTATCTTGGAATGTCTTGAAATTGTACACAGTCATAGTCAAGCATGCCCTGAACAAGAATCCGTTGAATATATTTGCATATCTCTTGAAGAATATTTTTAATGAACTTTTGAAAATCAGGAAAGCGATCCATGCACTTGGACATTCCAAGTATGTTGGAATGTCTTGAAATCGTACTCAGTCATAGTCAACGACGCCCTGAACAAGAATCCGTTGAAAATATTTGCATATCGTTTAAGGAATATTTTTAAAGAATTTCTGAAAATCAGGAAAGCGATCCATGCACTTAGGCAGTGACTTAACTTTTTCGTCAAAAAAGACCCCAAAAGTATCTTGGAATGTCTTGAAATTGTACACAGTCATAGTCAAGCATGCCCTGAACAAGAATCCGTTGAATATATTTGCATATCTCTTGAAGAATATTTTTAATGAATTTTTGAAAATCCGGAAAGCGATCCATGCACTTGGACATTCCAAGTATGGTGGAATGTCTTGAAATTGTACTCAGTCATAGTCAACAACGCCCTGAACAAGAATCCATTGAAAATATTTGCATATCTCTTAAGGAATATTTTTAATGAATATTTGAAAATGAGGAAAGTCTGTGCACTTAGGCAGTGACTTAACTTTTTATTCAAAAAAGACCCCAAAAGTATCTTGGAATGTCTTGAAATTGTACACAGTCATAGTCAAGCATGCCCTGAACAAGAATCCGTTGAATATATTTGCATATCTCTTGAAGAATATTTTTAATGAACTTTTGAAAATCAGGAAAGCGATCCATGCACTTGGACATTCCAAGTATGTTGGAATGTTTTGAAATTGTACTCAGTCATAGTCAACGACGCCCTGAACAAGAATCCGTTGAAAATATTTGCATATCGCTTAAGGAATATTTTTAATGAATTTTTGAAAATCAGAAAAGCGATCCATGCACTTCGGCAGTGACTTAACTTTTTTGTCAAAAAAGACCCCAAAAGTATCTTGGAATGTCTTGAAATTGTACACAGTCATAGTCAAGCATGCCCTGAACAAGAATCCGTTGAATATATTTGCATATCTCTTGAAGAATATTTTTAATGAATTTTTGAAAATCCGAAAAGCGATCCATGCACTTGGACATTCCAAGTATGTTGGAATGTCTTGAAATTGTACTCAGTCATAGTCAACGACGCCCTGAACAAGAATCAATTGAAAATATTTGCATATCTCTTAAGGAATATTTTTAATGAATTTTTGAAAATGAGGAAAGTCTGTGCACTTAGGCAGTGACTTAACTTTTTATTCAAAAAAGACCCCAAAAGTATCTTGGAATGTCTTGAAATTGTACACAGTCATAGTCAAGCATGCCCTGAACAAGAATCCGTTGAATATATTTGCATATCTCTTGAAGAATATTTTTAATGATTTTTTGAAAATCAGGAAAGCGATCCATGCACTTGGACATTCCAAGTATGTTGGAATGTCTTGAAATTGTACTCAGTCATAGTCAACGACGCCCTGAACAAGAATCCGTTGAAAATATTTGCATATCGCTTAAGGAATATTTTTAATGAATTTTTGAAAATCAGGAAAGCGATCCATGCACTTAGGCAGTGACTTAACTTTTTCGTCAAAAAAGACCCCAAAAGTATCTTGGAATGTCTTGAAATTGTACACAGTCATAGTCAAGCATGCCCTGAACAAGAATCCGTTGAATATATTTGCATATCTCTTGAAGAATATTTTTAATGAATTTTTGAAAATCCGAAAAGCGATCCATGCACTTGGACATTCCAAGTATGTTGGAATGTCTTGAAATTGTACACAGTCATAGTCAAGCATGCCCTGAACAAGAATCCGTTGAATATATTTGCATATCTCTTGAAGAATATTTTTAATGAACTTTTGAAAATCAGGAAAGCGATCCATGCACTTGGACATTCCAAGTATGTTGGAATGTCTTGAAATTGTACTCAGTCATAGTCAACGACGCCCTGAACAAGAATCCGTTGAAAATATTTGCATATCGTTTAAGGAATATTTTAAAAGAATTTCTGAAATTCAGGAAAGCGATCCATGCACTTAGGCAGTGACTTAACTTTTTTGTCAAAAAAGACCCCAAAAGTATCTTGGAATGTCTTGAAATTGTACACAGTCATAGTCAAGCATGCCCTGAACAAGAATCCGTTGAATATATTTGCATATCTCTTGAAGAATATTTTTAATGAATTTTTGAAAATCCGGAAAGCGATCCATGCACTTGGACATTCCAAGTATGTTGGAATGTCTTGAAATTGTACTCGGTCATAGTCAACGACGCCCTGAACAAGAATCCATTGAAAATATTTGCATATCTCTTAAGGAATATTTTTAATGAATTTTTGAAAATGATGAAAGTCTGTGCACTTAGGCAGTGACTTAACTTTTTATTCAAAAAAGACCCCAAAAGTATCTTGGAATGTCTTGAAATTGTACACAGTCATAGTCAAGCATGCCCTGAACAAGAATCCGTTGAATATATTTGCATATCTCTTGAAGAATATTTTTAATGAACTTTTGAAAATCAGGAAAGCGATCCATGCACTTGGACATTCCAAGTATGTTGGAATGTCTTGAAATTGTACTCAGTCATAGTCAACGACGCCCTGAACAAGAATCCGTTGAAAATATTTGCATATCGCTTAAGGAATATTTTTAATGAATTTTTGAAAATCAGGAAAGCGATCCATGCACTTAGGCAGTGACTTAACTTTTTCGTCAAAAAAGACCCCAAAAATATCTTGGAATGTCTTGAAATTGTACACAGTCATAGTCAAGCATGCCCTGAACAAGAATCCGTTGAATATATTTGCATATCTCTTGAAGAATATTTTTAATGAATTTTTGAAAATCCGAAAAGCGATCCATGCACTTGGACATTCCAAGTATGTTGGAATGTCTTGAAATTGTACTCAGTCATAGTCAACGACGCCCTGAACAAGAATCCGTTGAAAATATTTGCATATCGCTTAAGGAATATTTTTAATGAATTTTTGAAAATCAGGAAAGCGATCCATGCACTTAGGCAGTGACTTAACTTTTTTGTCAAAAAAGACCCCAAAAGTATCTTGGAATGTCTTGAAATTGTACACAGTCATAGTCAAGCATGCCCTGAACAAGAATCCGTTGAATATATTTGCATATCTCTTGAAGAATATTTTTAATGAATTTTTGAAAATCCGAAAAGCGATCCATGCACTTGGACATTCCAAGTATGTTGGAATGTCTTGAAATTGTACTCAGTCATAGTCAACGACGCCCTGAACAAGAATCAATTGAAAATATTTGCATATCGCTTAAGGAATATTTTTAATGAATTTTTGAAAATCAGGAAAGCGATCCATGCACTTAGGCAGTGACTTAACTTTTTTGTCAAAAAAGACCCCAAAAGTATCTTGGAATGTCTTGAAATTGTACACAGTCATAGTCAAGCATGCCCTGAACAAGAATCCGTTGAATATATTTGCATATCTCTTGAAGAATATTTTTAATGAATTTTTGAAAATCCGAAAAGCGATCCATGCACTTGGACATTCCAAGTATGTTGGAATGTCTTGAAATTGTACTCAGTCATAGTCAACGACGCCCTGAACAAGAATCAATTGAAAATATTTGCATATCTCTTAAGGAATATTTTTAATGAATTTTTGAAAATGATGAAAGTCTGTGCACTTAGGCAGTGACTTAACTTTTTATTCAAAAAAGACCCCAAAAGTATCTTGGAATGTCTTGAAATTGTACACAGTCATAGTCAAGCATGCCCTGAACAAGAATCCGTTGAATATATTTGCATATCTCTTGAAGAATATTTTTAATGAACTTTTGAAAATCAGGATAGCGATCCATGCACTTGGACATTCCAAGTATGTTGGAATGTCTTGAAATTGTACTCAGTCATAGTCAACGACGCCCTGAACAAGAATCCGTTGAAAATATTTGCATATCGTTTAAGGAATATTTTTAAAGAATTTCTGAAAATCAGGAAAGCGATCCATGCACTTAGGCAGTGACTTAACTTTTTCGTCAAAAAAGACCCCAAAAGTATCTTGGAATGTCTTGAAATTGTACACAGTCATAGTCAAGCATGCCCTGAACAAGAATCCGTTGAATATATTTGCATATCTCTTAAGGAATATTTTTAATGAATTTTTGAAAATGAGGAAAGTCTGTGCACTTAGGCAGTGACTTAACTTTTTATTCAAAAAAGACCCCAAAAGTATCTTGGAATGTCTTGAAATTGTACACAGTCATAGTCAAGCATGCCCTGAACAAGAATCCGTTGAATATATTTGCATATCTCTTGAAGAATATTTTTAATGAACTTTTGAAAATCAGGAAAGCGATCCATGCACTTGGACATTCCAAGTATGTTGGAATGTCTTGAAATTGTACTCAGTCATAGTCAACAACGCCCTGAACAAGAATCCATTGAAAATATTTGCATATCTCTTAAGGAATATTTTTAATGAATTTTTGAAAATGAGGAAAGTCTGTGCACTTAGGCAGTGACTTAACTTTTTATTCAAAAAAGACCCCAAAAGTATCTTGGAATGTCTTGAAATTGTACACAGTCATAGTCAAGCATGCCCTGAACAAGAATCCGTTGAATATATTTGCATATCTCTTGAAGAATATTTTTAATGAACTTTTGAAAATCAGGAAAGCGATCCATGCACTTGGACATTCCAAGTATGTTGGAATGTCTTGAAATTGTACTCAGTCATAGTCAACGACGCCCTGAACAAGAATCCGTTGAAAATATTTGCATATCGCTTAAGGAATATTTTTAATGAATTTTTGAAAATCAGGAAAGCGATCCATGCACTTAGGCAGTGACTTAACTTTTTCGTCAAAAAAGACCCCAAAAGTATCTTGGAATGTCTTGAAATTGTACACAGTCATAGTCAAGCATGCCCTGAACAAGAATCCGTTGAATATATTTGCATATCTCTTGAAGAATATTTTTAATGAATTTTTGAAAATCCGAAAAGCGATCCATGCACTTGGACATTCCAAGTATGTTGGAATGTCTTGAAATTGTACTCAGTCATAGTCAACGACGCCCTGAACAAGAATCAATTGAAAATATTTGCACATCTCTTAAGGAATATTTTAAATGAATTTTTGAAAATGAGGAAAGTCTGTGCACTTAGGCAGTGACTTAACTTTTTCGTCAAAAAAGACCCCAAAAGTATCTTGGAATGTCTTGAAATTGTACACAGTCATAGTCAAGCATGCCCTGAACAAGAATCCGTTGAATATATTTGCATATCTCTTGAAGAATATTTTTAATGAACTTTTGAAAATCAGGATAGCGATCCATGCACTTGGACATTCCAAGTATGTTGGAATGTCTTGAAATTGTACTCAGTCATAGTCAACGACGCCCTGAACAAGAATCCGTTGAAAATATTTGCATATCGTTTAAGGAATATTTTTAAAGAATTTCTGAAAATCAGGAAAGCGATCCATGCACTTAGGCAGTGACTTAACTTTTTCGTCAAAAAAGACCCCAAAAGTATCTTGGAATGTCTTGAAATTGTACTCAGTCATAGTCAACGACGCCCTGAACAAGAATCAATTGAAAATATTTGCATATCTCTTAAGGAATATTTTAAATGAATTTTTGAAAATAAGGAAAGTCTGTGCACTTAGGCAGTGACTTAACTTTTTCGTCAAAAAAGACCCCAAAAGTATCTTGGAATGTCTTGAAATTGTACACAGTCATAGTCAAGCATGCCCTGAACAAGAATCCGTTGAATATATTTGCATATCTCTTGAAGAATATTTTTAATGAACTTTTGAAAATCAGGAAAGCGATCCATGCACTTGGACATTCCAAGTATGTTGGAATGTCTTGAAATTGTACTCAGTCATAGTCAACGACGCCCTGAACAAGAATCCGTTGAAAATATTTGCATATCGCTTAAGGAATATTTTTAATGAATTTTTGAAAATCAGGAAAGCGATCCATGCACTTAGGCAGTGACTTAACTTTTTTGTCAAAAAAGACCCCAAAAGTATCTTGGAATGTCTTGAAATTGTACACAGTCATAGTCAAGCATGCCCTGAACAAGAATCCGTTGAATATATTTGCATATCTCTTGAAGAATATTTTTAATGAATTTTTGAAAATCCGAAAAGCGATCCATGCACTTGGACATTCCAAGTATGTTGGAATGTCTTGAAATTGTACTCAGTCATAGTCAACGACGCCCTGAACAAGAATCAATTGAAAATATTTGCACATCTCTTAAGGAATATTTTTAATGAATTTTTGAAAATGAGGAAAGTCTGTGCACTTAGGCAGTGACTTAACTTTTTATTCAAAAAAGACCCCAAAAGTATCTTGGAATGTCTTGAAATTGTACACAGTCATAGTCAAGCATGCCCTGAACAAGAATCCGTTGAATATATTTGCATATCTCTTGAAGAATATTTTTAATGAACTTTTGAAAATCAGGAAAGCGATCCATGCACTTGGACATTCCAAGTATGTTGGAATGTCTTGAAATTGTACTCAGTCATAGTCAACGACGCCCTGAACAAGAATCCGTTGAAAATATTTGCATATCGTTTAAGGAATATTTTTAAAGAATTTCTGAAAATCAGGAAAGCGATCCATGCACTTAGGCAGTGACTTAACTTTTTCGTCAAAAAAGACCCCAAAAGTATCTTGGAATGTCTTGAAATTGTACACAGTCATAGTCAAGCATGCCCTGAACAAGAATCCGTTGAATATATTTGCATATCTCTTGAAGAATATTTTTAATGAATTTTTGAAAATCCGGAAAGCGATCCATGCACTTGGACATTCCAAGTATGTTGGAATGTCTTGAAATTGTACTCGGTCATAGTCAACGACGCCCTGAACAAGAATCCATTGAAAATATTTGCATATCGCTTAAGGAATATTTTTAATGAATTTTTGAAAATGATGAAAGTCTGTGCACTTAGGCAGTGACTTAACTTTTTATTCAAAAAAGACCCCAAAGGTATCTTGGAATGTCTTGAAATTGTACACAGTCATAGTCAAGCATGCCCTGAACAAGAATCCGTTGAATATATTTGCATATCTCTTGAAGAATATTTTTAATGAACTTTTGAAAATCCGGAACGCGATCCATGCACTTGGACATTCCAAGTATGTTGGAATGTCTTGAAATTGTACTCAGTCATAGTCAACGACGCCCTGAACAAGAATCCGTTGAAAATATTTGCATATCGCTTAAGGAATATTTTTAATGAATTTTTGAAAATCAGGAAAGCGATCCATGCACTTAGGCAGTGACTTAACTTTTTTGTCAAAAAAGACCCCAAAAGTATCTTGGAATGTCTTGAAATTGTACACAGTCATAGTCAAGCATGCCCTGAACAAGAATCCGTTGAATATATTTGCATATCTCTTGAAGAATATTTTTAATGAATTTTTGAAAATCCGAAAAGCGATCCATGCACTTGGACATTCCAAGTATGTTGGAATGTCTTGAAATTGTACTCAGTCATAGTCAACGACGCCCTGAACAAGAATCAATTGAAAATATTTGCATATCTCTTAAGGAATATTTTTAATGAATTTTTGAAAATGAGGAAAGTCTGTGCACTTAGGCAGTGACTTAACTTTTTATTCAAAAAAGACCCCAAAAGTATCTTGGAATGTCTTGAAATTGTACACAGTCATAGTCAAGCATGCCCTGAACAAGAATCCGTTGAATATATTTGCATATCTCTTGAAGAATATTTTTAATGAACTTTTGAAAATCAGGAAAGCGATCCATGCACTTGGACATTCCAAGTATGTTGGAATGTCTTGAAATTGTACTCAGTCATAGTCAACGACGCCCTGAACAAGAATCCGTTGAAAATATTTGCATATCGTTTAAGGAATATTTTAAAAGAATTTCTGAAATTCAGGAAAGCGATCCATGCACTTAGGCAGTGACTTAACTTTTTCGTCAAAAAAGACCCCAAAAGTATCTTGGAATGTCTTGAAATTGTACACAGTCATAGTCAAGCATGCCCTGAACAAGAATCCGTTGAATATATTTGCATATCTCTTGAAGAATATTTTTAATGAATTTTTGAAAATCCGGAAAGCGATCCATGCACTTGGACATTCCAAGTATGTTGGAATGTCTTGAAATTGTACTCGGTCATAGTCAACGACGCCCTGAACAAGAATCCATTGAAAATATTTGCATATCTCTTAAGGAATATTTTTAATGAATTTTTGAAAATGAGGAAAGTCTGTGCACTTCGGCAGTGACTTAACTTTTTATTCAAAAAAGACCCCAAAAGTATCTTGGAATGTCTTGAAATTGTACACAGTCATAGTCAAGCATGCCCTGAACAAGAATCCGTTGAATATATTTGCATATCTCTTGAAGAATATTTTTAATGAACTTTTGAAAATCAGGAAAGCGATCCATGCACTTGGACATTCCAAGTATGTTGGAATGTCTTGAAATTGTACTCAGTCATAGTCAACGACGCCCTGAACAAGAATCCGTTGAAAATATTTGCATATCGTTTAAGGAATATTTTTAAAGAATTTCTGAAAATCAGGAAAGCGATCCATGCACTTAGGCAGTGACTTAACTTTTTCGTCAAAAAAGACCCCAAAAGTATCTTGGAATGTCTTGAAATTGTACACAGTCATAGTCAAGCATGCCCTGAACAAGAATCCGTTGAATATATTTGCATATCTCTTGAAGAATATTTTTAATGAATTTTTGAAAATCCGGAAAGCGATCCATGCACTTGGACATTCCAAGTATGTTGGAATGTCTTGAAATTGTACTCGGTCATAGTCAACGACGCCCTGAACAAGAATCCATTGAAAATATTTGCATATCGCTTAAGGAATATTTTTAATGAATTTTTGAAAATGATGAAAGTCTGTGCACTTAGGCAGTGACTTAACTTTTTATTCAAAAAAGACCCCAAAGGTATCTTGGAATGTCTTGAAATTGTACACAGTCATAGTCAAGCATGCCCTGAACAAGAATCCGTTGAATATATTTGCATATCTCTTGAAGAATATTTTTAATGAACTTTTGAAAATCCGGAACGCGATCCATGCACTTGGACATTCCAAGTATGTTGGAATGTCTTGAAATTGTACTCAGTCATAGTCAACGACGCCCTGAACAAGAATCCGTTGAAAATATTTGCATATCGCTTAAGGAATATTTTTAATGAATTTTTGAAAATCAGGAAAGCGATCCATGCACTTAGGCAGTGACTTAACTTTTTTGTCAAAAAAGACCCCAAAAGTATCTTGGAATGTCTTGAAATTGTACACAGTCATAGTCAAGCATGCCCTGAACAAGAATCCGTTGAATATATTTGCATATCTCTTGAAGAATATTTTTAATGAATTTTTGAAAATCCGAAAAGCGATCCATGCACTTGGACATTCCAAGTATGTTGGAATGTCTTGAAATTGTACTCAGTCATAGTCAACGACGCCCTGAACAAGAATCAATTGAAAATATTTGCATATCTCTTAAGGAATATTTTTAATGAATTTTTGAAAATGAGGAAAGTCTGTGCACTTAGGCAGTGACTTAACTTTTTATTCAAAAAAGACCCCAAAAGTATCTTGGAATGTCTTGAAATTGTACACAGTCATAGTCAAGCATGCCCTGAACAAGAATCCGTTGAATATATTTGCATATCTCTTGAAGAATATTTTTAATGAACTTTTGAAAATCAGGAAAGCGATCCATGCACTTGGACATTCCAAGTATGTTGGAATGTCTTGAAATTGTACTCAGTCATAGTCAACGACGCCCTGAACAAGAATCCGTTGAAAATATTTGCATATCGTTTAAGGAATATTTTAAAAGAATTTCTGAAATTCAGGAAAGCGATCCATGCACTTAGGCAGTGACTTAACTTTTTCGTCAAAAAAGACCCCAAAAGTATCTTGGAATGTCTTGAAATTGTACACAGTCATAGTCAAGCATGCCCTGAACAAGAATCCGTTGAATATATTTGCATATCTCTTGAAGAATATTTTTAATGAATTTTTGAAAATCCGGAAAGCGATCCATGCACTTGGACATTCCAAGTATGTTGGAATGTCTTGAAATTGTACTCGGTCATAGTCAACGACGCCCTGAACAAGAATCCATTGAAAATATTTGCATATCTCTTAAGGAATATTTTTAATGAATTTTTGAAAATGAGGAAAGTCTGTGCACTTCGGCAGTGACTTAACTTTTTATTCAAAAAAGACCCCAAAAGTATCTTGGAATGTCTTGAAATTGTACACAGTCATAGTCAAGCATGCCCTGAACAAGAATCCGTTGAATATATTTGCATATCTCTTGAAGAATATTTTTAATGAACTTTTGAAAATCAGGAAAGCGATCCATGCACTTGGACATTCCAAGTATGTTGGAATGTTTTGAAATTGTACTCAGTCATAGTCAACGACGCCCTGAACAAGAATCCGTTGAAAATATTTGCATATCGCTTAAGGAATATTTTTAATGAATTTTTGAAAATCAGAAAAGCGATCCATGCACTTAGGCAGTGACTTAACTTTTTTGTCAAAAAAGACCCCAAAAGTATCTTGGAATGTCTTGAAATTGTACACAGTCATAGTCAAGCATGCCCTGAACAAGAATCCGTTGAATATATTTGCATATCTCTTGAAGAATATTTTTAATGAATTTTTGAAAATCCGAAAAGCGATCCATGCACTTGGACATTCCAAGTATGTTGGAATGTCTTGAAATTGTACTCAGTCATAGTCAACGACGCCCTGAACAAGAATCAATTGAAAATATTTGCATATCTCTTAAGGAATATTTTTAATGAATTTTTGAAAATGATGAAAGTCTGTGCACTTAGGCAGTGACTTAACTTTTTATCCAAAAAAGACCCCAAAGGTATCTTGGAATGTCTTGAAATTGTACACAGTCATAGTCAAGCATGCCCTGAACAAGAATCCGTTGAATATATTTGCATATCTCTTGAGGAATATTTTTAATGAATTTTTGAAAATCAGGAAAGCGATCCATGCACTTAGGCAGTGACTTAACTTTTGATGTTTTTGGGTTGTTTTTAAAGAATTAAAGCTGCAGGAGTTCATCCATGTCGTCCAGTCGCTGGAAACAAACGTTTGGACACCGTGGATCACACAGCAGGATATCAGGTGAGACGAAGGAAACGATCCATTTGCCCTGATGCACTTAGTGACTTGACTTTTTTTTCAAAAAAAACCCCAAAAGTAAATTGGAATGTCTTGAAATTGTACACAGTCATAGTCAAGCATGCCCTGAATAAGAATCCGTTGAATATATTTGCATATCTCTTGAAGAATATTTTTAATGAATTTTTGAAAATCCGGAAAGCGATCCATGCACTTGGACATTCCAAGTATGTTGGAATGTCTTGAAATTGTACTCAGTCATAGTCAACGACGCCCTGAACAAGAATCCGTTGAAAATATTTGCATATCGCTTAAGGAATATTTTTAATGAATTTTTGAAAATCAGGAAAGCGATCCATGCACTTAGGCAGTGACTTAACTTTTTCGTCAAAAAAGACCCCAAAAGTATCTTGGAATGTCTTGAAATTGTACACAGTCATAGTCAAGCATGCCCTGAACAAGAATCCGTTGAATATATTTGCATATCTCTTGAAGAATATTTTTAATGAATCTTTGAAAATCCGAAAAGCGATCCATGCACTTGGACATTCCAAGTATGTTGGAATGTCTTGAAATTGTACACAGTCATAGTCAAGCATGCCCTGAACAAGAATCCGTTGAATATATTTGCATATCTCTTGAAGAATATTTTTAATGAATTTTTGAAAATCCGGAAAGCGATCCATGCACTTGGACATTCCAAGTATGTTGGAATGTCTTGAAATTGTACTCGGTCATAGTCAACGACGCCCTGAACAAGAATCCATTGAAAATATTTGCATATCTCTTAAGGAATATTTTTAATGAATTTTTGAAAATGATGAAAGTCTGTGCACTTAGGCAGTGACTTAACTTTTTATTCAAAAAAGACCCCAAAAGTATCTTGGAATGTCTTGAAATTGTACACAGTCATAGTCAAGCATGCCCTGAACAAGAATCCGTTGAATATATTTGCATATCTCTTGAAGAATATTTTTAATGAACTTTTGAAAATCAGGAAAGCGATCCATGCACTTGGACATTCCAAGTATGTTGGAATGTCTTGAAATTGTACTCAGTCATAGTCAACGACGCCCTGAACAAGAATCCGTTGAAAATATTTGCATATCGCTTAAGGAATATTTTTAATGAATTTTTGAAAATCAGGAAAGCGATCCATGCACTTAGGCAGTGACTTAACTTTTTCGTCAAAAAAGACCCCAAAAGTATCTTGGAATGTCTTGAAATTGTACACAGTCATAGTCAAGCATGCCCTGAACAAGAATCCATTGAATATATTTGCATATCTCTTGAAGAATATTTTTAATGAATTTTTGAAAATCCGAAAAGCGATCCATGCACTTGGACATTCCAAGTATGTTGGAATGTCTTGAAATTGTACTCAGTCATAGTCAACGACGCCCTGAACAAGAATCCGTTGAAAATATTTGCATATCGCTTAAGGAATATTTTTAATGAATTTTTGAAAATCAGGAAAGCGATCCATGCACTTAGGCAGTGACTTAACTTTTTTGTCAAAAAAGACCCCAAAAGTATCTTGGAATGTCTTGAAATTGTACACAGTCATAGTCAAGCATGCCCTGAACAAGAATCCGTTGAATATATTTGCATATCTCTTGAAGAATATTTTTAATGAATTTTTGAAAATCCGAAAAGCGATCCATGCACTTGGACATTCCAAGTATGTTGGAATGTCTTGAAATTGTACTCAGTCATAGTCAACGACGCCCTGAACAAGAATCAATTGAAAATATTTGCATATCGCTTAAGGAATATTTTTAATGAATTTTTGAAAATCAGGAAAGCGATCCATGCACTTAGGCAGTGACTTAACTTTTTTGTCAAAAAAGACCCCAAAAGTATCTTGGAATGTCTTGAAATTGTACACAGTCATAGTCAAGCATGCCCTGAACAAGAATCCGTTGAATATATTTGCATATCTCTTGAAGAATATTTTTAATGAATTTTTGAAAATCCGAAAAGCGATCCATGCACTTGGACATTCCAAGTATGTTGGAATGTCTTGAAATTGTACTCAGTCATAGTCAACGACGCCCTGAACAAGAATCAATTGAAAATATTTGCATATCTCTTAAGGAATATTTTTAATGAATTTTTGAAAATGATGAAAGTCTGTGCACTTAGGCAGTGACTTAACTTTTTATTCAAAAAAGACCCCAAAAGTATCTTGGAATGTCTTGAAATTGTACACAGTCATAGTCAAGCATGCCCTGAACAAGAATCCGTTGAATATATTTGCATATCTCTTGAAGAATATTTTTAATGAACTTTTGAAAATCAGGATAGCGATCCATGCACTTGGACATTCCAAGTATGTTGGAATGTCTTGAAATTGTACTCAGTCATAGTCAACGACGCCCTGAACAAGAATCCGTTGAAAATATTTGCATATCGTTTAAGGAATATTTTTAAAGAATTTCTGAAAATCAGGAAAGCGATCCATGCACTTAGGCAGTGACTTAACTTTTTCGTCAAAAAAGACCCCAAAAGTATCTTGGAATGTCTTGAAATTGTACACAGTCATAGTCAAGCATGCCCTGAACAAGAATCCGTTGAATATATTTGCATATCTCTTGAAGAATATTTTTAATGAATTTTTGAAAATCCGGAAAGCGATCCATGCACTTGGACATTCCAAGTATGTTGGAATGTCTTGAAATTGTACTCAGTCATAGTCAACAACGCCCTGAACAAGAATCCATTGAAAATATTTGCATATCTCTTAAGGAATATTTTTAATGAATTTTTGAAAATGAGGAAAGTCTGTGCACTTAGGCAGTGACTTAACTTTTTATTCAAAAAAGACCCCAAAAGTATCTTGGAATGTCTTGAAATTGTACACAGTCATAGTCAAGCATGCCCTGAACAAGAATCCGTTGAATATATTTGCATATCTCTTGAAGAATATTTTTAATGAACTTTTGAAAATCAGGAAAGCGATCCATGCACTTGGACATTCCAAGTATGTTGGAATGTCTTGAAATTGTACTCAGTCATAGTCAACGACGCCCTGAACAAGAATCCGTTGAAAATATTTGCATATCGCTTAAGGAATATTTTTAATGAATTTTTGAAAATCAGGAAAGCGATCCATGCACTTAGGCAGTGACTTAACTTTTTCGTCAAAAAAGACCCCAAAAGTATCTTGGAATGTCTTGAAATTGTACACAGTCATAGTCAAGCATGCCCTGAACAAGAATCCGTTGAATATATTTGCATATCTCTTGAAGAATATTTTTAATGAATTTTTGAAAATCCGAAAAGCGATCCATGCACTTGGACATTCCAAGTATGTTGGAATGTCTTGAAATTGTACTCAGTCATAGTCAACGACGCCCTGAACAAGAATCAATTGAAAATATTTGCACATCTCTTAAGGCATATTTTAAATGAATTTTTGAAAATGAGGAAAGTCTGTGCACTTAGGCAGTGACTTAACTTTTTCGTCAAAAAAGACCCCAAAAGTATCTTGGAATGTCTTGAAATTGTACACAGTCATAGTCAAGCATGCCCTGAACAAGAATCCGTTGAAAATATTTGCATATCTCTTGAAGAATATTTTTAATGAACTTTTGAAAATCAGGATAGCGATCCATGCACTTGGACATTCCAAGTATGTTGGAATGTCTTGAAATTGTACTCAGTCATAGTCAACGACGCCCTGAACAAGAATCCGTTGAAAATATTTGCATATCGTTTAAGGAATATTTTTAAAGAATTTCTGAAAATCAGGAAAGCGATCCATGCACTTAGGCAGTGACTTAACTTTTTCGTCAAAAAAGACCCCAAAAGTATCTTGGAATGTCTTGAAATTGTACTCAGTCATAGTCAACGACGCCCTGAACAAGAATCAATTGAAAATATTTGCATATCTCTTAAGGAATATTTTAAATGAATTTTTGAAAATAAGGAAAGTCTGTGCACTTAGGCAGTGACTTAACTTTTTCGTCAAAAAAGACCCCAAAAGTATCTTGGAATGTCTTGAAATTGTACACAGTCATAGTCAAGCATGCCCTGAACAAGAATCCGTTGAATATATTTGCATATCTCTTGAAGAATATTTTTAATGAACTTTTGAAAATCAGGAAAGCGATCCATGCACTTGGACATTCCAAGTATGTTGGAATGTCTTGAAATTGTACTCAGTCATAGTCAACGACGCCCTGAACAAGAATCCGTTGAAAATATTTGCATATCGCTTAAGGAATATTTTTAATGAATTTTTGAAAATCAGGAAAGCGATCCATGCACTTAGGCAGTGACTTAACTTTTTTGTCAAAAAAGACCCCAAAAGTATCTTGGAATGTCTTGAAATTGTACACAGTCATAGTCAAGCATGCCCTGAACAAGAATCCGTTGAATATATTTGCATATCTCTTGAAGAATATTTTTAATGAACTTTTGAAAATCAGGAAAGCGATCCATGCACTTGGACATTCCAAGTATGTTGGAATGTCTTGAAATTGTACTCAGTCATAGTCAACGACGCCCTGAACAAGAATCCGTTGAAAATATTTGCATATCGTTTAAGGAATATTTTTAAAGAATTTCTGAAAATCAGGAAAGCGATCCATGCACTTAGGCAGTGACTTAACTTTTTCGTCCAAAAAGACCCCAAAAGTATCTTGGAATGTCTTGAAATTGTACACAGTCATAGTCAAGCATGCCCTGAACAAGAATCCGTTGAATATATTTGCATATCTCTTGAAGAATATTTTTAATGAATTTTTGAAAATCCGGAAAGCGATCCATGCACTTGGACATTCCAAGTATGTTGGAATGTCTTGAAATTGTACTCGGTCATAGTCAACGACGCCCTGAACAAGAATCCATTGAAAATATTTGCATATCGCTTAAGGAATATTTTTAATGAATTTTTGAAAATGATGAAAGTCTGTGCACTTAGGCAGTGACTTAACTTTTTATTCAAAAAAGACCCCAAAGGTATCTTGGAATGTCTTGAAATTGTACACAGTCATAGTCAAGCATGCCCTGAACAAGAATCCGTTGAATATATTTGCATATCTCTTGAAGAATATTTTTAATGAACTTTTGAAAATCCGGAAAGCGATCCATGCACTTGGACATTCCAAGTATGTTGGAATGTCTTGAAATTGTACTCAGTCATAGTCAACGACGCCCTGAACAAGAATCCGTTGAAAATATTTGCATATCGCTTAAGGAATATTTTTAATGAATTTTTGAAAATCAGGAAAGCGATCCATGCACTTAGGCAGTGACTTAACTTTTTTGTCAAAAAAGACCCCAAAAGTATCTTGGAATGTCTTGAAATTGTACACAGTCATAGTCAAGCATGCCCTGAACAAGAATCCGTTGAATATATTTGCATATCTCTTGAAGAATATTTTTAATGAATTTTTGAAAATCCGAAAAGCGATCCATGCACTTGGACATTCCAAGTATGTTGGAATGTCTTGAAATTGTACTCAGTCATAGTCAACGACGCCCTGAACCAGAATCAATTGAAAATATTTGCATATCTCTTAAGGAATATTTTTAATGAATTTTTGAAAATGAGGAAAGTCTGTGCACTTAGGCAGTGACTTAACTTTTTATTCAAAAAAGACCCCAAAAGTATCTTGGAATGTCTTGAAATTGTACACAGTCATAGTCAAGCATGCCCTGAACAAGAATCCGTTGAATATATTTGCATATCTCTTGAAGAATATTTTTAATGAACTTTTGAAAATCAGGAAAGCGATCCATGCACTTGGACATTCCAAGTATGTTGGAATGTCTTGAAATTGTACTCAGTCATAGTCAACGACGCCCTGAACAAGAATCCGTTGAAAATATTTGCATATCGTTTAAGGAATATTTTAAAAGAATTTCTGAAATTCAGGAAAGCGATCCATGCACTTAGGCAGTGACTTAACTTTTTCGTCAAAAAAGACCCCAAAAGTATCTTGGAATGTCTTGAAATTGTACACAGTCATAGTCAAGCATGCCCTGAACAAGAATCCGTTGAATATATTTGCATATCTCTTGAAGAATATTTTTAATGAATTTTTGAAAATCCGAAAAGCGATCCATGCACTTGGACATTCAAAGTATGTTGGAATGTCTTGAAATTGTACTCAGTCATAGTCAACGACGCCCTGAACAAGAATCAATTGAAAATATTTGCATATCTCTTAAGGAATATTTTTAATGAATTTTTGAAAATGAGGAAAGTCTGTGCACTTTGGCAGTGACTTAACTTTTTATTCAAAAAAGACCCCAAAAGTATCTTGGAATGTCTTGAAATTGTACACAGTCATAGTCAAGCATGCCCTGAACAAGAATCCGTTGAATATATTTGCATATCTCTTGAAGAATATTTTTAATGAACTTTTGAAAATCAGGAAAGCGATCCATGCACTTGGACATTCCAAGTATGTTGGAATGTCTTGAAATTGTACTCAGTCATAGTCAACGACGCCCTGAACAAGAATCCGTTGAAAATATTTGCATATCGTTTAAGGAATATTTTTAAAGAATTTCTGAAAATCAGGAAAGCGATCCATGCACTTAGGCAGTGACTTAACTTTTTCGTCAAAAAAGACCCCAAAAGTATCTTGGAATGTCTTGAAATTGTACACAGTCATAGTCAAGAATGCCCTGAACAAGAATCCGTTGAATATATTTGCATATCTCTTGAAGAATATTTTTAATGAATTTTTGAAAATCCGGAAAGCGATCCATGCACTTGGACATTCCAAGTATGTTGGAATGTCTTGAAATTGTACTCGGTCATAGTCAACGACGCCCTGAACAAGAATCCATTGAAAATATTTGCATATCTCTTAAGGAATATTTTTAATGAATTTTTGAAAATGAGGAAAGTCTGTGCACTTAGGCAGTGACTTAACTTTTTATTCAAAAAAGACCCCAAAAGTATCTTGGAATGTCTTGAAATTGTACACAGTCATAGTCAAGCATGCCCTGAACAAGAATCCGTTGAATATATTTGCATATCTCTTGAAGAATATTTTTAATGAACTTTTGAAAATCAGGAAAGCGATCCATGCACTTGGACATTCCAAGTATGTTGGAATGTCTTGAAATTGTACTCAGTCATAGTCAACGACGCCCTGAACAAGAATCCGTTGAAAATATTTGCATATCGTTTAAGGAATATTTTTAAAGAATTTCTGAAAATCAGGAAAGCGATCCATGCACTTAGGCAGTGACTTAACTTTTTTGTCAAAAAAGACCCCAAAAGTATCTTGGAATGTCTTGAAATTGTACACAGTCATAGTCAAGCATGCCCTGAACAAGAATCCGTTGAATATATTTGCATATCTCTTGAAGAATATTTTTAATGAATTTTTGAAAATCCGAAAAGCGATCCATGCACTTGGACATTCCAAGTATGTTGGAATGTCTTGAAATTGTACTCAGTCATAGTCAACGACGCCCTGAACAAGAATCAATTGAAAATATTTGCATATCTCTTAAGGAATATTTTTAATGAATTTTTGAAAATGAGGAAAGTCTGTGCACTTAGGCAGTGACTTAACTTTTTATTCAAAAAAGACCCCAAAAGTATCTTGGAATGTCTTGAAATTGTACACAGTCATAGTCAAGCATGCCCTGAACAAGAATCCGTTGAATATATTTGCATATCTCTTGAAGAATATTTTTAATGAACTTTTGAAAATCAGGAAAGCGATCCATGCACTTGGACATTCCAAGTATGTTGGAATGTCTTGAAATTGTACTCAGTCATAGTCAACGACGCCCTGAACAAGAATCCGTTGAAAATATTTGCATATCGTTTAAGGAATATTTTTAAAGAATTTCTGAAAATCAGGAAAGCGATCCATGCACTTAGGCAGTGACTTAACTTTTTCGTCAAAAAAGACCCCAAAAGTATCTTGGAATGTCTTGAAATTGTACACAGTCATAGTCAAGCATGCCCTGAACAAGAATCCGTTGAATATATTTGCATATCTCTTGAAGAATATTTTTAATGAATTTTTGAAAATCCGGAAAGCGATCCATGCACTTGGACATTCCAAGTATGTTGGAATGTCTTGAAATTGTACTCGGTCATAGTCAACGACGCCCTGAACAAGAATCCATTGAAAATATTTGCATATCTCTTAAGGAATATTTTTAATGAATTTTTGAAAATAATGAAAGTCTGTGCACTTAGGCAGTGACTTAACTTTTTATTCAAAAAAGACCCCAAAGGTATCTTGGAATGTCTTGAAATTGTACACAGTCATAGTCAAGCATGCCCTGAACAAGAATCCGTTGAATATATTTGCATATCTCTTGAAGAATATTTTTAATGAACTTTTGAAAATCAGGAAAGCGATCCATGCACTTGGACATTCCAAGTATGTTGGAATGTCTTGAAATTGTACTCAGTCATAGTCAACGACGCCCTGAACAAGAATCCGTTGAAAATATTTGCATATCGCTTAAGGAATATTTTTTATGAATTTTTGAAAATCAGGAAAGCGATCCATGCACTTAGGCAGTGACTTAACTTTTTTGTCAAAAAAGACCCCAAAAGTATCTTGGAATGTCTTGAAATTGTACACAGTCATAGTCAAGCATGCCCTGAACAAGAATCCGTTGAATATATTTGCATATCTCTTGAAGAATATTTTTAATGAATTTTTGAAAATCCGAAAAGCGATCCATGCACTTGGACATTCCAAGTATGTTGGAATGTCTTGAAATTGTACTCAGTCATAGTCAACGACGCCCTGAACAAGAATCAATTGAAAATATTTGCATATCTCTTAAGGAATATTTTTAATGAATTTTTGAAAATGAGGAAAGTCTGTGCACTTAGGCAGTGACTTAACTTTTTATTCAAAAAAGACCCCAAAAGTATCTTGGAATGTCTTGAAATTGTACACAGTCATAGTCAAGAATGCCCTGAACAAGAATCCGTTGAATATATTTGCATATCTCTTAAGGAATATTTTTAATGAATTTTTGAAAATGATGAAAGTCTGTGCATTTAGGCAGTGACTTAACTTTTTATTCAAAAAAGACCCCAAAGGTATCTTGGAATGTCTTGAAATTGTACACAGTCATAGTCAAGCATGCCCTGAACAAGAATCCGTTGAATATATTTGCATATCTCTTGAAGAATATTTTTAATGAACTTTTGAAAATCAGGAAAGCGATCCATGCACTTGGACATTCCAAGTATGTTGGAATGTCTTGAAATTGTACTCAGTCATAGTCAACGACGCCCTGAACAAGAATCCGTTGAAAATATTTGCATATCGCTTAAGGAATATTTCTAATGAATTTTTGAAAATCAGGAAAGCGATCCATGCACTTAGGCAGTGACTTAACTTTTTTGTCAAAAAAGACCCCAAAAGTATCTTGGAATGTCTTGAAATTGTACACAGTCATAGTCAAGCATGCCCTGAACAAGAATCCGTTGAATATATTTGCATATCTCTTGAAGAATATTTTTAATGAACTTTTGAAAATCAGGAAAGCGATCCATGCACTTGGACATTCCAAGTATGTTGGAATGTCTTGAAATTGTACTCAGTCATAGTCAACGACGCCCTGAATAAGAATCCGTTGAAAATATTTGCGTATCGTTTAAGGAATATTTTTAAAGAATTTCTGAAAATCAGGAAAGCGATCCATGCACTTAGGCAGTGACTTAACTTTTTATTCAAAAAAGACCCCAAAAGTATCTTGGAATGTCTTGAAGTTGTACACAGTCATAGTCAAGCATGCCCTGAACAAGAATCCGTTGAATATATTTGCATATCTCTTGAAGAATATTTTTAATGAATTTTTGAAAATCCGGAAAGCGATCCATGCACTAGGACATTCCAAGTATGTTGGAATGTCTTGAAATTGTACTCGGTCATAGTCAACGACGCCCTGAACAAGAATCCATTGAAAATATTTGCATATCTCTTAAGGAATATTTTTAATGAATTTTTGAAAATGATGAAAGTCTGTGCACTTAGGCAGTGACTTAACTTTTTATTCAAAAAAGACCCCAAAGGTATCTTGGAATGTCTTGAAATTGTACACAGTCATAGTCAAGCATGCCCTGAACAAGAATCCGTTGAATATATTTGCATATCTCTTGAAGAATATTTTTAATGAACTTTTGAAAATCCGGAAAGCGATCCATGCACTTGGACATTCCAAGTATGTTGGAATGTCTTGAAATTGTACTCGGTCATAGTCAACGACGCCCTGAACAAGAATCCATTGAAAATATTTGCATATCTCTTAAGGAATATTTTTAATGAATTTTTGAAAATGAGAAAGTCTGTGCACTTAGGCAGTGACTTAACTTTTTATTCAAAAAAGACCCCAAAAGTATCTTGGAATGTCTTGAAATTGTACACAGTCATAGTCAAGCATGCCCTGAACAAGAATCCGTTGAATATATTTGCATATCTCTTGAAGAATATTTTTAATGAACTTTTGAAAATCAGGAAAGCGATCCATGCACTTGGACATTCCAAGTATGTTGGAATGTCTTGAAATTGTACTCAGTCATAGTCAACGACGCCCTGAACAAGAATCCGTTGAAAATATTTGCATATCGTTTAAGGAATATTTTTAAAGAATTTCTGAAAATCAGGAAAGCGATCCATGCACTTAGGCAGTGACTTAACTTTTTTGTCAAAAAAGACCCCAAAAGTATCTTGGAATGTCTTGAAATTGTACACAGTCATAGTCAAGCATGCCCTGAACAAGAATCCGTTGAATATATTTGCATATCTCTTGAAGAATATTTTTAATGAACTTTTGAAAATCAGGAAAGCGATCCATGCACTTGGACATTCCAAGTATGTTGGAATGTCTTGAAATTGTACTCAGTCATAGTCAACGACGCCCTGAACAAGAATCCGTTGAAAATATTTGCATATCGTTTAAGGAATATTTTTAAAGAATTTCTGAAAATCAGGAAAGCGATCCATGCACTTAGGCAGTGACTTAACTTTTTCGTCAAAAAAGACCCCAAAAGTATCTTGGAATGTCTTGAAATTGTACACAGTCATAGTCAAGCATGCCCTGAACAAGAATCCGTTGAATATATTTGCATATCTCTTGAAGAATATTTTTAATGAATTTTTGAAAATCCGGAAAGCGATCCATGCACTTGGACATTCCAAGTATGTTGGAATGTCTTGAAATTGTACTCGGTCATAGTCAACGACGCCCTGAACAAGAATCCATTGAAAATATTTGCATATCTCTTAAGGAATATTTTTAATGAATTTTTGAAAATGATGAAAGTCTGTGCACTTAGGCAGTGACTTAACTTTTTATTCAAAAAAGACCCCAAAGGTATCTTGGAATGTCTCGAAATTGTACACAGTCATAGTCAAGCATGCCCTGAACAAGAATCCGTTGAATATATTTGCATATCTCTTGAAGAATATTTTTAATGAACTTTTGAAAATCAGGAAAGCGATCCATGCACTTGGACATTCCAAGTATGTTGGAATGTCTTGAAATTGTACTCAGTCATAGTCAACGACGCCCTGAACAAGAATCCGTTGAAAATATTTGCATATCGCTTAAGGAATATTTTTAATGAATTTTTGAAAATCAGGAAAGCGATCCATGCACTTGGACATTCCAAGTATGTTGGAATGTCTTGAAATTGTACTCAGTCATAGTCAACGACGCCCTGAACAAGAATCCGTTGAAAATATTTGCATATCGCTTAAGGAATATTTTTAATGAATTTTTGAAAATCAGGAAAGCGATCCATGCACTTAGGCAGTGACTTAACTTTTTCGTCAAAAAAGACCCCAAAAGTATCTTGGAATGTCTTGAAATTGTACACAGTCATATTCAAGCATGCCCTGAACAAGAATCCGTTGAATATATTTGCATATCTCTTGAAGAATATTTTTAAATGAATTTTTGAAAATCCGAAAAGCGATCCATGCACTTGGACATTCCAAGTATGTTGGAATGTCTTGAAATTGTACTCAGTCATAGTCAACGACGCCCTGAACAAGAATCAATTGAAAATATTTGCATATCTCTTAAGGAATATTTTTAATGAATTTTTGAAAATGAGGAAAGTCTGTGCACTTAGGCAGTGACTTAACTTTTTATTCAAAAAAGACCCCAAAAGTATCTTGGAATGTCTTGAAATTGTACACAGTCATAGTCAAGCATGCCCTGAACAAGAATCCGTTGAATATATTTGCATATCTCTTGAAGAATATTTTTAATGAACTTTTGAAAATCAGGAAAGCGATCCATGCACTTGGACATTCCAAGTATGTTGGAATGTCTTGAAATTGTACTCAGTCATAGTCAACGACGCCCTGAACAAGAATCCGTTGAAAATATTTGCATATCGTTTAAGGAATATTTTTAAAGAATTTCTGAAAATCAGGAAAGCGATCCATGCACTTAGGCAGTGACTTAACTTTTTCGTCAAAAAAGACCCCAAAAGTATCTTGGAATGTCTTGAAATTGTACACAGTCATAGTCAAGCATGCCCTGAACAAGAATCCGTTGAATATATTTGCATATCTCTTAAAGAATATTTTTAATGAATTTTTGAAAATCCGGAAAGCGATCCATGCACTTGGACATTCCAAGTATGTTGGAATGTCTTGAAATTGTACTCAGTCATAGTCAACAACGCCCTGAACAAGAATCCATTGAAAATATTTGCATATCTCTTAAGGAATATTTTTAATGAATTTTTGAAAATGAGGAAAGTCTGTGCACTTAGGCAGTGACTTAACTTTTTATTCAAAAAAGACCCCAAAAGTATCTTGGAATGTCTTGAAATTGTACACAGTCATAGTCAAGCATGCCCTGAACAAGAATCCGTTGAATATATTTGCATATCTCTTGAAGAATATTTTTAATGAACTTTTGAAAATCAGGAAAGCGATCCATGCACTTGGACATTCCAAGTATGTTGGAATGTTTTGAAATTGTACTCAGTCATAGTCAACGACGCCCTGAACAAGAATCCGTTGAAAATATTTGCATATCGCTTAAGGAATATTTTTAATGAATTTTTGAAAATCAGGAAAGCGATTCATGCACTTAGGCAGTGACTTAACTTTTTATTCAAAAAAGACCCCAAAAGTATCTTGGAATGTCTTGAAATTGTACACAGTCATAGTCAATTATGCCCTGAACAAGAATCCGTTGAATATATTTGCATATCTCTTGAAGAATATTTTTAATGAATTTTTGAAAATCCGAAAAGCGATCCATGCACTTGGACATTCCAAGTATGTTGGAATGTCTTGAAATTGTACTCAGTCATAGTCAACGACGCCCTGAACAAGAATCAATTGAAAATATTTGCATATCTCTTAAGGAATATTTTTAATGAATTTTTGAAAATGAGGAAAGTCTGTGCACTTAGGCAGTGACTTAACTTTTTATTCAAAAAAGACCCCAAAAGTATCTTGGAATGTCTTGAAATTGTACACAGTCACAGTCAAGCATGCCCTGAACAAGAATCCGTTGAATATATTTGCATATCTCTTGAAGAATATTTTTAATGAACTTTTGAAAATCAGGAAAGCGATCCATGCACTTGGACATTCCAAGTATGTTGGAATGTCTTGAAATTGTACTCAGTCATAGTCAACGACGCCCTGAACAAGAATCCGTTGAAAATATTTGCATATCGTTTAAGGAATATTTTTAAAGAATTTCTGAAAATCAGGAAAGCGATCCATGCACTTAGGCAGTGACTTAACTTTTTCGTCAAAAAAGACCCCAAAAGTATCTTGGAATGTCTTGAAATTGTACACAGTCATAGTCAAGCATGCCCTGAACAAGAATCTGTTGAATATATTTGCATATCTCTTGAAGAATATTTTTAATGAATTTTTGAAAATCCGAAAAGCGATCCATGCACTTGGACATTCCAAGTATGTTGGAATGTCTTGAAATTGTACTCAGTCATAGTCAACGACGCCCTGAACAAGAATCAATTGAAAATATTTGCATATCTCTTAAGGAATATTTTTAATGAATTTTTGAAAATGAGGAAAGTCTGTGCACTTTGGCAGTGACTTAACTTTTTATTCAAAAAAGACCCCAAAAGTATCTTGGAATGTCTTGAAATTGTACACAGTCATAGTCAAGCATGCCCTGAACAAGAATCCGTTGAATATATTTGCATATCTCTTGAAGAATATTTTTAATGAACTTTTGAAAATCAGGAAATCGATCCATGCACTTGGACATTCCAAGTATGTTGGAATGTCTTGAAATTGTACTCAGTCATAGTCAATGACGCCCTGAACAAGAATCCGTTGAAAATATTTGCATATCGTTTAAGGAATATTTTTAAAGAATTTCTGAAAATCAGGAAAGCGATCCATGCACTTAGGCAGTGACTTAACTTTTTCGTCAAAAAAGACCCCAAAAGTATCTTGGAATGTCTTGAAATTGTACACAGTCACAGTCAAGCATGCCCTGAACAAGAATCCGTTGAATATATTTGCATATCTCTTGAAGAATATTTTTAATGAACTTTTGAAAATCAGGAAAGCGATCCATGCACTTGGACATTCCAAGTATGTTGGAATGTCTTGAAATTGTACTCAGTCATAGTCAACGACGCCCTGAACAAGAATCCGTTGAAAATATTTGCATATCGCTTAAGGAATATTTTTAATGAATTTTTGAAAATCAGGAAAGCGATCCATGCACTTAGGCAGTGACTTAACTTTTTCGTCAAAAAAGACCCCAAAAGTATCTTGGAATGTCTTGAAATTGTACACAGTCATATTCAAGCATGCCCTGAACAAGAATCCGTTGAATATATTTGCATATCTCTTGAAGAATATTTTTAAATGAATTTTTGAAAATCCGAAAAGCGATCCATGCACTTGGACATTCCAAGTATGTTGGAATGTCTTGAAATTGTACTCAGTCATAGTCAACGACGCCCTGAACAAGAATCAATTGAAAATATTTGCATATCTCTTAAGGAATATTTTTAATGAATTTTTGAAAATGAGGAAAGTCTGTGCACTTAGGCAGTGACTTAACTTTTTATTCAAAAAAGACCCCAAAAGTATCTTGGAATGTCTTGAAATTGTACACAGTCATAGTCAAGCATGCCCTGAACAAGAATCCGTTGAATATATTTGCATATCTCTTGAAGAATATTTTTAATGAACTTTTGAAAATCAGGAAAGCGATCCATGCACTTGGACATTCCAAGTATGTTGGAATGTCTTGAAATTGTACTCAGTCATAGTCAACGACGCCCTGAACAAGAATCCGTTGAAAATATTTGCATATCGTTTAAGGAATATTTTTAAAGAATTTCTGAAAATCAGGAAAGCGATCCATGCACTTAGGCAGTGACTTAACTTTTTCGTCAAAAAAGACCCCAAAAGTATCTTGGAATGTCTTGAAATTGTACACAGTCATAGTCAAGCATGCCCTGAACAAGAATCCGTTGAATATATTTGCATATCTCTTAAAGAATATTTTTAATGAATTTTTGAAAATCCGGAAAGCGATCCATGCACTTGGACATTCCAAGTATGTTGGAATGTCTTGAAATTGTACTCAGTCATAGTCAACAACGCCCTGAACAAGAATCCATTGAAAATATTTGCATATCTCTTAAGGAATATTTTTAATGAATTTTTGAAAATGAGGAAAGTCTGTGCACTTAGGCAGTGACTTAACTTTTTATTCAAAAAAGACCCCAAAAGTATCTTGGAATGTCTTGAAATTGTACACAGTCATAGTCAAGCATGCCCTGAACAAGAATCCGTTGAATATATTTGCATATCTCTTGAAGAATATTTTTAATGAACTTTTGAAAATCAGGAAAGCGATCCATGCACTTGGACATTCCAAGTATGTTGGAATGTTTTGAAATTGTACTCAGTCATAGTCAACGACGCCCTGAACAAGAATCCGTTGAAAATATTTGCATATCGCTTAAGGAATATTTTTAATGAATTTTTGAAAATCAGGAAAGCGATTCATGCACTTAGGCAGTGACTTAACTTTTTATTCAAAAAAGACCCCAAAAGTATCTTGGAATGTCTTGAAATTGTACACAGTCATAGTCAAGCATGCCCTGAACAAGAATCCGTTGAATATATTTGCATATCTCTTGAAGAATATTTTTAATGAATTTTTGAAAATCCGAAAAGCGATCCATGCACTTGGACATTCCAAGTATGTTGGAATGTCTTGAAATTGTACTCAGTCATAGTCAACGACGCCCTGAACAAGAATCAATTGAAAATATTTGCATATCTCTTAAGGAATATTTTTAATGAATTTTTGAAAATGAGGAAAGTCTGTGCACTTAGGCAGTGACTTAACTTTTTATTCAAAAAAGACCCCAAAAGTATCTTGGAATGTCTTGAAATTGTACACAGTCACAGTCAAGCATGCCCTGAACAAGAATCCGTTGAATATATTTGCATATCTCTTGAAGAATATTTTTAATGAACTTTTGAAAATCAGGAAAGCGATCCATGCACTTGGACATTCCAAGTATGTTGGAATGTCTTGAAATTGTACTCAGTCATAGTCAACGACGCCCTGAACAAGAATCCGTTGAAAATATTTGCATATCGTTTAAGGAATATTTTTAAAGAATTTCTGAAAATCAGGAAAGCGATCCATGCACTTAGGCAGTGACTTAACTTTTTCGTCAAAAAAGACCCCAAAAGTATCTTGGAATGTCTTGAAATTGTACACAGTCATAGTCAAGCATGCCCTGAACAAGAATCTGTTGAATATATTTGCATATCTCTTGAAGAATATTTTTAATGAATTTTTGAAAATCCGAAAAGCGATCCATGCACTTGGACATTCCAAGTATGTTGGAATGTCTTGAAATTGTACTCAGTCATAGTCAACGACGCCCTGAACAAGAATCAATTGAAAATATTTGCATATCTCTTAAGGAATATTTTTAATGAATTTTTGAAAATGAGGAAAGTCTGTGCACTTTGGCAGTGACTTAACTTTTTATTCAAAAAAGACCCCAAAAGTATCTTGGAATGTCTTGAAATTGTACACAGTCATAGTCAAGCATGCCCTGAACAAGAATCCGTTGAATATATTTGCATATCTCTTGAAGAATATTTTTAATGAACTTTTGAAAATCAGGAAATCGATCCATGCACTTGGACATTCCAAGTATGTTGGAATGTCTTGAAATTGTACTCAGTCATAGTCAATGACGCCCTGAACAAGAATCCGTTGAAAATATTTGCATATCGTTTAAGGAATATTTTTAAAGAATTTCTGAAAATCAGGAAAGCGATCCATGCACTTAGGCAGTGACTTAACTTTTTCGTCAAAAAAGACCCCAAAAGTATCTTGGAATGTCTTGAAATTGTACACAGTCATAGTCAAGCATGCCCTGAACAAGAATCCGTTGAATATATTTGCATATCTCTTGAAGAATATTTTTAATGAATTTTTGAAAATCCGGAAAGCGATCCATGCACTTGGACATTCCAAGTATGTTGGAATGTCTTGAAATTGTACTCGGTCATAGTCAACGACGCCCTGAACAAGAATCCATTGAAAATATTTGCATATCTCTTAAGGAATATTTTTAATGAATTTTTGAAAATGATGAAAGTCTGTGCACTTAGGCAGTGACTTAACTTTTTATTCAAAAAAGACCCCAAAGGTATCTTGGAATGTCTTGAAATTGTACACAGTCATAGTCAAGCATGCCCTGAACAAGAATCCGTTGAATATATTTGCATATCTCTTGAAGAATATTTTTAATGAACTTTTGAAAATCAGGAAATCGATCCATGCACTTGGACATTCCAAGTATGTTGGAATGTCTTGAAATTGTACTCAGTCATAGTCAATGACGCCCTGAACAAGAATCCGTTGAAAATATTTGCATATCGTTTAAGGAATATTTTTAAAGAATTTCTGAAAATCAGGAAAGCGATCCATGCACTTAGGCAGTGACTTAACTTTTTCGTCAAAAAAGACCCCAAAAGTATCTTGGAATGTCTTGAAATTGTACACAGTCACAGTCAAGCATGCCCTGAACAAGAATCCGTTGAATATATTTGCATATCTCTTGAAGAATATTTTTAATGAACTTTTGAAAATCAGGAAAGCGATCCATGCACTTGGACATTCCAAGTATGTTGGAATGTCTTGAAATTGTACTCAGTCATAGTCAACGACGCCCTGAACAAGAATCCGTTGAAAATATTTGCATATCGCTTAAGGAATATTTTTAATGAATTTTTGAAAATCAGGAAAGCGATCCATGCACTTAGGCAGTGACTTAACTTTTTCGTCAAAAAAGACCCCAAAAGTATCTTGGAATGTCTTGAAATTGTACACAGTCATATTCAAGCATGCCCTGAACAAGAATCCGTTGAATATATTTGCATATCTCTTGAAGAATATTTTTAAATGAATTTTTGAAAATCCGAAAAGCGATCCATGCACTTGGACATTCCAAGTATGTTGGAATGTCTTGAAATTGTACTCAGTCATAGTCAACGACGCCCTGAACAAGAATCAATTGAAAATATTTGCATATCTCTTAAGGAATATTTTTAATGAATTTTTGAAAATGAGGAAAGTCTGTGCACTTAGGCAGTGACTTAACTTTTTATTCAAAAAAGACCCCAAAAGTATCTTGGAATGTCTTGAAATTGTACACAGTCATAGTCAAGCATGCCCTGAACAAGAATCCGTTGAATATATTTGCATATCTCTTGAAGAATATTTTTAATGAACTTTTGAAAATCAGGAAAGCGATCCATGCACTTGGACATTCCAAGTATGTTGGAATGTCTTGAAATTGTACTCAGTCATAGTCAACGACGCCCTGAACAAGAATCCGTTGAAAATATTTGCATATCGTTTAAGGAATATTTTTAAAGAATTTCTGAAAATCAGGAAAGCGATCCATGCACTTAGGCAGTGACTTAACTTTTTCGTCAAAAAAGACCCCAAAAGTATCTTGGAATGTCTTGAAATTGTACACAGTCATAGTCAAGCATGCCCTGAACAAGAATCCGTTGAATATATTTGCATATCTCTTAAAGAATATTTTTAATGAATTTTTGAAAATCCGGAAAGCGATCCATGCACTTGGACATTCCAAGTATGTTGGAATGTCTTGAAATTGTACTCAGTCATAGTCAACAACGCCCTGAACAAGAATCCATTGAAAATATTTGCATATCTCTTAAGGAATATTTTTAATGAATTTTTGAAAATGAGGAAAGTCTGTGCACTTAGGCAGTGACTTAACTTTTTATTCAAAAAAGACCCCAAAAGTATCTTGGAATGTCTTGAAATTGTACACAGTCATAGTCAAGCATGCCCTGAACAAGAATCCGTTGAATATATTTGCATATCTCTTGAAGAATATTTTTAATGAACTTTTGAAAATCAGGAAAGCGATCCATGCACTTGGACATTCCAAGTATGTTGGAATGTTTTGAAATTGTACTCAGTCATAGTCAACGACGCCCTGAACAAGAATCCGTTGAAAATATTTGCATATCGCTTAAGGAATATTTTTAATGAATTTTTGAAAATCAGGAAAGCGATTCATGCACTTAGGCAGTGACTTAACTTTTTATTCAAAAAAGACCCCAAAAGTATCTTGGAATGTCTTGAAATTGTACACAGTCATAGTCAAGCATGCCCTGAACAAGAATCCGTTGAATATATTTGCATATCTCTTGAAGAATATTTTTAATGAATTTTTGAAAATCCGAAAAGCGATCCATGCACTTGGACATTCCAAGTATGTTGGAATGTCTTGAAATTGTACTCAGTCATAGTCAACGACGCCCTGAACAAGAATCAATTGAAAATATTTGCATATCTCTTAAGGAATATTTTTAATGAATTTTTGAAAATGAGGAAAGTCTGTGCACTTAGGCAGTGACTTAACTTTTTATTCAAAAAAGACCCCAAAAGTATCTTGGAATGTCTTGAAATTGTACACAGTCACAGTCAAGCATGCCCTGAACAAGAATCCGTTGAATATATTTGCATATCTCTTGAAGAATATTTTTAATGAACTTTTGAAAATCAGGAAAGCGATCCATGCACTTGGACATTCCAAGTGTGTTGGAATGTCTTGAAATTGTACTCAGTCATAGTCAACGACGCCCTGAACAAGAATCCGTTGAAAATATTTGCATATCGCTTAAGGAATATTTTTAATGAATTTTTGAAAATCAGGAAAGCGATCCATGCACTTAGGCAGTGACTTAACTTTTTCGTCAAAAAAGACCCCAAAAGTATCTTGGAATGTCTTGAAATTGTACACAGTCATAGTCAAGCATGCCCTGAACAAGAATCCGTTGAATATATTTGCATATCTCTTGAAGAATATTTTTAATGAATTTTTGAAAATCCGAAAAGTGATCCATGCACTTGGACATTCCAAGTATGTTGGAATGTCTTGAAATTGTACTCAGTCATAGTCAACGACGCCCTGAACAAGAATCAATTGAAAATATTTGCATATCTCTTAAGGAATATTTTTAATGAATTTTTGAAAATGAGGAAAGTCTGTGCACTTAGGCAGTGACTTAACTTTTTATTCAAAAAAGATCCCAAAAGTATCTTGGAATGTCTTGAAATTGTACACAGTCATAGTCAAGCATGCCCTGAACAAGAATCCGTTGAATATATTTGCATATCTCTTGAAGAATATTTTTAATGAACTTTTGAAAATCAGGAAAGCGATCCATGCACTTGGACATTCCAAGTATGTTGGAATGTCTTGAAATTGTACTCAGTCATAGTCAATGACGCCCTGAACAAGAATCCGTTGAAAATATTTGCATATCGTTTAAGGAATATTTTTAAAGAATTTCTGAAAATCAGGAAAGCGATCCATGCACTTAGGCAGTGACTTAACTTTTTCGTCAAAAAAGACCCCAAAAGTATCTTGGAATGTCTTGAAATTGTACACAGTCATAGTCAAGCATGCCCTGAACAAGAATCCGTTGAATATATTTGCATATCTCTTGAAGAATATTTTTAATGAATTTTTGAAAATCCGGAAAGCGATCCATGCACTTGGACATTCCAAGTATGTTGGAATGTCTTGAAATTGTACTCGGTCATAGTCAACGACGCCCTGAACAAGAATCCATTGAAAATATTTGCATATCTCTTAAGGAATATTTTTAATGAATTTTTGAAAATGATGAAAGTCTGTGCACTTAGGCAGTGACTTAACTTTTTATTCAAAAAAGACCCCAAAGGTATCTTGGAATGTCTTGAAATTGTACACAGTCATAGTCAAGCATGCCCTGAACAAGAATCCGTTGAATATATTTGCATATCTCTTGAAGAATATTTTTAATGAACTTTTGAAAATCAGGAAAGCGATCCATGCACTTGGACATTCCAAGTATGTTGGAATGTCTTGAAATTGTACTCAGTCATAGTCAACGACGCCCTGAACAAGAATCCGTTGAAAATATTTGCATATCGCTTAAGGAATATTTTTAATGAATTTTTGAAAATCAGGAAAGCGATCCATGCACTTAGGCAGTGACTTAACTTTTTCGTCAAAAAAGACCCCAAAAGTATCTTGGAATGTCTTGAAATTGTACACAGTCATAGTCAAGCATGCCCTGAACAAGAATCCGTTGAATATATTTGCATATCTCTTGAAGAATATTTTTAATGAATTTTTGAAAATCCGAAAAGCGATCCATGCACTTGGACATTCCAAGTATGTTGGAATGTCTTGAAATTGTACTCAGTCATAGTCAACGACGCCCTGAACAAGAATCAATTGAAAATATTTGCATATCTCTTAAGGAATATTTTTAATGAATTTTTGAAAATGAGGAAAGTCTGTGCACTTAGGCAGTGACTTAACTTTTTATTCAAAAAAGATCCCAAAAGTATCTTGGAATGTCTTGAAATTGTACACAGTCATAGTCAAGCATGCCCTGAACAAGAATCCGTTGAATATATTTGCATATCTCTTGAAGAATATTTTTAATGAACTTTTGAAAATCAGGAAAGCGATCCATGCACTTGGACATTCCAAGTATGTTGGAATGTCTTGAAATTGTACTCAGTCATAGTCAATGACGCCCTGAACAAGAATCCGTTGAAAATATTTGCATATCGTTTAAGGAATATTTTTAAAGAATTTCTGAAAATCAGGAAAGCGATCCATGCACTTAGGCAGTGACTTAACTTTTTTGTCAAAAAAGACCCCAAAAGTATCTTGGAATGTCTTGAAATTGTACACAGTCATAGTCAAGCATGCCCTGAACAAGAATCCGTTGAATATATTTGCATATCTCTTGAAGAATATTTTTAATGAATTTTTGAAAATCCGGAAAGCGATCCATGCACTTGGACATTCCAAGTATGTTGGAATGTCTTGAAATTGTACTCGGTCATAGTCAACGACGCCCTGAACAAGAATCCATTGAAAATATTTGCATATCTCTTAAGGAATATTTTTAATGAATTTTTGAAAATGATGAAAGTCTGTGCACTTAGGCAGTGACTTAACTTTTTATTCAAAAAAGACCCCAAAGGTATCTTGGAATGTCTTGAAATTGTACACAGTCATAGTCAAGCATGCCCTGAACAAGAATCCGTTGAATATATTTGCATATCTCTTGAAGAATATTTTTAATGAACTTTTGAAAATCAGGAAAGCGATCCATGCACTTGGACATTCCAAGTATGTTGGAATGTCTTGAAATTGTACTCAGTCATAGTCAACGACGCCCTGAACAAGAATCCGTTGAAAATATTTGCATATCGCTTAAGGAATATTTTTAATGAATTTTTGAAAATCAGGAAAGCGATCCATGCACTTAGGCAGTGACTTAACTTTTTCGTCAAAAAAGACCCCAAAAGTATCTTGGAATGTCTTGAAATTGTACACAGTCATAGTCAAGCATGCCCTGAACAAGAATCCGTTGAATATATTTGCATATCTCTTGAAGAATATTTTTAATGAATTTTTGAAAATCCGAAAAGCGATCCATGCACTTGGACATTCCAAGTATGTTGGAATGTCTTGAAATTGTACTCAGTCATAGTCAACGACGCCCTGAACAAGAATCAATTGAAAATATTTGCATATCTCTTAAGGAATATTTTTAATGAATTTTTGAAAATGAGGAAAGTCTGTGCACTTAGGCAGTGACTTAACTTTTTATTCAAAAAAGATCCCAAAAGTATCTTGGAATGTCTTGAAATTGTACACAGTCATAGTCAAGCATGCCCTGAACAAGAATCCGTTGAATATATTTGCATATCTCTTGAAGAATATTTTTAATGAACTTTTGAAAATCAGGAAAGCGATCCATGCACTTGGACATTCCAAGTATGTTGGAATGTCTTGTAATTGTACTCAGTCATAGTCAACGACGCCCTGAACAAGAATCCGTTGAAAATATTTGCATATCGTTTAAGGAATATTTTTAAAGAATTTCTGAAAATCAGGAAAGCGATCCATGCACTTAGGCAGTGACTTAAATTTTTCGTCAAAAAAGACCCCAAAAGTATCTTGGAATGTCTTGAAATTGTACACAGTCATAGTCAACAACGCCCTGAACAAGAATCCATTGAAAATATTTGCATATCTCTTAAGGAATATTTTTAATGAATTTTTGAAAATGAGGAAAGTCTGTGCACTTAGGCAGTGACTTAACTTTTTATTCAAAAAAGACCCCAAAAGTATCTTGGAATGTCTTGAAATTGTACACAGTCATAGTCAAGCATGCCCTGAACAAGAATCCGTTGAATATATTTGCATATCTCTTGAAGAATATTTTTAATGAATTTTTGAAAATCCGGAAAGCGATCCATGCACTTGGACATTCCAAGTATGTTGGAATGTCTTGAAATTGTACTCGGTCATAGTCAACGACGCCCTGAACAAGAATCCATTGAAAATATTTGCATATCTCTTAAGGAATATTTTTAATGAATTTTTGAAAATGATGAAAGTCTGTGCACTTAGGCAGTGACTTAACTTTTTATTCAAAAAAGACCCCAAAGGTATCTTGGAATGTCTTGAAATTGTACACAGTCATAGTCAAGCATGCCCTGAACAAGAATCCGTTGAATATATTTGCATATCTCTTGAAGAATATTTTTAATGAACTTTTGAAAATCAGGAAAGCGATCCATGCACTTGGACATTCCAAGTATGTTGGAATGTCTTGAAATTGTACTCAGTCATAGTCAACGACGCCCTGAACAAGAATCCGTTGAAAATATTTGCATATCGCTTAAGGAATATTTTTAATGAATTTTTGAAAATCAGGAAAGCGATCCATGCACTTAGGCAGTGACTTAACTTTTTCGTCAAAAAAGACCCCAAAAGTATCTTGGAATGTCTTGAAATTGTACACAGTCATAGTCAAGCATGCCCTGAACAAGAATCCGTTGAATATATTTGCATATCTCTTGAAGAATATTTTTAATGAATTTTTGAAAATCCGAAAAGCGATCCATGCACTTGGACATTCCAAGTATGTTGGAATGTCTTGAAATTGTACTCAGTCATAGTCAACGACGCCCTGAACAAGAATCAATTGAAAATATTTGCATATCTCTTAAGGAATATTTTTAATGAATTTTTGAAAATGAGGAAAGTCTGTGCACTTAGGCAGTGACTTAACTTTTTATTCAAAAAAGATCCCAAAAGTATCTTGGAATGTCTTGAAATTGTACACAGTCATAGTCAAGCATGCCCTGAACAAGAATCCGTTGAATATATTTGCATATCTCTTGAAGAATATTTTTAATGAACTTTTGAAAATCAGGAAAGCGATCCATGCACTTGGACATTCCAAGTATGTTGGAATGTCTTGTAATTGTACTCAGTCATAGTCAACGACGCCCTGAACAAGAATCCGTTGAAAATATTTGCATATCGTTTAAGGAATATTTTTAAAGAATTTCTGAAAATCAGGAAAGCGATCCATGCACTTAGGCAGTGACTTAAATTTTTCGTCAAAAAAGACCCCAAAAGTATCTTGGAATGTCTTGAAATTGTACACAGTCATAGTCAACAACGCCCTGAACAAGAATCCATTGAAAATATTTGCATATCTCTTAAGGAATATTTTTAATGAATTTTTGAAAATGAGGAAAGTCTTTGCACTTAGGCAGTGACTTAACTTTTTATTCAAAAAAGACCCCAAAAGTATCTTGGAATGTCTTGAAATTGTACACAGTCATAGTCAAGCATGCCCTGAACAAGAATCCGTTGAATATATTTGCATATCTCTTGAAGAATATTTTTAATGAACTTTTGAAAATCAGGAAAGCGATCCATGCACTTGGACATTCCAAGTATGTTGGAATGTTTTGAAATTGTACTCAGTCATAGTCAACGACGCCCTGAACAAGAATCAATTGAAAATATTTGCATATCTCTTAAGGAATATTTTTAATGAATTTTTGAAAATGATGAAAGTCTGTGCACTTAGGCAGTGACTTAACTTTTTATTCAAAAAAGACCCCAAAGGTATCTTGGAATGTCTTGAAATTGTACACAGTCATAGTCAAGCATGCCCTGAACAAGAATCCGTTGAATATATTTGCATATCTCTTGAAGAATATTTTTAATGAACTTTTGAAAATCAGGAAAGCGATCGATGCACTTGGACATTCCAAGTATGTTGGAATGTCTTGAAATTGTACTCAGTCATAGTCAACGACGCCCTGAACAAGAATCCGTTGAAAATATTTGCATATCGCTTAAGGAATATTTTTAATGAATTTTTGAAAATCAGGAAAGCGATCCATGCACTTAGGCAGTGACTTAACTTTTTCGTCAAAAAAGACCCCAAAAGTATCTTGGAATGTCTTGAAATTGTACACAGTCATAGTCAAGCATGCCCTGAACAAGAATCCGTTGAATATATTTGCATATCTCTTGAAGAATATTTTTAATGAATTTTTGAAAATCCGAAAAGCGATCCATGCACTTGGACATTCCAAGTATGTTGGAATGTCTTGAAATTGTACTCAGTCATAGTCAACGACGCCCTGAACAAGAATCAATTGAAAATATTTGCATATCTCTTAAGGAATATTTTTAATGAATTTTTGAAAATGAGGAAAGTCTGTGCACTTAGGCAGTGACTTAACTTTTTATTCAAAAAAGATCCCAAAAGTATCTTGGAATGTCTTGAAATTGTACACAGTCATAGTCAAGCATGCCCTGAACAAGAATCCGTTGAATATATTTGCATATCTCTTGAAGAATATTTTTAATGAACTTTTGAAAATCAGGAAAGCGATCCATGCACTTGGACATTCCAAGTATGTTGGAATGTCTTGAAATTGTACTCAGTCATAGTCAACGACGCCCTGAACAAGAATCCGTTGAAAATATTTGCATATCGCTTAAGGAATATTTCTAATGAATTTTTGAAAATCAGGAAAGCGATCCATGCACTTAGGCAGTGACTTAACTTTTTATTCAAAAAAGACCCCAAAAGTATCTTGGAATGTCTTGAAATTGTACACAGTCATAGTCAAGCATGCCCTGAACAAGAATCCGTTGAATATATTTGCATATCTCTTGAAGAATATTTTTAATGAACTTTTGAAAATCAGGAAAGCGATCCATGCACTTGGACATTCCAAGTATGTTGGAATGTCTTGAAATTGTACTCAGTCATAGTCAACGACGCCCTGAACAAGAATCCGTTGAAAATATTTGCATATCGTTTAAGGAATATTTTTAAAGAATTTCTGAAAATCAGGAAAGTCTGTGCACTTAGGCAGTGACTTAACTTTTTATTCAAAAAAGACCCCAAAAGTATCTTGGAATGTCTTGAAATTGTACACAGTCATAGTCAAGCATGCCCTGAACAAGAATATGTTGAATATATTTGCATATCTCTTGAAGAATATTTTTAATTAATTTTTGAAAATCCGAAAAGCGATCCATGCACTTGGACATTCCAAGTATGTTGGAATGTCTTGAAATTGTACTCAGTCATAGTCAACGACGCCCTGAACAAGAATCAATTGAAAATATTTGCATATCTCTTAAGGAATATTTTTAATGAATTTTTGAAAATGATGAAAGTCTGTGCACTTAGGCAGTGACTTAACTTTTTATTCAAAAAAGACCCCAAAGGTATCTTGGAATGTCTTGAAATTGTACACAGTCATAGTCAAGCATGCCCTGAACAAGAATCCGTTGAATATATTTGCATATCTCTTGAAGAATATTTTTAATGAACTTTTGAAAATCAGGAAAGCGATCCATGCACTTGGACATTCCAAGTATGTTGGAATGTCTTGAAATTGTACTCAGTCATAGTCAACGACGCCCTGAACAAGAATCCGTTGAAAATATTTGCATATCGCTTAAGGAATATTTTTAATGAATTTTTGAAAATCAGGAAAGCGATCCATGCACTTAGGCAGTGACTTAACTTTTTCGTCAAAAAAGACCCCAAAAGTATCTTGGAATGTCTTGAAATTGTACACAGTCATAGTCAAGCATGCCCTGAACAAGAATCCGTTGAATATATTTGCATATCTCTTGAGGAATATTTTTAATGAATTTTTGAAAATCCGAAAAGCGATCCATGCACTTGGACATTCCAAGTATGTTGGAATGTCTTGAAATTGTACTCAGTCATAGTCAACGACGCCCTGAACAAGAATCCATTGAAAATATTTGCATATCTCTTAAGGAATATTTTTAATGAATTTTTGAAAATGATGAAAGTCTGTGCACTGAGGCAGTGACTTAACTTTTTATTCAAAAAAGACCCCAAAGGTATCTTGGAATGTCTTGAAATTGTACACAGTCATAGTCAAGCATGCCCTGAACAAGAATCCGTTGAATATATTTGCATATCTCTTGAAGAATATTTTTAATGAACTTTTGAAAATCAGGAAAGCGATCCATGCACTTGGACATTCCAAGTATGTTGGAATGTCTTGAAATTGTACTCAGTCATAGCCAACGACGCCCTGAACAAGAATCCGTTGAAAATATTTGCATATCGTTTAAGGAATATTTTTAAAGAATTTCTGAAAATCAGGAAAGCGATCCATGCACTTAGGCAGTGACTTAACTTTTTCGTCAAAAAAGACCCCAAAAGTATCTTGGAATGTCTTGAAATTGTACACAGTCATAGTCAAGAATGCCCTGAACAAGAATCCGTTGAATATATTTGCATATCTCTTGAAGAATATTTTTAATGAATTTTTGAAAATCCGGAAAGCGATCCATGCACTTGGACATTCCAAGTATGTTGGAATGTCTTGAAATTGTACTCGGTCATAGTCAACGACGCCCTGAACAAGAATCCATTGAAAATATTTGCATATCTCTTAAGGAATATTTTTAATGAATTTTTGAAAATGATGAAAGTCTGTGCACTTAGGCAGTGACTTAACTTTTTATTCAAAAAAGACCCCAAAGGTATCTTGGAATGTCTTGAAATTGTACACAGTCATAGTCAAGCATGTCCTGAACAAGAATCCGTTGAATATATTTGCATATCTCTTGAAGAATATTTTTAATGAACTTTTGAAAATCAGGAAAGCGATCCATGCACTTGGACATTCCAAGTATGTTGGAATGTCTTGAAATTGTACTCAGTCATAGTCAACGACGCCCTGAACAAGAATCCGTTGAAAATATTTGCATATCGCTTAAGGAATATTTCTAATGAATTTTTGAAAATCAGGAAAGCGATCCATGCACTTAGGCAGTGACTTAACTTTTTTGTCAAAAAAGACCCCAAAAGTATCTTGGAATGTCTTGAAATTGTACACAGTCATAGTCAAGCATGCCCTGAACAAGAATCCGTTGAATATATTTGCATATCTCTTGAAGAATATTTTTAATGAATTTTTGAAAATCCGAAAAGCGATCCATGCACTTGGACATTCCAAGTATGTTGGAATGTCTTGAAATTGTACTCAGTCATAGTCAACGACGCCCTGAACAAGAATCAATTGAAAATATTTGCATATCTCTTAAGGAATATTTTTAATGAATTTTTGAAAATGAGGAAAGTCTGTGCACTTAGGCAGTGACTTAACTTTTTATTCAAAAAAGACCCCAAAAGTATCTTGGAATGTCTTGAAATTGTACACAGTCATAGTCAAGCATGCCCTGAACAAGAATCCGTTGAATATATTTGCATATCTCTTGAAGAATATTTTTAATGAACTTTTGAAAATCCGGAAAGCGATCCATGCACTTGGACATTCCAAGTATGTTGGAATGTCTTGAAATTGTACTCAGTCATAGTCAACGACGCCCTGAACAAGAATCCGTTGAAAATATTTGCATATCGCTTAAGGAATATTTTTAATTAATTTTTGAAAATCAGGAAAGCGATCCATGCACTTAGGCAGTGACTTAACTTTTTCGTCAAAAAAGACCCCAAAAGTATCTTGGAATGTCTTGAAATTGTACACAGTCATAGTCAAGCATGCCCTGAACAAGAATCCGTTGAATATATTTGCATATCTCTTGAAGAATATTTTTAATGAATTTTTGAAAATCCGGAAAGCTATCCATGCACTTGGACATTCCAAGTAAGTTGGAATGTCTTGAAATTGTACTCAGTCATAGTCAACGACGCCCTGAACAAGAATCTATTGAAAATATTTGCATATCTCTTAAGGAATATTTTTAATGAATTTTTGAAAATGAGGAATTTCTGTGCACTTAGGCAGTGACTTAACTTTTTATTCAAAAAAGACCCCAAAAGTATCTTGGAATGTCTTGAAATTGTACACAGTCATAGTCAAGCATGCCCTGAACAAGAATCCGTTGAATATATTTGCATATCTCTTGAAGAATATTTTTAATGAACTTTTGAAAATCAGGAAAGCGATCCATGTACTTGGACATTCAAAGTATGTTGGAATGTCTTGAAATTGTACTCGGTCATAGTCAACGACGCCCTGAACAAGAATCCGTTGAAAATATTTGCATATCGCTTAAGGAATATTTTTAATGAATTTTTGAAAATCAGGAAAGCGATCCATGCACTTAGGCAGTGACTTAACTTTTTCGTCAAAAAAGACCCCAAAAGTATCTTGGAATGTCTTGAAATTGTACACAGTCATAGTCAAGCATGCCCTGAACAAGAATCCGTTGAATATATTTGCATATCTCTTGAAAAATATTTTTAATGAATTTTTGAAAATCCGGAAAGCGATCCATGCACTTGGACATTCCAAGTATGTTGGAATGTCTTGAAATTGTACTCAGTCATAGTCAACGACGCCCTGAACAAGAATCCATTGAAAATATTTGCATATCTCTTAAGGAATATTTTTAATGAATTTTTGAAAATGATGAAAGTCTGTGCACTTAGGCAGTGACTTAACTTTTTATTCAAAAAAGACCCCAAAGGTATCTTGGAATGTCTTGAAATTGTACACAGTCATAGTCAAGCATGCCCTGAACAAGAATCCGTTGAATATATTTGCATATCTCTTGAAGAATATTTTTAATGAACTTTTGAAAATCAGGAAAGCGATCCATGCACTTGGACATTCCAAGTATGTTGGAATGTCTTGAAATTGTACTCAGTCATAGTCAACGACGCCCTGAACAAGAATCCGTTGAAAATATTTGCATATCGTTTAAGGAATATTTTTAAAGAATTTCTGAAAATCAGGAAAGCGATCCATGCACTTAGGCAGTGACTTAACTTTTTTGTCAAAAAAGACCCCAAAAGTATCTTGGAATGTCTTGAAATTGTACACAGTCATAGTCAAGCATGCCCTGAACAAGAATATGTTGAATATATTTGCATATCTCTTGAAGAATATTTTTAATTAATTTTTGAAAATCCGAAAAGCGATCCATGCACTTGGACATTCCAAGTATGTTGGAATGTCTTGAAATTGTACTCAGTCATAGTCAACGACGCCCTGAACAAGAATCAATTGAAAATATTTGCATATCTCTTAAGGAATATTTTTAATGAATTTTTGAAAATTAGGAAAGTCTGTGCACTTAGGCAGTGACTTAACTTTTTATTCAAAAAAGACCCCAAAAGTATCTTGGAATGTCTTGAAATTGTACACAGTCATAGTCAAGCATGCCCTGAACAAGAATCCGTTGAATATATTTGCATATCTCTTGAAGAATATTTTTAATGAACTTTTGAAAATCAGGAAAGCGATCCATGCACTTGGACATTCCAAGTATGTTGGAATGTCTTGGAATTGTACTCAGTCATAGTCAACGACGCCCTGAACAAGAATCCGTTGAAAATATTTGCATATCGTTTAAGGAATATTTTTAAAGAATTTCTGAAAATCAGGAAAGTGATCCATGCACTTAGGCAGTGACTTAACTTTTTCGTCAAAAAAGACCCCAAAAGTATCTTGGAATGTCTTGAAATTGTACACAGTCATAGTCAAGAATGCCCTGAACAAGAATCCGTTGAATATATTTGCATATCTCTTGAAGAATATTTTTAATGAATTTTTGAAAATCCGGAAAGCGATCCATGCACTTGGACATTCCAAGTATGTTGGAATGTCTTGAAATTGTACTCTGTCATAGTCAACGATGCCCTGAACAAGAATCCATTGAAAATATTTGCATATCTCTTAAGGAATATTTTTAATGAATTTTTGAAAATGATGAAAGTCTGTGCACTTAGGCAGTGACTTAACTTTTTATTCAAAAAAGACCCCAAAAGTATCTTGGAATGTCTTGAAATTGTACACAGTCATAGTCAAGCATGCCCTGAACAAGAATCCGTTGAATATATTTGCATATCTCTTGAAGAATATTTTTAATGAACTTTTGAAAATCAGGAAAGCGATCCATGCACTTGGACATTCCAAGTATGTTGGAATGTCTTGGAATTGTACTCAGTCATAGTCAACGACGCCCTGAACAAGAATCCGTTGCAAATATTTGCATATCGTTTAAGGAATATTTTTAAAGAATTTCTGAAAATCAGGAAAGCGATCCATGCACTTAGGCAGTGACTTAACTTTTTCGTCAAAAAAGACCCCAAAAGTATCTTGGAATGTCTTGAAATTGTACACAGTCATAGTCAAGCATGCCCTGAACAAGAATCCGTTGAATATATTTGCATATCTCTTGAAGAATATTTTTAATGAACTTTTGAAAATCAGGAAAGCTATCCATGCACTTGGACATTCCAAGTATGTTGGAATGTCTTGAAATTGTACTCAGTCATAGTCAACGACGCCCTGAACAAGAATCCGTTGAAAATATTTGCATATCGTTTAAGGAATATTTTTAAAGAATTTCTGAAAATCAGGAAAGCGATCCATGCACTTAGGCAGTGACTAAACTTTTTTGTCAAAAAAGACCCCAAAAGTATCTTGGAATGTCTTGAAATTGTACACAGTCATAGTCAAGCATGCCCTGAACAAGAATATGTTGAATATATTTGCATATCTCTTGAAGAATATTTTTAATTAATTTTTGAAAATCAGAAAAGCGATCCATGCACTTGGACATTCCAAGTATGTTGGAATGTCTTGAAATTGTACTCAGTCATAGTCAACGACGCCCTGAACAAGAATCAATTGAAAATATTTGCATATCTCTTAAGGAATATTTTTAATGAATTTTTGAAAATGAGGAAAGTCTGTGCACTTAGGCAGTGACTTAACTTTTTATTCAAAAAAGACCCCAAAAGTATCTTGGAATGTCTTGAAATTGTACACAGTCATAGTCAAGCATGCCCTGAACAAGAATCCGTTGAATATATTTGCATATCTCTTGAAGAATATTTTTAATGAACTTTTGAAAATCAGGAAAGCGATCCATGCACTTGGACATTCCAAGTATGTTGGAATGTCTTGAAATTGTACTCAGTCATAGTCAACGACGCCCTGAACAAGAATCCGTTGAAAATATTTGCATATCGTTTAAGGAATATTTTTAAAGAATTTCTGAAAATCAGGAAAGCGATCCATGCACTTAGGCAGTGACTTAACTTTTTCGTCAAAAAAGACCCCAAAGGTATCTTGGAATGTCTTGAAATTGTACACAGTCATAGTCAAGCATGCCCTGAACAAGAATCCGTTGAATATATTTGCATATCTCTTGAAGAATATTTTTAATGAACTTTTGAAAATCAGGAAAGCGATCCATGCACTTGGACATTCCAAGTATGTTGGAATGTCTTGAAATTGTACTCAGTCATAGCCAACGACGCCCTGAACAAGAATCCGTTGAAAATATTTGCATATCGTTTAAGGAATATTTTTAAAGAATTTCTGAAAATCAGGAAAGCGATCCATGCACTTAGGCAGTGACTTAACTTTTTCTTCAAAAAAGACCCCAAAAGTATCTTGGAATGTCTTGAAATTGTACACAGTCATAGTCAAGAATGCCCTGAACAAGAATCCGTTGAATATATTTGCATATCTCTTGAAGAATATTTTTAATGAATTTTTGAAAATCCGGAAAGCGATCCATGCACTTGGACATTCCAAGTATGTTGGAATGTCTTGAAATTGTACTCGGTCATAGTCAACGACGCCCTGAACAAGAATCCATTGAAAATATTTGCATATCTCTTAAGGAATATTTTTAATGAATTTTTGAAAATGATGAAAGTCTGTGCACTTAGACAGTGACTTAACTTTTTATTCAAAAAAGACCCCAGGTATCTTGGAATGTCTTGAAATTGTACACAGTCATAGTCAAGCATGCCCTGAACAAGAATCCGTTGAATATATTTGCATATCTCTTGAAGAATATTTTTAATGAACTTTTGAAAATCAGGAAAGCGATCCATGCACTTGGACATTCCAAGTATGTTGGAATGTCTTGAAATTGTACTCAGTCATAGTCAACGACGCCCTGAACAAGAATCCGTTGAAAATATTTGCATATCGCTTAAGGAATATTTTTAATGAATTTTTGAAAATCAGGAAAGCGATCCATGCACTTAGGCAGTGACTTAACTTTTTTGTCAAAAAAGACCCCAAAAGTATCTTGGAATGTCTTGAAATTGTACACAGTCATAGTCAAGCATGCCCTGAACAAGAATCCGTTGAATATATTTGCATATCTCTTGAAGAATATTTTTAATGAATTTTTGAAAATCCGAAAAGCGATCCATGCACTTGGACATTCCAAGTATGTTGGAATGTCTTTAAATTGTACTCAGTCATAGTCAACGACGCCCTGAACAAGAATCAATTGAAAATATTTGCATATCTCTTAAGGAATATTTTTAATGAATTTTTGAAAATGAGGAAAGTCTGTGCACTTAGGCAGTGACTTAACTTTTTATTCAAAAAAGACCCCAAAAGTATCTTGGAATGTCTTGAAATTGTACACAGTCATAGTCAAGCATGCCCTGAACAAGAATCCGTTGAATATATTTGCATATCTCTTGAAGAATATTTTTAATGAATTTTTGAAAATCCGAAAAGCGATCCATGCACTTGGACATTCCAAGTATGTTGGAATGTCTTGAAATTGTACTCAGTCATAGTCAACGACGCCCTGAACAAGAATCAATTGAAAATATTTGCATATCTCTTAAGGAAAATTTTAATGAATTTTTGAAAATGAGGAAAGTCTGTGCACTTAGGCAGTGACTTAACTTTTTATTCAAAAAAGACCCCAAAAGTATCTTGGAATGTCTTGAAATTGTACACAGTCATAGTCATGCATGCCCTGAACAAGAATCCGTTGAATATATTTGCATATCTCTTGAAGAATATTTTTAATGAACTTTTGAAAATCAGGAAAGCGATCCATGCACTTGGACATTCCAAGTATGTTGGAATGTCTTGAAATTGTACTCAGTCATAGTCAACGACGCCCTGAACAAGAATCCGTTGAAAATATTTGCATATCGTTTAAGGAATATTTTTAAAGAATTTCTGAAAATCAGGAAAGCGATCCATGCACTTAGGCAGTGACTTAACTTTTTATTCAAAAAAGACCCCAAAAGTATCTTGGAATGTCTTGAAATTGTACACAGTCATAGTCAAGCATGCCCTGAACAAGAATCCGTTGAATATATTTGCATATCTCTTGAAGAATATTTTTAATGAATTTTTGAAAATCCGGAAAGCGATCCATGCACTTGGACATTCCAAGTATGTTGGAATGTCTTGAAATTGTACTCGGTCATAGTCAACGACGCCCTGAACAAGAATCCATTGAAAATATTTGCATATCTCTAAAGGAATATTTTTAATGAATTTTTGAAAATGAGGAAAGTCTGTGCACTTAGGCAGTGACTTAACTTTTTATCCAAAAAAGACCCCAAAGGTATCTTGGAATGTCTTGAAATTGTACACAGTCATAGTCAAGCATGCCCTGAACAAGAGTCCGTTGAATATATTTGCATATCTCTTGAAGAATATTTTTAATGAACTTTTGAAAATCAGGAAAGCGATCCATGCACTTGGACATTCCAAGTATGTTGGAATGTCTTGAAATTGTACTCAGTCATAGTCAACGACGCCCTGAACAAGAATCCGTTGAAAATATTTGCATATCGCTTAAGGAATATTTTTAATGAATTTTTGAAAATCAGGAAAGCGATCCATGCACTTAGGCAGTGACTTAACTTTTTTGTCAAAAAAGACCCCAAAAGTATCTTGGAATGTCTTGAAATTGTACACAGTCATAGTCAAGCATGCCCTGAACAAGAATCCGTTGAATATATTTGCATATCTCTTGAAGAATATTTTTAATGAATTTTTGAAAATCCGAAAAGCGATCCATGCACTTGGACATTCCAAGTATGTTGGAATGTCTTTAAATTGTACTCAGTCATAGTCAACGACGCCCTGAACAAGAATCAATTGAAAATATTTGCATATCTCTTAAGGAATATTTTTAATGAATTTTTGAAAATGAGGAAAGTCTGTGCACTTAGGCAGTGACTTAACTTTTTATTCAAAAAAGACCCCAAAAGTATCTTGGAATGTCTTGAAATTGTACACAGTCATAGTCAAGCATGCCCTGAACAAGAATCCGTTGAATATATTTGCATATCTCTTGAAGAATATTTTTAATGAACTTTTGAAAATCAGGAAAGCGATCCATGCACTTGGACATTCCAAGTATGTTGGAATGTTTTGAAATTGTACTCAGTCATAGTCAACGACGCCCTGAACAAGAATCCGTTGAAAATATTTGCATATCGCTTAAGGAATATTTTTAATGAATTTTTGAAAATCAGGAAAGCGATCCATGCACTTAGGCAGTGACTTAACTTTTTTGTCAAAAAAGACCCCAAAAGTATCTTGGAATGTCTTGAAATTGTACACAGTCATAGTCAAGCATGCCCTGAACAAGAAACCGTTGAATATATTTGCATATCTCTTGAAGAATATTTTTAATGAATTTTTGAAAATCCGAAAAGCGATCCATGCACTTGGACATTCCAAGTATGTTGAAATGTTTTGAAATTGTACACAGTCATAGTCAAGCATGCCCTGAACAAGAATCCGTTGAATATATTTGCATATCGCTTAAGGAATATTTTTAATGAATTTTTGAAAATCAGGAAAGCAATCCATGCACTTAGGCAGTGACTTAACTTTTTTGTCAAAAAAGACCCCAAAAGTATCTTGGAATGTCTTGAAATTGTACACAGTCATAGTCAAGCATGCCCTGAACAAGAAACCGTTGAATATATTTGCATATCTCTTGAAGAATATTTTTAATGAATTTTTGAAAATCCGAAAAGCGATCCATGCACTTGGACATTCCAAGTATGTTGGAATGTCTTGAAATTGTACTCAGTCATAGTCAACGACGCCCTGAACAAGAATCAATTGAAAATATTTGCATATCTCTTAAGGAATATTTTTAATGAATTTTTGAAAATGAGGAAAGTCTGTGCACTTAGGCAGTGACTTAACTTTTTATTCAAAAAAGACCCCAAAAGTATCTTGGAATGTCTTGAAATTGTACACAGTCATAGTCAAGCATGCCCTGAACAAGAATCCGTTGAATATATTTGCATATCTCTTGAAGAATATTTTTAATGAACTTTTGAAAATCAGGAAAGCGATCCATGCACTTGGACATTCCAAGTATGTTGGAATGTCTTGAAATTGTACTCAGTCATAGTCAACGACGCCCTGAACAAGAATCCGTTGAAAATATTTGCATATCGCTTAAGGAATATTTTTAATGAATTTTTGAAAATCAGGAAAGCGATCCATGCACTCAGGCAGTGACTTAACTTTTTCGTCAAAAAAGACCCCAAAAGTATCTTGGAATGTCTTGAAATTGTACACAGTCATAGTCAAGCATGCCCTGAACAAGAATCCGTTGAATATATTTGCATATCTCTTGAAGAATATTTTTAATGAATTTTTGAAAATCCGGAAAGCTATCCATGCACTTGGACATTCCAAGTAAGTTGGAATGTCTTGAAATTGTACTCAGTCATAGTCAACGACGCCCTGAACAAGAATCTATTGAAAATATTTGCATATCTCTTAAGGAATATTTTTAATGAATTTTTGAAAATGAGGAATTTCTGTGCACTTAGGCCGTGACTTAACTTTTTCGTCAAAAAAGACCCCAAAAGTATCTTGGAATGTCTTGAAATTGTACACAGTCATAGTCAAGCATGCCCTGAACAAGAATCCGTTGAATATATTTGCATATCTCTTGAAGAATATTTTTAATGAACTTTTGAAAATCAGGAAAGCGATCCATGCACTTGGACATTCCAAGTATGTTGGAATGTCTTGAAATTGTACTCAGTCATAGTCAACGACGCCCTGAACAAGAATCCGTTGAAAATATTTGCATATCGCTTAAGGAATATTTTTAATGAATTTTTGAAAATCAGGAAAGCGATCCATGCACTTAGGCAGTGACTTAACTTTTTCGTCAAAAAAGACCCCAAAAGTATCTTGGAATGTCTTGAAATTGTACACAGTCATAGTCAAGCATGCCCTGAACAAGAATCCGTTGAATATATTTGCATATCTCTTGAAGAATATTTTTAATGAATTTTTGAAAATCCGAAAAGCGATCCATGCCTTTGGACATTCCAAGTATGTTGGAATGTCTTGAAATTGTACTCAGTCATAGTCAACGATGCTCTGAACAAGAATCAATTGAAAATATTTGCATATCTCTTAAGGAATATTTTTAATGAATTTTTGAAAATGAGGAAAGTCTGTGCACTTAGGCAGTGACTTAACTTTTTATTCAAAAAAGACCCCAAAGGTATCTTGGAATGTCTTGAAATTGTACACAGTCATAGTCAAGCATGCCCTGAACAAGAATCCGTTGACTATATTTGCATATCTCTTGAAGAATATTTTTAATGAACTTTTGAAAATCAGGAAAGCGATCCATGCACTTGGACATTCCAAGTATGTTGGAATGTCTTGAAATTGTACTCAGTCATAGTCAACGACGCCCTGAACAAGAATCCGTTGAAAATATTTGCATATCGTTTAAGGAATGTTTTTAAAGAATTTCTGAAAATCAGGAAAGCGATCCATGCACTTAGGCAGTGACTAAACTTTTTTGTCAAAAAAGACCCCAAAAGTATCTTGGAATGTCTTGAAATTGTACACAGTCATAGTCAAGAATGCCCTGAACAAGAATCCGTTGAATATATTTGCATATCTCTTGAAGAATATTTTTAATGAATTTTTGAAAATCCGGAAAGCGATCCATGCACTTGGACATTCCAAGTATGTTGGAATGTCTTGAAATTGTACTCAGTCATAGTCAACAACGCCCTGAACAAGAATCAATTGAAAATATTTGCATATCTCTTAAGGAATATTTTTAATGAATTTTTGAAAATGAGGAAAGTCTGTGCACTTAGGCAGTGACTTAACTTTTTATTCAAAAAAGACCCCAAAAGTATCTTGGAATGTCTTGAAATTGTACACAGTCATAGTCAAGCATGCCCTGAACAAGAATCCGTTGAATATATTTGCATATCTCTTGAAGAATATTTTTAATGAACTTTTGAAAATCAGGAAAGCGATCCATGCACTTGGACATTCCAAGTATGTTGGAATGTCTTGAAATTGTACTCAGTCATAGTCAACGACGCCCTGAACAAGAATCCGTTGAAAATATTTGCATATCGTTTAAGGAATATTTATAAAGAATTTCTGAAAATCAGGAAAGCGATCCATGCACTTAGGCAGTGACTTAACTTTTTCGTCAAAAAAGACCCCAAAAGTATCTTGGAATGTCTTGAAATTGTACACAGTCATAGTCAAGCATGCCCTGAACAAGAAACCGTTGAATATATTTGCATATCTCTTGAAGAATATTTTTAATGAATTTTTGAAAATCCGAAAAGCGATCCATGCACTTGGACATTCCAAGTATGTTGGAATGTTTTGAAATTGTACACAGTCATAGTCAAGCATGCCCTGAACAAGAATCCGTTGAATATATTTGCATATCGCTTAAGGAATATTTTTAATGAATTTTTGAAAATCAGGAAAGCAATCCATGCACTTAGGCAGTGACTTAACTTTTTTGTCAAAAAAGACCCCAAAAGTATCTTGGAATGTCTTGAAATTGTACACAGTCATAGTCAAGCATGCCCTGAACAAGAAACCGTTGAATATATTTGCATATCTCTTGAAGAATATTTTTAATGAATTTTTGAAAATCCGAAAAGCGATCCATGCACTTGGACATTCCAAGTATGTTGGAATGTCTTGAAATTGTACTCAGTCATAGTCAACGACGCCCTGAACAAGAATCAATTGAAAATATTTGCATATCTCTTAAGGAATATTTTTAATGAATTTTTGAAAATGAGGAAAGTCTGTGCACTTAGGCAGTGACTTAACTTTTTATTCAAAAAAGACCCCAAAAGTATCTTGGAATGTCTTGAAATTGTACACAGTCATAGTCAAGCATGCCCTGAACAAGAATCCGTTGAATATATTTGCATATCTCTTGAAGAATATTTTTAATGAACTTTTGAAAATCAGGAAAGCGATCCATGCACTTGGACATTCCAAGTATGTTGGAATGTCTTGAAATTGTACTCAGTCATAGTCAACGACGCCCTGAACAAGAATCCGTTGAAAATATTTGCATATCGCTTAAGGAATATTTTTAATGAATTTTTGAAAATCAGGAAAGCGATCCATGCACTCAGGCAGTGACTTAACTTTTTCGTCAAAAAAGACCCCAAAAGTATCTTGGAATGTCTTGAAATTGTACACAGTCATAGTCAAGCATGCCCTGAACAAGAATCCGTTGAATATATTTGCATATCTCTTGAAGAATATTTTTAATGAATTTTTGAAAATCCGGAAAGCTATCCATGCACTTGGACATTCCAAGTAAGTTGGAATGTCTTGAAATTGTACTCAGTCATAGTCAACGACGCCCTGAACAAGAATCTATTGAAAATATTTGCATATCTCTTAAGGAATATTTTTAATGAATTTTTGAAAATGAGGAATTTCTGTGCACTTAGGCAGTGACTTAACTTTTTCGTCAAAAAAGACCCCAAAAGTATCTTGGAATGTCTTGAAATTGTACACAGTCATAGTCAAGCATGCCCTGAACAAGAATCCGTTGAATATATTTGCATATCTCTTGAAGAATATTTTTAATGAACTTTTGAAAATCAGGAAAGCGATCCATGCACTTGGACATTCCAAGTATGTTGGAATGTCTTGAAATTGTACTCAGTCATAGTCAACGACGCCCTGAACAAGAATCCGTTGAAAATATTTGCATATCGCTTAAGGAATATTTTTAATGAATTTTTGAAAATCAGGAAAGCGATCCATGCACTTAGGCAGTGACTAAACTTTTTTGTCAAAAAAGACCCCAAAAGTATCTTGGAATGTCTTGAAATTGTACACAGTCATAGTCAAGCATGCCCTGAACAAGAATCCGTTGAATATATTTGCATATCTCTTGAAGAATATTTTTAATGAATTTTTGAAAATCCGAAAAGCGATCCATGCCTTTGGACATTCCAAGTATGTTGGAATGTCTTGAAATTGTACTCAGTCATAGTCAACGATGCTCTGAACAAGAATCAATTGAAAATATTTGCATATCTCTTAAGGAATATTTTTAATGAATTTTTGAAAATGAGGAAAGTCTGTGCACTTAGGCAGTGACTTAACTTTTTATTCAAAAAAGACCCCAAAGGTATCTTGGAATGTCTTGAAATTGTACACAGTCATAGTCAAGCATGCCCTGAACAAGAATCCGTTGAATATATTTGCATATCTCTTGAAGAATATTTTTAATGAACTTTTGAAAATCAGGAAAGCGATCCATGCATTTGGACATTCCAAGTATGTTGGAATGTCTTGAAATTGTACTCAGTCATAGTCAACGACGCCCTGAACAAGAATCCGTTGAAAATATTTGCATATCGTTTAAGGAATATTTTTAAAGAATTTCTGAAAATCAGGAAAGCGATCCATGCACTTAGGCAGTGACTAAACTTTTTTGTCAAAAAAGACCCCAAAAGTATCTTGGAATGTCTTGAAATTGTACACAGTCATAGTCAAGAATGCCCTGAACAAGAATCCGTTGAATATATTTGCATATCTCTTGAAGAATATTTTTAATGAATTTTTGAAAATCCGGAAAGCGATCCATGCACTTGGACATTCCAAGTATGTTGGAATGTCTTGAAATTGTACTCAGTCATAGTCAACAACGCCCTGAACAAGAATCAATTGAAAATATTTGCATATCTCTTAAGGAATATTTTTAATGAATTTTTGAAAATGAGGAAAGTCTGTGCACTTAGGCAGTGACTTAACTTTTTATTCAAAAAAGACCCCAAAAGTATCTTGGAATGTCTTGAAATTGTACACAGTCATAGTCAAGCATGCCCTGAACAAGAATCCGTTGAATATATTTGCATATCTCTTGAAGAATATTTTTAATGAACTTTTGAAAATCAGGAAAGCGATCCATGCACTTGGACATTCCAAGTATGTTGGAATGTCTTGAAATTGTACTCAGTCATAGTCAACGACGCCCTGAACAAGAATCCGTTGAAAATATTTGCATATCGTTTAAGGAATATTTATAAAGAATTTCTGAAAATCAGGAAAGCGATCCATGCACTTAGGCAGTGACTTAACTTTTTCGTCAAAAAAGACCCCAAAAGTATCTTGGAATGTCTTGAAATTGTACACAGTCATAGTCAAGAATGCCCTGAACAAGAATCCGTTGAATATATTTGCATATCTCTTGAAGAATATTTTTAATTAATTTTTGAAAATCCGGAAAGCGATCCATGCACTTGGACATTCCAAGTATGTTGGAATGTCTTGAAATTGTACTCGGTCATAGTCAACGACGCCCTGAACAAGAATCCATTGAAAATATTTGCATATCTCTTAAGGAATATTTTTAATGAATTTTTGAAAATGATGAAAGTCTGTGCACTTAGGCAGTGACTTAACTTTTTATTCAAAAAAGACCCCAAAGGTATCTTGGAATGTCTTGAAATTGTACACAGTCATAGTCAAGCATGCCCTGAACAAGAATCCGTTGAATATATTTGCATATCTCTTGAAGAATATTTTTAATGAACTTTTGAAAATCAGGAAAGCGATCCATGCACTTGGACATTCCAAGTATTTTGGAATGCCTTGAAATTGTACTCAGTCATAGTCAACGACGCCCTGAACAAGAATCCGTTGAAAATATTTGCATATCGCTTAAGGAATATTTTTAATGAATTTTTGAAAATCAGGAAAGCGATCCATGCACTTAGGCAGTGACTTAACTTTTTTGTCAAAAAACACCCCAAAAGTATCTTGGAATGTCTTGAAATTGTACACAGTCATAGTCAGGCATGCCCTGAACAAGAATCCGTTGAATATATTTGCATATCTCTTGAAGAATATTTTTAATGAATTTTTGAAAATCAGAAAAGCGATCCATGCACTTGGACATTCCAAGTATGTTGGAATGTCTTGAAATTGTACTCAGTCATAGTCAACGACGCCATGAACAAGAATCAATTGAAAATATTTGCATATCTCTTAAGGAATATTTTTAATGAATTTTTGAAAATGAGGAAAGTCTGTGCACTAAGGCAGTGACTTAACTTTTTATTCAAAAAAGACCCCAAAAGTATCTTGGAATGTCTTGAAATTGTACACAGTCATAGTCAAGCATGCCCTGAACAAGAATCCGTTGAATATATTTGCATATCTCTTGAAGAATATTTTTAATGAACTTTTGAAAATCAGGAAAGCGATCCATGCACTTGGACATTCCAAGTATGTTGGAATGTCTTGAAATTGTACTCAGTCATAGTCAACGACGCCCTGAACAAGAATCCGTTGAAAATATTTGCATATCGTTTAAGGAATATTTTTAAAGAATTTCTGAAAATCAGGAAAGCGATCCATGCACTTAGGCAGTGACTTAACTTTTTTGTCAAAAAAGACCCCAAAAGTATCTTGGAATGTCTTGAAATTGTACACAGTCATAGTCAAGCATGCCCTGAACAAGAATCCGTTGAATATATTTGCATATCTCTTGAAGAATATTTTTAATGAATTTTTGAAAATCCGAAAAGCGATCCATGCACTTGGACATTCCAAGTATGTTGGAATGTCTTGAAATTGTACTCAGTCATAGTCAACGACGCCCTGAACAAGAATCCGTTGAAAATATTTGCATATCGTTTAAGGAATATTTTTAAAGAATTTCTGAAAATCAGGAAAGCGATCCATGCACTTAGGCAGTGACTTAACTTTTTATTCAAAAAAGACCCCAAAAGTATCTTGGAATGTCTTGAAATTGTACACAGTCATAGTCAAGAATGCCCTGAACAAGAATCCGTTGAATATATTTGCATATCTCTTGAAGAATATTTTTAATTAATTTTTGAAAATCCGGAAAGCGATCCATGCACTTGGACATTCCAAGTATGTTGGAATGTCTTGAAATTGTACTCGGTCATAGTCAACGACGCCCTGAACAAGAATCCATTGAAAATATTTGCATATCTCTTAAGGAATATTTTTAATGAATTTTTGAAAATGATGAAAGTCTGTGCACTTAGGCAGTGACTTAACTTTTTATTCAAAAAAGACCCCAAAGGTATCTTGGAATGTCTTGAAATTGTACACAGTCATAGTCAAGCATGCCCTGAACAAGAATCCGTTGAATATATTTGCATATCTCTTGAAGAATATTTTTAATGAACTTTTGAAAATCAGGAAAGCGATCCATGCACTTGGACATTCCAAGTATTTTGGAATGCCTTGAAATTGTACTCAGTCATAGTCAACGACGCCCTGAACAAGAATCCGTTGAAAATATTTGCATATCGCTTAAGGAATATTTTTAATGAATTTTTGAAAATCAGGAAAGCGATCCATGCACTTAGGCAGTGACTTAACTTTTTTGTCAAAAAACACCCCAAAAGTATCTTGGAATGTCTTGAAATTGTACACAGTCATAGTCAAGCATGCCCTGAACAAGAATCCGTTGAATATATTTGCATATCTCTTGAAGAATATTTTTAATGAATTTTTGAAAATCAGAAAAGCGATCCATGCACTTGGACATTCCAAGTATGTTGGAATGTCTTGAAATTGTACTCAGTCATAGTCAACGACGCCATGAACAAGAATCAATTGAAAATATTTGCATATCTCTTAAGGAATATTTTAAATTAATTTTTGAAAATGAGGAAAGTCTGTGCACTTAGGCAGTGACTTAACTTTTTATTCAAAAAAGACCCCAAAAGTATCTTGGAATGTCTTGAAATTGTACACAGTCATAGTCAAGCATGCCCTGAACAAGAATCCGTTGAATATATTTGCATATCTCTTGAAGAATATTTTTAATGAACTTTTGAAAATCAGGAAAGCGATCCATGCACTTGGACATTCCAAGTATGTTGGAATGTCTTGAAATTGTACTCAGTCATAGTCAACGACGCCCTGAACAAGAATCCGTTGAAAATATTTGCATATCGTTTAAGGAATATTTTTAAAGAATTTCTGAAAATCAGGAAAGCGATCCATGCACTTAGGCAGTGACTTAACTTTTTTGTCAAAAAAGACCCCAAAAGTATCTTGGAATGTCTTGAAATTGTACACAGTCATAGTCAAGCATGCCCTGAACAAGAATCCGTTGAATATATTTGCATATCTCTTGAAGAATATTTTTAATGAATTTTTGAAAATCCGAAAAGCGATCCATGCACTTGGACATTCCAAATATGTTGGAATGTCTTGAAATTGTACTCAGTCATAGTCAACGACGCCCTGAACAAGAATCAATTGAAAATATTTGTATATCTCTTAAGGAATATTTTTAATGAATTTTTGAAAATGAGGAAAGTCTGTGCACTTCGGCAGTGACTTAACTTTTTATTCAAAAAAGACCCCAAAAGTATCTTGGAATGTCTTGAAATTGTACACAGTCATAGTCAAGCATGCCCTGAACAAGAATCCGTTGAATATATTTGCATATCTCTTGAAGAATATTTTTAATGAACTTTTGAAAATCAGGAAAGCGATCCATGCACTTGGACATTCCAAGTATGTTGGAATGTCTTGAAATTGTACTCAGTCATAGTCAACGACGCCCTGAACAAGAATCCGTTGAAAATATTTGCATATCGTTTAAGGAATATTTTTAAAGAATTTCTGAAAATCAGGAAAGCGATCCATGCACTTAGGCAGTGACTTAACTTTTTCGTCAAAAAAGACCCCAAAAGTATCTTGGAATGTCTTGAAATTGTACACAGTCATAGTCAAGCATGCCCTGAACAAGAATCCGTTGAATATATTTGCATATCTCTTGAAGAATATTTTTAATGAATTTTTGAAAATCCGGAAAGCGATCCATGCACTTGGACATTCCAAGTATGTTGGAATGTCTTGAAATTGTACTCTGTCATAGTCAACGACGCCCTGAACAAGAATCCATTGAAAATATTTGCATATCTCTTAAGGAATATTTTAAATTAATTTTTGAAAATGAGGAAAGTCTGTGCACTTAGGCAGTGACTTAACTTTTTATTCAAAAAAGACCCCAAAAGTATCTTGGAATGTCTTGAAATTGTACACAGTCATAGTCAAGCATGCCCTGAACAAGAATCCGTTGAATATATTTGCATATCTCTTGAAGAATATTTTTAATGAACTTTTGAAAATCAGGAAAGCGATCCATGCACTTGGACATTCCAAGTATGTTGGAATGTCTTGAAATTGTACTCAGTCATAGTCAACGACGCCCTGAACAAGAATCCGTTGAAAATATTTGCATATCGTTTAAGGAATATTTTTAAAGAATTTCTGAAAATCAGGAAAGCGATCCATGCACTTAGGCAGTGACTTAACTTTTTTGTCAAAAAAGACCCCAAAAGTATCTTGGAATGTCTTGAAATTGTACACAGTCATAGTCAAGCATGCCCTGAACAAGAATCCGTTGAATATATTTGCATATCTCTTGAAGAATATTTTTAATGAATTTTTGAAAATCCGAAAAGCGATCCATGCACTTGGACATTCCAAGTATGTTGGAATGTCTTGAAATTGTACTCAGTCATAGTCAACGACGCCCTGAACAAGAATCAATTGAAAATATTTGCATATCTCTTAAGGAATATTTTTAATGAATTTTTGAAAATGAGGAAAGTCTGTGCACTTCGGCAGTGACTTAACTTTTTATTCAAAAAAGACCCCAAAAGTATCTTGGAATGTCTTGAAATTGTACACAGTCATAGTCAAGCATGCCCTGAACAAGAATCCGTTGAATATATTTGCATATCTCTTGAAGAATATTTTTAATGAACTTTTGAAAATCAGGAAAGCGATCCATGCACTTGGACATTCCAAGTATGTTGGAATGTCTTGAAATTGTACTCAGTCATAGTCAACGACGCCCTGAACAAGAATCCGTTGAAAATATTTGCATATCGTTTAAGGAATATTTTTAAAGAATTTCTGAAAATCAGGAAAGCGATCCATGCACTTAGGCAGTGACTTAACTTTTTCGTCAAAAAAGACCCCAAAAGTATCTTGGAATGTCTTGAAATTGTACACAGTCATAGTCAAGCATGCCCTGAACAAGAATCCGTTGAATATATTTGCATATCTCTTGAAGAATATTTTTAATGAATTTTTGAAAATCCGGAAAGCGATCCATGCACTTGGACATTCCAAGTATGTTGGAATGTCTTGAAATTGTACTCTGTCATAGTCAACGACGCCCTGAACAAGAATCCATTGAAAATATTTGCATATCTCTTAAGGAATATTTTTAATGAATTTTTGAAAATGATGAAAGTCTGTGCACTTAGGCAGTGACTTAACTTTTTATTCAAAAAAGACCCCAAAGGTATCTTGGAATGTCTTGAAATTGTACACAGTCATAGTCAAGCATGCCCTGAACAAGAATCCGTTGAATATATTTGCATATCTCTTGAAGAATATTTTTAATGAACTTTTGAAAATCAGGAAAGCGATCCATGCACTTGGACATTCCAAGTATGTTGGAATGTCTTGAAATTGTACTCAGTCATAGTCAACGACGCCCTGAACAAGAATCCGTTGAAAATATTTGCATATCGCTTAAGGAATATTTTTAATGAATTTTTGAAAATCAGGAAAGCGATCCATGCACTTAGGCAGTGACTTAACTTTTTTGTCAAAAAAGACCCCAAAAGTATCTTGGAATGTCTTGAAATTGTACACAGTCATAGTCAAGCATGCCCTGAACAAGAATCCGTTGAATATATTTGCATATCTCTTGAAGAATATTTTTAATGAATTTTTGAAAATCCGAAAAGCGATCCATGCACTTGGACATTCCAAGTATGTTGGAATGTCTTGAAATTGTACTCAGTCATAGTCAACGACGCCCTGAACAAGAATCAATTGAAAATATTTGCATATCTCTTAAGGAATATTTTTAATGAATTTTTGAAAATGAGGAAAGTCTGTGCACTTAGGCAGTGACTTAACTTTTTATTCAAAAAAGACCCCAAAAGTATCTTGGAATGTCTTGAAATTGTACACAGTCATAGTCAAGCATGCCCTGAACAAGAATCCGTTGAATATATTTGCATATCTCTTGAAGAATATTTTTAATGAACTTTTGAAAATCAGGAAAGCGATCCATGCACTTGGACATTCCAAGTATGTTGGAATGTTTTGAAATTGTACTCAGTCATAGTCAACGACGCCCTGAACAAGAATCCGTTGAAAATATTTGCATATCGCTTAAGGAATATTTTAAATGAATTTTTGAAAATCAGGAAAGCGATCCATGCACTTAGGCAGTGACTTAACTTTTTATTCAAAAAAGACCCCAAAAGTATCTTGGAATGTCTTGAAATTGTACACAGTCATAGTCAAGCATGCCCTGAACAAGAATCCGTTGAATATATTTGCATATCTCTTGAAGAATATTTTTAATGAATTTTTGAAAATCCGAAAAGCGATCCATGCACTTGGACATTCCAAGTATGTTGGAATGTCTTGAAATTGTACTCAGTCATAGTTAACGACGCCCTGAACAAGAATCAATTGAAAATATTTGCATATCTCTTAAGGAATATTTTTAATGAATTTTTGAAAATGAGGAAAGTCTGTGCACTTCGGCAGTGACTTAACTTTTTATTCAAAAAAGACCCCAAAAGTATCTTGGAATGTCTTGAAATTGTACACAGTCATAGTCAAGCATGCCCTGAACAAGAATCCGTTGAATATATTTGCATATCTCTTGAAGAATATTTTTAATGAACTTTTGAAAATCAGGAAAGCGATCCATGCACTTGGACATTCCAAGTATGTTGGAATGTCTTGAAATTGTACTCAGTCATAGTCAACGACGCCCTGAACAAGAATCCGTTGAAAATATTTGCATATCGCTTAAGGAATATTTTTAATGAATTTTTGAAAATCCGGAAAGCGATCCATGCACTTGGACATTCCAAGTATGTTGGAATGTCTTGAAATTGTACTCTGTCATAGTCAACGACGCCCTGAACAAGAATCCATTGAAAATATTTGCATATCTCTTAAGGAATATTTTTAATGAATTTTTGAAAAGGATGAAAGTCTGTGCACTTAGGCAGTGACTTAACTTTTTATTCAAAAAAGACCCCAAAGGTATCTTGGAATGTCTTGAAATTGTACACAGTCATAGTCAAGCATGCCCTGAACAAGAATCCGTTGAATATATTTGCATATCTCTTGAAGAATATTTTTAATGAACTTTTGAAAATCAGGAAAGCGATCCATGCACTTGGACATTCCAAGTATGTTGGAATGTCTTGAAATTGTACTCAGTCATAGTCAACGACGCCCTGAACAAGAATCCGTTGAAAATATTTGCATATCGCTTAAGGAATATTTTTAATGAATTTTTGAAAATCAGGAAAGCGATCCATGCACTTAGGCAGTGACTTAACTTTTTTGTCAAAAAAGACCCCAAAAGTATCTTGGAATGTCTTGAAATTGTACACAGTCATAGTCAAGCATGCCCTGAACAAGAATCCGTTGAATATATTTGCATATCTCTTGAAGAATATTTTTAATGAATTTTTGAAAATCCGAAAAACGATCCATGCACTTGGACATTCCAAGTATGTTGGAATGTCTTTAAATTGTACTCAGTCATAGTCAACGACGCCCTGAACAAGAATCAATTGAAAATATTTGCATATCTCTTAAGGAATATTTTTAATGAATTTTTGAAAATGAGGAAAGTCTGTGCACTTAGGCAGTGACTTAACTTTTTATTCAAAAAAGACCCCAAAAGTATCTTGGAATGTCTTGAAATTGTAAACAGTCATAGTCAAGCATGCCCTGAACAAGAATCCGTTGAATATATTTGCATATCTCTTGAAGAATATTTTTAATGAACTTTTGAAAATCAGGAAAGCGATCCATGCACTTGGACATTCCAAGTATGTTGGAATGTCTTGAAATTGTACTCAGTCATAGTCAACGACGCCCTGAACAAGAATCCGTTGAAAATATTTGCATATCGCTTAAGGAATATTTTTAATGAATTTTTGAAAATCAGGAAAGCGATCCATGCACTTAGGCAGTGACTTAACTTTTTTGTCAAAAAAGACCCCAAAAGTATCTTGGAATGTCTTGAAATTGTACACAGTCATAGTCAAGCATGCCCTGAACAAGAATCCGTTGAATATATTTGCATATCTCTTGAAGAATATTTTTAATGAATTTTTGAAAATCCGAAAAGCGATCCATGCACTTGGACATTCCAAGTATGTTGGAATGTCTTGAAATTGTACTCAGTCATAGTCAACGACGCCCTGAACAAAGAATCAATTGAAAATATTTGCATATCTCTTAAGGAATATTTTTAATGAATTTTTGAAAATGAGGAAAGTCTGTGCACTTAGGCAGTGACTTAACTTTTTATTCAAAAAAGACCCCAAAGGTATCTTGGAATGTCTTGACATTGTACACAGTCATAGTCAAGCATGCCCTGAACAAGAATCCGTTGAATATATTTGCATATCTCTTGAAGAATATTTTTAATGAACTTTTGAAAATCAGGAAAGCGATCCATGCACTTGGACATTCCAAGTATGTTGGAATGTCTTGAAATTGTACTCAGTCATAGTCAACGACGCCCTGAACAAGAATCCGTTGAAAATATTTGCATATCGCTTAAGGAATATTTTAAATGAATTTTTGAAAATCAGGAAAGCGATCCATGCACTTAGGCAGTGACTTAACTTTTTATTCAAAAAAGACCCCAAAAGTATCTTGGAATGTCTTGAAATTGTACACAGTCATAGTCAAGCATGCCCTGAACAAGAATCCGTTGAATATATTTGCATATCTCTTGAAGAATATTTTTAATGAATTTTTGAAAATCCGAAAAGCGATCCATGCACTTGGACATTCCAAGTATGTTGGAATGTCTTGAAATTGTACTCAGTCATAGTCAACGACGCCCTGAACAAGAATCAATTGAAAATATTTGCATATCTCTTAAGGAATATTTTTAATGAATTTTTGAAAATGAGGAAAGTCTGTGCACTGAGGCAGTGACTTAACTTTTTATTCAAAAAAGACCCCAAAGGTATCTTGGAATGTCTTGAAATTGTATACAGTCATAGTCAAGCATGCCCTGAACAAGAATCCGTTGAATATATTTGCATATCTCTTGAAGAATATTTTTAATGAACTTTTGAAAATCAGGAAAGCGATCCATGCACTTGGACATTCCAAGTATGTTGGAATGTCTTGAAATTGTACTCAGTCATAGTCAACGACGCCCTGAACAAGAATCCGTTGAAAATATTTGCATATCGCTTAAGGAATATTTTAAATGAATTTTTGAAAATCAGGAAAGCGATCCATGCACTTAGGCAGTGACTTAACTTTTTTGTCAAAAAAGACCCCAAAAGTATCTTGGAATGTCTTGAAATTGTACACAGTCATAGTCAAGCATGCCCTGAACAAGAATCCGTTGAATATATTTGCATATCTCTTGAAGAATATTTTTAATGAATTTTTGAAAATCCGAAAAGCGATCCATGCACTTGGACATTCCAAGTATGTTGGAATGTCTTTAAATTGTACTCAGTCATAGTCAACGACGCCCTGAACAAGAATCAATTGAAAATATTTGCATATCTCTTAAGGAATATTTTTAATGAATTTTTGAAAATGAGGAAAGTCTGTGCACTTAGGCAGTGACTTAACTTTTTATTCAAAAAAGACCCCAAAAGTATCTTGGAATGTCTTGAAATTGTACACAGTCATAGTCAAGCATGCCCTGAACAAGAATCCGTTGAATATATTTGCATATCTCTTGAAGAATATTTTTAATGAACTTTTGAAAATCAGGAAAGCGATCCATGCACTTGGACATTCCAAGTATTTTGGAATGCCTTGAAATTGTACTCAGTCATAGTCAACGACGCCCTGAACAAGAATCCGTTGAAAATATTTGCATATCGCTTAAGGAATATTTTTAATGAATTTTTGAAAATCAGGAAAGCGATCCATGCACTTAGGCAGTGACTTAACTTTTTATTCAAAAAAGACCCCAAAAGTATCTTGGAATGTCTTGAAATTGTACACAGTCATAGTCAAGCATGCCCTGAACAAGAATCCGTTGAATATATTTGCATATCTCTTGAAGAATATTTTTAATGAATTTTTGAAAATCCGAAAAGCGATCCATGCACTTGGACATTCCAAGTATGTTGGAATGTCTTGAAATTGTACTCAGTCATAGTCAACGACGCCCTGAACAAGAATCAATTGAAAATATTTGCATATCTCTTAAGGAATATTTTTAATGAATTTTTGAAAATGAGGAAAGTCTGTGCACTTAGGCAGTGACTTAACTTTTTATTCAAAAAAGACCCCAAAAGTATCTTGGAATGTCTTGAAATTGTACACAGTCATAGTCAAGCATGCCCTGAACAAGAATCCGTTGAATATATTTGCATATCTCTTGAAGAATATTTTTAATGAACTTTTGAAAACCAGGAAAGCGATCCATGCACTTGGACATTCCAAGTATGTTGGAATGTCTTGATATTGTACTCAGTCATAGTCAACGACGCCCTGAACAAGAATCAATTGAAAATATTTGCATATCGCTTAAGGAATATTTTAAATGAATTTTTGAAAATCAGGAAAGCGATCCATGCACTTAGGCAGTGACTTAACTTTTTCGTCAAAAAAGACCCCAAAAGTATCTTGGAATGTCTTGAAATTGTACACAGTCATAGTCAAGCATGCCCTGAACAAGAACCTGTTGAATATATTTGCATATCTCTTGAAGAATATTTTTAATGAATTTTTGAAAATCCGGAAAGCGATCCATGCACTTGGACATTCCAAGTATGTTGGAATGTCTTGAAATTGTACTCAGTCATAGTCAACGACGCCCTGAACAAGAATCCGTTGAAAATATTTGCATATCGCTTAAGGAATATTTTTAATGAATTTTTGAAAATCAGGAAAGCGATCCATGCACTTGGACATTCCAAGTATGTTGGAATGTCTTGAAATTGTACTCAGTCATAGTCAACGACGCCCTGAACAAGAATCCGTTGAAAATATTTGCATATCGCTTAAGGAATATTTTAAATGAATTTTTGAAAATCAGGAAAGCGATCCATGCACTTAGGCAGTGACTTAACTTTTTTGTCAAAAAAGACCCCAAAAGTATCTTGGAATGTCTTGAAATTGTACACAGTCATAGTCAAGCATGCCCTGAACAAGAATCCGTTGAATATATTTGCATATCTCTTGAAGAATATTTTTAATGAATTTTTGAAAATCCGGAAAGCGATCCATGCACTTGGACATTCCAAGTATGTTGGAATGTCTTGAAATTGTACTCAGTCATAGTCAACAACGCCCTGAACAAGAATTCATTGAAAATATTTGCATATCTCTTAAGGAATATTTTTAATGAATTTTTGAAAATGAGGAAAGTCTGTGCACTTAGGCAGTGACTTAACTTTTTATTCAAAAAAGACCCCAAAAGTATCTTGGAATGTCTTGAAATTGTACACAGTCATAGTCAAACATGCCCTGAACAAGAATCCGTTGAATATATTTGCATATCTCTTGAAGAATATTTTTAATGAACTTTTGAAAATCAGGAAAGCGATCCATGCACTTGGACATTCCAAGTATGTTGGAATGTTTTGAAATTGTACTCAGTCATAGTCAACGACGCCCTGAACAAGAATCCGTTGAAAATATTTGCATATCGCTTAAGGAATATTTTTAATGAATTTTTGAAAATCAGGAAAGCGATCCATGCACTTAGGCAGTGACTTAACTTTTTATTCAAAAAAGACCCCAAAAGTATCTTGGAATGTCTTGAAATTGTACACAGTCATAGTCAAGCATGCCCTGAACAAGAATCCGTTGAATATATTTGCATATCTCTTGAAGAATATTTTTAATGAATTTTTGAAAATCCGAAAAGCGATCCATGCACTTGGACATTCCAAGTATGTTGGAATGTCTTGAAATTGTACTCAGTCATAGTCAACGACGCCCTGAACAAGAATCAATTGAAAATATTTGCATATCTCTTAAGGAATATTTTTAATGAATTTTTGAAAATGAGGAAAGTCTGTGCACTTAGGCAGTGACTTAACTTTTTATTCAAAAAAGACCCCAAAAGTATCTTGGAATGTCTTGAAATTGTACACAGTCATAGTCAAGCATGCCCTGAACAAGAATCCGTTGAATATATTTGCATATCTCTTGAAGAATATTTTTAATGAACTTTTGAAAACCAGGAAAGCGATCCATGCACTTGGACATTCCAAGTATGTTGGAATGTCTTGATATTGTACTCAGTCATAGTCAACGACGCCCTGAACAAGAATCCGTTGAAAATATTTGCATATCGCTTAAGGAATATTTTAAATGAATTTTTGAAAATCAGGAAAGCGATCCATGCACTTAGGCAGTGACTTAACTTTTTCGTCAAAAAAGACCCCAAAAGTATCTTGGAATGTCTTGAAATTGTACACAGTCATAGTCAAGCATGCCCTGAACAAGAACCTGTTGAATATATTTGCATATCTCTTGAAGAATATTTTTAATGAATTTTTGAAAATCCGGAAAGCGATCCATGCACTTGGACATTCCAAGTATGTTGGAATGTCTTGAAATTGTACTCAGTCATAGTCAACGACGCCCTGAACAAGAATCCGTTGAAAATATTTGCATATCGCTTAAGGAATATTTTTAATGAATTTTTGAAAATCAGGAAAGCGATCCATGCACTTGGACATTCCAAGTATGTTGGAATGTCTTGAAATTGTACTCAGTCATAGTCAACGACGCCCTGAACAAGAATCCGTTGAAAATATTTGCATATCGCTTAAGGAATATTTTAAATGAATTTTTGAAAATCAGGAAAGCGATCCATGCACTTAGGCAGTGACTTAACTTTTTTGTCAAAAAAGACCCCAAAAGTATCTTGGAATGTCTTGAAATTGTACACAGTCATAGTCAAGCATGCCCTGAACAAGAATCCGTTGAATATATTTGCATATCTCTTGAAGAATATTTTTAATGAATTTTTGAAAATCCGGAAAGCGATCCATGCACTTGGACATTCCAAGTATGTTGGAATGTCTTGAAATTGTACTCAGTCATAGTCAACAACGCCCTGAACAAGAATTCATTGAAAATATTTGCATATCTCTTAAGGAATATTTTTAATGAATTTTTGAAAATGAGGAAAGTCTGTGCACTTAGGCAGTGACTTAACTTTTTATTCAAAAAAGACCCCAAAAGTATCTTGGAATGTCTTGAAATTGTACACAGTCATAGTCAAACATGCCCTGAACAAGAATCCGTTGAATATATTTGCATATCTCTTGAAGAATATTTTTAATGAACTTTTGAAAATCAGGAAAGCGATCCATGCACTTGGACATTCCAAGTATGTTGGAATGTTTTGAAATTGTACTCAGTCATAGTCAACGACGCCCTGAACAAGAATCCGTTGAAAATATTTGCATATCGCTTAAGGAATATTTTTAATGAATTTTTGAAAATCAGGAAAGCGATCCATGCACTTAGGCAGTGACTTAACTTTTTATTCAAAAAAGACCCCAAAAGTATCTTGGAATGTCTTGAAATTGTACACAGTCATAGTCAAGCATGCCCTGAACAAGAATCCGTTGAATATATTTGCATATCTCTTGAAGAATATTTTTAATGAACTTTTGAAAATCAGGAAAGCGATCCATGCACTTGGACATTCCAAGTATGTTGGAATGTCTTGAAATTGTACTCAGTCATAGTCAACAACGCCCTGAACAAGAATCCATTGAAAATATTTGCATATCTCTTAAGGAATATTTTTAATGAATTTTTGAAAATGAGGAAAGTCTGTGCACTTAGGCAGTGACTTAACTTTTTATTCAAAAAAGACCCCAAAGGTATCTTGGAATGTCTTGAAATTGTACACAGTCATAGTCAAACATGCCCTGAACAAGAATCCGTTGAATATATTTGCATATCTCTTGAAGAATATTTTTAATGAACTTTTGAAAATCAGGAAAGCGATCCATGCACTTGGACATTCCAAGTATGTTGGAATGTCTTGAAATTGTACTCAGTCATAGTCAACGACGCCCTGAACAAGAATCCGTTGAAAATATTTGCATATCGCTTAAGGAATATTTTTAATGAATTTTTGAAAATCAGGAAAGCGATCCATGCACTTAGGCAGTGACTTAACTTTTTCGTCAAAAAAGAGCCCAAAAGTATCTTGGAATGTCTTGAAATTGTACACAGTCATAGTCAAGCATGCCCTGAACAAGAATCCGTTGAATATATTTGCATATCTCTTGAAGAATATTTTTAATGAATTTTTGAAAATCCGGAAAGTGATCCATGCACTTGGACATTCCAAGTATGTTGGAATGTCTTGAAATTGTACTCAGTCATAGTCAACGACGCCCTGAACAAGAATCCGTTGAAAATATTTGCATATCGCTTAAGGAATATTTTTAATGAATTTTTGAAAATCAGGAAAGCGATCCATGCACTTGGACATTCCAAGTATGTTGGAATGTCTTGAAATTGTACTCAGTCATAGTCAACGACGCCCTGAACAAGAATCCGTTGAAAATATTTGCATATCGTTTAAGGAATATTTTAAAAGAATTTCTGAAAATCAGGAAAGCGATCCATGCACTTAGGCAGTGACTTAACTTTTTCGTCAAAAAAGACCCCAAAAGTATCTTGGAATGTCTTGAAATTGTACACAGTCATAGTCAAGCATGCCCTGAACAAGAATCCGTTGAATATATTTGCATATCTCTTGAAGAATATTTTTAATGAACTTTTGAAAATCAGGAAAGCGATCCATGCACTTGGACATTCCAAGTATGTTGGAATGTCTTGAAATTGTACTCAGTCATAGTCAACGACGCCCTGAACAAGAATCCGTTGAAAATATTTGCATATCGTTTAAGGAATATTTTTAAAGAATTTCTGAAAATCAGGAAAGCGATCCATGCACTTAGGCAGTGACTTAACTTTTTCGTCAAAAAAGACCCCGAAAGTATCTTTGAATGTCTTGAAATTGTACACAGTCATAGTCAAGCATGCCCTGAACAAGAATCCGTTGAATATATTTGCATATCTCTGGAAGAATATTTTTAATGAATTTTTGAAAATCCGGAAAGCGATCCATGCACTTGGACATTCCAAGTATGTTGGAATGTCTTGAAATTGTACTCAGTCATAGTCAACAACGCCCTGAAAAAGAATCCATTGAAGATATTTGCATATCTCTTAAGGAATATTTTTAATGAATTTTTGAAAATGAGGAAAGTCTGTGCACTTAGGCAGTGACTTAACTTTTTATTCAAAAAAGACCCCAAAAGTATCTTGGAATGTCTTGAAATTGTACACAGTCATAGTCAAGCATGCCCTGAACAAGAATCCGTTGAATATATTTGCATATCTCTTGAAGAATATTTTTAATGAACTTTTGAAAATCTGGAAAGCGATCCATGCACTTGGACATTCCAAGTATGTTGGAATGTCTTGAAATTGTACTCAGTCATAGTCAACGACGCCCTGAACAAGAATCCGTTGAAAATATTTGCATATCGCTTAAGGAATATTTTTAATGAATTTTTGAAAATCAGGAAAGCGATCCATGCACTTAGGCAGTGACTTAACTTTTTATTCAAAAAAGACCCCAAAAGTATCTTGGAATGTCTTGAAATTGTACACAGTCATAGTCAAGCATGCCCTGAACAAGAATCCGTTGAATATATTTGCATATCTCTTGAAGAATATTTTTAATGAATTTTTGAAAATCCGAAAAGCGATCCATGCACTTGGACATTCCAAGTATGTTGGAATGTCTTGAAATTGTACTCAGTCATAGTCAACGACGCCCTGAACAAGAATCCGTTGAAAATATTTGCATATCGCTTAAGGAATATTTTTAATGAATTTTTGAAAATCAGGAAAGCGATCCATGCACTTAGGCAGTGACTTAACTTTTTATTCAAAAAAGACCCCAAAAGTATCTTGGAATGTCTTGAAATTGTACACAGTCATAGTCAAGCATGCCCTGAACAAGAATCCGTTGAATATATTTGCATATCTCTTGAAGAATATTTTTAATGAACTTTTGAAAATCAGGAAAGCGATCCATGTACTTGGACATTCAAAGTATGTTGGAATGTCTTGAAATTGAACTCAGTCATAGTCAACGACGCCCTGAACAAGAATCTATTGAAAATATTTGCATATCTCTTAAGGAATATTTTTAATGAATTTTTGAAAATGATGAAAGTCTGTGCACTTAGGCAGTGACTTAACTTTTTATTCAAAAAAGACCCCAAAAGTATCTTGGAATGTCTTGAAATTGTACTCAGTCATAGTCAACGACGATCTGAACAAGAATCAATTGAAAATATTTGCATATCTCTTAAGGAATATTTTTAATGAATTTTTGAAAATGAGGAAAGTCTGTGCACTTAGGCAGTGACTTAACTTTTTATTCAAAAAAGACCCCAAAAGTATCTTGGAATGTCTTGAAATTGTACACAGTCATAGTCAAGCATGCCCTGAACAAGAATCCGTTGAATATATTTGCATATCTCTTGAAGAATATTTTTAATGAACTTTTGAATATCAGGAAAGCGATCCATGTACTTGGACATTCAAAGTATGTTGGAATGTCTTGAAATTGAACTCGGTCATAGTCAACGACGCCCTGAACAAGAATCCGTTGAAAATATTTGCATATCGCTTAAGGAATATTTTTAATGAATTTTTGAAAATCAGGAAAGCGATCCATGCACTTAGGCAGTGACTTAACTTTTTCGTCAAAAAAGACCCCAAAAGTATCTTGGAATGTCTTGAAATTGTACTCAGTCATAGTCAACGACGCCCTGAACAAGAATCCGTTGAAAATATTTGCATATCGCTTAAGGAATATTTTTAATGAATTTTTGAAAATCAGGAAAGCGATCCATGCACTTAGGCAGTGACTTAACTTTTTCATCAAAAAAGACCCCAAAAGTATCTTGGAATGTCTTGAAATTGTACACAGTCATAGTCAAGCATGCCCTGAACAAGAATCCGTTGAATATATTTGCATATCTCTTGAAGAATATTTTTAATAAATTTTGGAAAATCCAGAAAGCGATCCATGCACTTGGACATGCCAAGTATGTTGGAATGTCTTGAAATTGTACTCAGTCATAGTCAACGACGCCCTGAACAAGAATCAATTGAAAATATTTGCATATCTCTTAAGGAATATTTTTAATGAATTTTTGAAAATGAGGAAAGTCTGTGCACTTAGGCAGTGACTTAACTTTTTATTCAAAAAAGACCCCAAAAGTATCTTGGAATGTCTTGAAATTGTACACAGTCATAGTCAAGAATGCCCTGAACAAGAATCCGTTGAATATATTTGCATATCTCTTGAAGAATATTTTTAATGAATTTTTGAAAATCCTGAAAGCGATCCATGCACTTGGACATTCCAAGTATGTTGGAATGTCTTGAAATTGTACTCGGTCATAGTCAACGACGCCCTGAACAAGAATCCATTGAAAATATTTGCATATCTCTTAAGGAATATTTTTAATGATTTTTTGAAAATGATGGAAGTCTGTGCACTTATGCAGTGACTTAACTTTTAATTCAAAAAAGACCCCAAAGGTATCTTGGAATGTCTTGAAATTGTACACAGTCATAGTCAAGCATGCCCTGAACAAGAATCCGTTGAATATATTTGCATATCTCTTGAAGAATATTTTTAATGAACTTTTGAAAATCAGGAAAGCGATCCATGCACTTGGACATTCCAAGTATGTTGGAATGTCTTGAAATTGTACTCAGTCATAGTCAACGACGCCCTGAACAAGAATCCGTTGAAAATATTTGCATATCGCTTAAGGAATATTTTTAATGAATTTTTGAAAATGAGGAAAGTCTGTGCACTTAGGCAGTGACTTAACTTTTTATTCAAAAAAGACCCAAAAAGTATCTTGGAATATCTTGAAATTGTACACAGTCATAGTCAAGCATGCCCTGAACAAGAATCCGTTGAATATATTTGCATATCTCTTGAAGAATATTTTTAATGAACTTTTGAAAATCAGGAAAGCGATCCATGCACTTGGACATTCCAAGTATGTTGGAATGTTTTGAAATTGTACTCAGTCATAGTCAACGACGCCCTGAACAAGAATCGGTTGAAAATATTTGCATATAGCTTAAGGAATATTTTTAATGAATTTTTGAAAATCAGGAAAGCGATCCATGCACTTAGGCAGTGACTTAACTTTTTATTCAAAAAAGACCCCAAAAGTATCTTGGAATGTCTTGAAATTGTACACAGTCATAGTCAAGCATGCCCTGAACAAGAATCCGTTGAATATATTTGCATATCTCTTGAAGAATATTTTTAATGAATTTTTGAAAATCCGAAAAGCGATCCATGCACTTGGACATTCCAAGTATGTTGGAATGTCTTGAAATTGTACTCAGTCATAGTCAACGACGCCCTGAACAAGAATCAATTGAAAATATTTGCATATCTCTTAAGGAATATTTTTAATGAATTTTTGAAAATTAGGAAAGTCTGTGCACTTCGGCAGTGACTTAACTTTTTATTCAAAAAAGACCCCAAAAGTATCTTGGAATGTCTTGAAATTGTACACAGTCATAGTCAAGCATGCCCTGAACAAGAATCCGTTGAATATATTTGCATATCTCTTGAAGAATATTTTTAATGAACTTTTGAAAATCAGGAAAGCGATCCATGCACTTGGACATTCCAAGTATGTTGGAATGTCTTGAAATTGTACTCAGTCATAGTCAACGACGCCCTGAACAAGAATCCGTTGAAAATATTTGCATATCGCTTAAGGAATATTTTTAATGAATTTTTGAAAATCAGGAAAGCGATCCATGCACTTAGGCAGTGACTTAACTTTTTTGTCAAAAAAGACCCCAAAAGTATCTTGGAATGTCTTGAAATTGTACACAGTCATAGTCAAGCATGCCCTGAACAAGAATCCGTTGAATATATTTGCATATCTCTTGAAGAATATTTTTAATGAATTTTTGAAAATCCGGAAAGCGATCCATGCACTTGGACATTCCAAGTATGTTGGAATGTCTTGAAATTGTACTCAGTCATAGTCAACGACGCCCTGAACAAGAATCAATTGAAAATATTTGCATATCTCTTAAGGAATATTTTTAATGAATTTTTGAAAATGAGGAAAGTCTGTGCACTTAGGCAGTGACTTAACTTTTTATTCAAAAAAGACCCCAAAAGTATCTTGGAATGTCTTGAAATTGTACACAGTCATAGTCAAGCATGCCCTGAACAAGAATCCGTTGAATATATTTGCATATCTCTTGAAGAATATTTTTAATGAACTTTTGAAAATCAGGAAAGCGATCCATGCACTTGGACATTCCAAGTATGTTGGAATGTCTTGAAATTGTACTCAGTCATAGTCAACGACGCCCTGAACAAGAATCCGTTGAAAATATTTGCATATCGTTTAAGGAATATTTTTAAAGAATTTCTGAAAATCAGGAAAGCGATCCATGCACTTAGGCAGTGACTTAACTTTTTCGTCAAAAAAGACCCCAAAAGTATCTTGGAATGTCTTGAAATTGTACACAGTCATAGTCAAGAATGCCCTGAACAAGAATCCGTTGAATATATTTGCATATCTCTTGAAGAATATTTTTAATGAATTTTTGAAAATCCGGAAAGCGATCCATGCACTTGGACATTCCAAGTATGTTGGAATGTCTTGAAATTGTACTCGGTCATACTCAACGACGCCCTGAACAAGAATCCATTGAAAATATTTGCATATCTCTTAAGGAATATTTTTAATGAATTTTTGAAAAAATGATGAAAGTCTGTGCACTTAGGCAGTGACTTAACTTTTTATCCAAAAAAGACCCCAAAGGTATCTTGGAATGTCTTGAAATTGTACACAGTCATAGTCAAGCATGCCCTGAACAAGAATCCGTTGAATATATTTGCATATCTCTTGAAGAATATTTTTAATGAATTTTTGAAAATCCGAAAAGCGATCCATGCACTTGGACATTCCAAGTATGTTGGAATGTCTTGAAATTGTACTCAGTCATAGTTATCGACGCCCTGAACAAGAATCAATTGAAAATATTTGCATATCTCTTAAGGAATATTTTTAATGAATTTTTGAAAATGAGGAAAGTCTGTGCACTTAAGCAGTGACTTAACTTTTTATTCAAAAAAGACCCCAAAAGTATCTTGGAATGTCTTGAAATTGTACACAGTCATAGTCAAGCATGCCCTGAACAAGAATCCGTTGAATATATTTGCATATCTCTTGAAGAATATTTTTAATGAACTTTTGAAAATCAGGAAAGCGATCCATGCACTTGGACATTACAAGTATGTTGGAATGTTTTGAAATTGTACTCAGTCATAGTCAACGATGCCCTGAACAAGAATCCGTTGAAAATATTTGCATATCGTTTAAGGAATATTTTTAATGAATTTTTGAAAATCAGGAAAGCGATCCATGCACTGAGGCAGTGACTTAACTTTTTATTCAAAAAAGACCCCAAAAGTATCTTGGAATGTCTTGAAATTGTACACAGTCATAGTCAAGCATGCCCTGAACAAGAATCCGTTGAATATATTTGCATATCTCTTGAAGAATATTTTTAATGAACTTTTGAAAATCAGGAAAGCGATCCATGCACTTGGACATTCCAAGTATGTTGGAATGTCTTGATATTGTACTCAGTCATAGTCAACGACGCCCTGAACAAGAATCCGTTGAAAATATTTGCATATCGCTTAAGGAATATTTTAAATGAATTTTTGAAAATCAGGAAAGCGATCCATGCACTTAGGCAGTGACTTAACTTTTTCGTCAAAAAAGACCCCAAAAGTATCTTGGAATGTCTTGAAATTGTACACAGTCATAGTCAAGCATGCCCTGAACAAGAACCTGTTGAATATATTTGCATATCTCTTGAAGAATATTTTTAATGAATTTTCGAAAATCCGGAAAGCTATCCATGCACTTGGACATTCCAAGTAAGTTGGAATGTCTTGAAATTGTACTCAGTCATAGTCAACGACGCCCTGAACAAGAATCTATTGAAAATATTTGCATATCTCTTAAGGAATATTTTTAATGAATTTTTGAAAATGAGGAATTTCTGTGCACTTAGGCAGTGACTTAACTTTTTATTCAAAAAAGACCCCAAAAGTATCTTGGAATGTCTTGAAATTGTACACAGTCATAGTCAAGCATGCCCTGAACAAGAATCCGTTGAATATATTTGCATATCTCTTGAAGAATATTTTTAATGAACTTTTGAAAATCAGGAAAGCGATCCATGCACTTGGACATTCCAAGTATGTTGGAATGTCTTGAAATTGTACTCAGTCATAGTCAACGACGCCCTGAACAAGAATCCGTTGAAAATATTTGCATATCGCTTAAGGAATATTTTTAATGAATTTTTGAAAATCAGGAAAGCGATCCATGCACTTAGGCAGTGACTTAACTTTTTCGTCAAAAAAGACCCCAAAAGTATCTTGGAATGTCTTGAAATTGTACACAGTCATAGTCAAGCATGCCCTGAACAAGAATCCGTTGAATATATTTGCATATCTCTTGAAGAATGTTTTTAATGAATTTTTGAAAATCCGAAAAGTGATCCATGCACTTGGACATTCCAAGTATGTTGGAATGTCTTGAAATTGTACTCAGTCATAGTCAACGACGATCTGAACAAGAATCAATTGAAAATATTTGCATTTCTCTTAAGGAATATTTTTAATGAATTTTTGAAAATGAGGAAAGTCTGTGCACTTAGGCAGTGACTTAACTTTTTATTCAAAAAAGACCCCAAAAGTATCTTGGAATGTCTTGAAATTGTACACAGTCATAGTCAAGCATGCCCTGAACAAGAATCCGTTGAATATATTTGCATATCTCTTGAAGAATATTTTTAATGAACTTTTGAAAATCAGGAAAGCGATCCATGTACTTGGACATTCAAAGTATGTTGGAATGTCTTGAAATTGTACTCCGTCATAGTCAACGACGCCCTGAACAAGAATCCGTTGAAAATATTTGCATATCGCTTAAGGAATATTTTTAATGAATTTTTGAAAATCAGGAAAGCGATCCATGCACTTAGGCAGTGACTTAACTTTTTCGTCAAAAAAGACCCCAAAAGTATCTTGGAATGTCTTGAAATTGTACACAGTCATAGTCAAGCATGCCCTGAACAAGAATCCGTTGAATATATTTGCATATCTCTTGAAGAATATTTTTAATGAATTTTTGAAAATCCGGAAAGCGATCCATGCACTTGGACATTCCAAGTATGTTGGAATGTCTTTAAATTGTACTCGGTCATAGTCAACGACGCCCTGAACAAGAATCCATTGAAAATATTTGCATATCTCTTAAGGAATATTTTAAATGAATTTTTGAAAATGATGAAAGTCTGTGCACTTAGGCAGTGACTTAACTTTTTATTCAAAAAAGACCCCAAAGGTATCTTGGAATGTCTTGAAATTGTACACAGTCATAGTCAAGCATGCCCTGAACAAGAATCCGTTGAATATATTTGCATATCTCTTGAAGAATATTTTTAATGAACTTTTGAAAATCAGGAAAGCGATCCATGCACTTGGACATTCCAAGTATGTTGGAATGTCTTGAAATTGTACTCAGTCATAGTCAACGACGCCCTGAACAAGAATCCGTTGAAAATATTTGCATATCGCTTAAGGAATATTTTTAATGAATTTTTGAAAATCAGGAAAGCGATCCATGCACTTAGGCAGTGACTTCACTTTTTTGTCAAAAAAGACCCCAAAAGTATCTTGGAATGTCTTGAAATTGTACACAGTCATAGTCAAGCATGCCCTGAACAAGAATCCGTTGAATATATTTGCACATCTCTTGAAGAATATTTTTAATGAATTTTTGAAAATCCGGAAAGCGATCCATGCACTTACGCAGTGACTTAACTTTTTATTCAAAAAAGACCCCAAAAGTATCTTGGAATGTCTTGAAATTGTACACAGTCATAGTCAAGCATGCCCTGAACAAGAATCCGTTGAATATATTTGCATATCTCTTAAAGAATATTTTTAATGAACTTTTGAACATGACATAGTTTGGCATGGGTTAACCCATGTCATGACAAACATGACATGTTTGTCCACTAGAGGGCAGTTTGAAGAACCAAGCAGCCATGAATCAGATTTGACCTTACTTGTAATGTCAAACTTGTCCACTAGAGGGCAGTTGAAATAATTAAGTATCCATACATTAAATTTGAGCTTACATGTAATGACACCTTTATCCACTAAAGGGCAGTTCCAAGAATTTAGCATGCCATAAATCAGATTTGAGCTTACATGTAATGACACATTTGTCCACCAGAGGGCAGTCTGACCAATCCAGCAGCCATAAATCAGATTTGACCTTACTTGCAATGTCAAACTTGTCCACTAGAGGGCAGTTGAAATAATTAGGTATCCATACATCAGATTTGAGCTTACATGTAATGACACCTTTATCCACTAGAGAGCAGTCTGAAGAATTTAGCATGCCATAAATCAGATTTGAGCTTACATGTAGTGACACATTTGTCCACCAGAGGGCAGTCTGACCAATCCAGCAGCCATAAATCAGATTTGACCTTACTTGTAATGTCAAACTTGTCCACTAGATGGCAGTTGAAATAATAAAGCAGCTATAAATCAGATTTGACATAACATATAATGACATGTTTGTCCACCAGAGGGCAGTTGAAATAATTTAGTATCCATAAATCAAATTTGAGCGTGCATGTAATGACACCTTTATCCACTAGAGGGCAGTCCGAAGAATTTAGCATGCCATAAATCAGATTTGAGCTTACATGTAATGACACATTTGTCCACCAGAGGGCAGTCTGACCAATCCAGCAGCCATAAATCAGATTTGACCTTACTTGTGATGTCAAACTTGTCCACTAGAGGGCAGTTGAAATAATTAAGCAGCTATAAATCAAATTTGAGCGTGCATGTAATGACATGTTTATCCACCAGAGGGCAGTCTGAAGTATCCAGCAGCCAAAAGTCAAATTTGACCTTACATGTAATGACACCTTTATCCACTAGAGGGCAGTCTGAAGAATTTAGCAGCCATAAATCAGATTTGAGCTTACATGTAATGACACATTTGTCCACCAGAGGGCAGTCTGACCAATCCAGCAGCCATAAATCAGATTTGACCTTACTTGTAATGTCAAACTTGTCCACTAGAGGGCAGTTGAAATAATTTATCAGCTATAAATCAAATTTGAGCGTGCATGTAATGACATGTTTATCCACCAGAGGGCAGTCTGAAGAATCCAGCAGCCAAGTCAAATTTGACCTTACATGTAATGACATCTTTTTCCACTAGAGGGCAGTCTGAAGAATTTAGCAGCCATAAATCAGATTTGACCTTACATGTAATAACACATTTGTCCACCAGAGGGCAGTCTGACCAATCCAGCACCCATAAATCAGATTTGAACTTACTTGTAATGTCAAACTTGTCCACTAGAGGGCAGTTGAAATAATTAAGTATCCATACATCAAATTTGAGCTTACATGTAACGACATGTTTGTCCACTAGAGGGCAGTTTGAAGAACCCAGCAGCCATGAATCAGATTTGACCTTACTTGTAATGTCAAACTTGTCCACTAGAGGGCAGTTGAAATAATTAAGTATCCATACATCAAATTTGAGCTTACATGTAATGACACCTTTATCCACTAGAGGGCAATTTGAAGAACCCAGCAGCCATAAATCAGATTTGACCTTACATGTAATAACACATTTGTCCACCAGAGGGCAGTCTGACCAATCCAGCACCCATAAATCAGATTTGAACTTACTTGTAATGTCAAACTTGTCCACTAGAGGGCAGTTGAAATAATTAAGTATCCATACATCAAATTTGAGCTTACATGTAATGACACCTTTATCCACTAGAGGGCAATTTGAAGAACCCAGCAGCCATAAATCAGATTTGACCTTACATGTAATAACAACTTTGTCCACCAGAGAGCAGTCTGAATAATTCAGCAGCCATAAATCAAATGTGACCCTCCTTGTAAAAACACATTGGTTCACCAGGAAGCTGTTACACCATGTGAACCAATCCATTACCCATAATGCTTTGTGAAAACTTAAAAGTGAAGAAAACAGTGTCAGCCAATCGGCTTTTTCAGCCAATCAGCTGACGATCACAGAGAATACACATGGCTAATTATACGGAGAGAGAGTGTGTCGAATGTCCAGCGTATGTGTGCAGTGTGTGTGTGTGCAGTGCGAAATTAAAGCGTGAATATCATCAAAGCAGTCATCATCAAAGCTTTGTTTGACAAAGGAAGACAAAGAGAAAAGGACAATAAGTCTGTGGCTGAGCAGCTTCTTCACGGACAAGGACAGCGAACGTACAGAGACTGCTGTGTGTGGACTGTTAGCATTTTAAGCTAGCGATCTTTATGCTAACGTGTTAGCAGACTTCATCGTCACAAAAACAACAAACAGATGATTATTCCGCGGCTGAAAGAGAGCAGGACACACACGGTAGTTGTCTGAGATGATGACATGACGCCAGCACCGCTCTATCTCCTATCGAATTGGACTTTTGGAGGCGAACAGACGTAAAACTGCAACGAAAAGGAAGCAAGCACGGACCTCTTATGATCAGAGGAACTCATGTTCTTATGGGGTGAGTTTTCCTTAACGTTGTTAATCGATGTTATGTTAGTGTTCATTCAAAGTCACATACAGACGCACATAGGGAAGCTGTCTTTTAATAATCCACTGTGCGTTTCATAACGCCGTTTGGCTACATTGTTATTAGCCATGCTTGCTTAGCTCGCTAGCTTAGCTCGCTAGCTCGGTACTGTATTATTACAATGAGAATGATGCGCACATCGAAACTTTTGTTCGGTCAGATGAGCGTATTATAAGCCGTAAGAGGACCATGTCACGGCCCTCTTTGAGATTTTGTACACCCGCAGGTTCAGTTTGATAATTCAAATGCTTTGAGACGAAACTCCCGTGTTCGAAACCTAACATTGCATTGAATGATGTGTGAATGCCACACCTTTGCATGCATGAATCACACATGATTAACACAATGTGTGATGAACGTGTTAATTACACGTGCAATTCATGCACATAAAGGTGTGGCATTCACACATAATTCAAGCAATACTACTGATCAATCTATACTGATTCAGTGATTAAATGCCTTTTAACATGAACCATGATCTGAAATAAGTATTTTTTAATTTTTTTTCAGAATCCTGGGCATAAGGATTGGCATGTGAAGTTGCTGCCAACCCATGTGTCCAAGGCCTCAGTGTGGCGTCAATACATGAGGTCGGCTAAGGCTCTTGGTATGTGTATAAATTGATTTCTATACAATAGCCAAATGCTTATATAGACTGCAATATGTAATGTGTAAAATGTGATTTTTTTGGAAAAATAAAATCATTATTTTCATTGTGGTTCTTGCTGTCAACAGGTAGTGGAACACAGCTCTGCTGAAAGTCGCCTCAATATTCCGCAGCTTGTTGGAACGGCAGATGGCAGAGTGATAGTAAAGACCATCGACTGGCAGACACATCTGAGTCCCTACTTTCAAAAGCTCCCACAGATCAAGAGTTATCAGAACTTTAGGTATTTATATTCAAAATTCTGCATTTTATGAATAAAAAAATCACGAATGAACATAATAGTGTTCCATGTGAACAGTGAGCCATGTTTTAAATATCCTGTTGTGTGCTTCTATTCTGTCACAGCTTTGATGCCAACAGACCAGGTGTGGTGCTTGCTCAAACTCACAGTGATGCAGAGCCTATCGAGTTTCAGCTACTGCGCAACCCAGGAGTTCTGCCCCCTGTTGACAGTCTCCCCGTCCTGGCCCCACCTGGACTGACCATGGACAGGCAGACGTATCTTTTTGAAAAAATCCGGCCTTTCTGTTCTGATGAGGCAAAATTCTTCACATGCCCAGCACCAAAGGTTACAGCACAGAAGAGGGTGCGTTTGTGATGTCATCATTTAGTCCGCATATCAACTGTGATGGACAGAGTGGGTACAGCCACATTGTGGGGGAGGAACTGGTATTGAAGATGATAATATAGTCCATGGTCTGGAAAATATTCCTTCACACACTTAGATATATTTTATTTCTTTATTTTAGTTCTATGCACCATATATCTGGAACAAACTCCCAGAAAACTGTAGGTCTGCTGAAACTCTCACCTCTTTTAAATCAAGAGTGAAGACTTTTCTGTTTGCCGCTGCATTTCAGTCATTTCCAATACTGCACTGTAACCTTTATTCCTTATATATACTCTTGATTTTATTTGTTATCTTTTTATTTTATTTGTATCTATTTTATTTTTTAATCTTAATCTTTAAATTTTACCTGCTTGTTTTTATTTTGATGTTATATCTGATTTTATAAATGTCTCTTTTCTATGCTTTTTAATGCTTTATGTAAAGCACTTTGAATTACCTTGTTGTTGAAATGTGCTATACAAATAAACTTGCCTTGCCTTGCCTTACATTGACATGAACTACATTCATTCCTTTTTTTTTTCCAAACTGCTACACTGTTACTGTCCTGTGGGCTAACAGACATCAGATGTCACTGACAGCTAGACTGGGTGGGGGGTTGTGACCATGTTAATGTCATGCAAATGAGCAGCTATTGGCCTGGCTCCTCAAGAGGGTCGAAATCTTTCAGGCTGAATTTCTCCCTAAAGCAGTTTGAGGAGTGTCTACATTCAAATGACCACATCTTCTTCAAAAATGATCAGATGGACATGGGTTTGACATTGTTGGAAAGCTTAGCACTTTCGGAATCTGTAAATAACTCCAAATGTCCCGAAGTAGACATGTGAACCCTTTTGCCATGGCTGGACACAAATTTTCTGTTCCAGAATCGAGACCCGACATGGACCTTGTGATGGAACGGTCACGCCTGGTGTATGTCCAGGACAACATTGACGAACTCTGAACACCAGCTGTCAGAAGAGGATGAGTATTGTAAGTTGTTGTGTTTGCTGCGTTTGTCTCTGTTAATTTGTTTGTTGTTCCTAATCTGTTCCAGAATGGAGACCCAACATGGTCGACCTCGAGCCGGGGCTTGGTGGACGTTCTGGACAACTTCGACGAACTCTGAACACAGACTGTTGGAAGAGGATGAGTATGGTGATATTTTTGTTTGAGTTATTGTTGACCTCTACTTTCGTCTACAGTCGCCTCTTCCCTGATCTGGTCGGTGACTCCCACTGCACAAGAAGAACCTACAGTGGTGAGTATATCAGATTCCTTATGACATCAATGACAGTTTGATACTGCTTTTCAGTTTTGTTTTTCCTAATCTGTTTCAGAATGGAGACCCAAGGCTTGGTGGACTTCCTAGGTCCTTGACAACTTCAAACTCTAAACACTAGCTGTCGGAAGAGGATGAGTATTGTTAGTAGTTGTGTTTGCTGCTGCTTTTGTCTCTGTTAATTTGTTTGTTTTTCCTAATCTGTTCCAGAAGGGTGACCCAACATGGTCGACCTCAAGGTGGTGCTTGTTGGACGTTCTACCCTACAGTCGCATCTTCCCTGATCTCATCGGTGACTCCTACTGCACAAGAAGAACCTGCAGTGGTGAGTATATCAGATTCCTTTGGACATCAATGACAGTTTGATACTGCTTTTCAGTTTTGTTTTTCCTAATCTGTTCCAGAATGGAGACCCAACATGGTCGACCTCGAGGCGGTGCTTGGTGGACGTTCTGGACAACTTCGACGAACTCTGAACACAGATTGTCGGAAGAGGAGGAGAATGGTGATATTTATTTTTCTTTGCGTCATTGTTGTTGACTCAACTCAACTCAACTCAACTTTATTTATAGAGCGCTTTAGGCAGCTAAAGCTGGTACAAAGTGCTTAACAGTACAATAAATAAAACATAGGAGACAAAATAAAAACAATAAAACAGTAACAATGTTTAAATAATAAAAAAAACAATAAAACTATAAAACAATAAAAATGTTTAAACAATAAAACACTAAAACAAGAGCAGAGTCTCATGCTGAGTTGAACGCAGAAGAATAAAAATGTGTTTTAAGATGAGTTTTAAAAATGGACAGTGAGGGGGCCTGTCTAATATGAAGCGGGAGGGCGTTCCAAAGTTTGGGACCGGCAATGGAGAAAGCTCTTTCCCCTCTGAGCTTCCGTTTAGACCTCGGTACCTCCAGGAGCAGCTGGTCAGCTGACCTGAGGCACCGAGCAGGAGTGTAAGGATGGAGAAGCTCAGAGAGGTAAGGCGGGGCAAGACCATTTAAAGATTTAAAAACAAATAAAAGAATCTTAAAATGGACTCTAAAATGCACAGGCAGCCAGTGAAGGGAGGCCAAAATGGGAGTAATGTGCTCCCTCTTACGTGCTCCAGTTAAGAGGCGAGCAGCAGCGTTCTGGACCAACTGGAGACGTGAGAGGGAGGACTGGCTGACTCCAAGATAAAGAGCGTTACAGTAATCCAGCCGAGATGTAACAAAGGCATGGATTACTGTTTCAAAGTGCTTTTGTGAGAGAAAGGGCCTCACCTTTGCCAGCTGCCTGAGGTGAAAAAAGCTGGACTTTACTGTTGCCCCAATTTGCCGGTCCAATTTAAAATCACTGTCCATAATAAAACCTAAGTTTGTCACTAAAGGCTTCACATACGATGCCAAAGGGCCCAAATCAGCAGGGGGGGGTTCACTAGAGCCGCTAGGACCAAACATTATGACTTCCGTCTTCTTTTCATTAAATTTTAAAAAGTTCAGTGACATCCATGCTTTTATGTCATCAAGACATAATAGAAGTGGTTGCAGACAGGCATTTTTCTTACTCAGTGGGACATAAATCTGACTGTCGTCTGCATAAAAATGAAATGAGATGCCATGTTTTCTCAAGATGGAGCCCAGGGGAAGCAGATACAGGGAGAAGAGCAGGGGCCCTAAAATTGAGCCCTGTGGAACCCCATATGACAGTGGAGCAGAGCGGGACTCAGAGCCACCGAGGCGTACACACATAGATCTTCCCTCAAGATACGATCTAAACCACTTAAGGGCGCTACCACTAATGCCCACTAGGTGCTGCAAGCGTGCCACTAAAATATTGTGGTCCACAGTGTCAAACGCTGCAGTTAGGTCCAGCAGGACAAGGATCACAGAGTCTCCAGAATCAACCGTCAGGAGGATGTCATTGAACACTCTTAATAAAGCTGACTCTGTACTATGCCTTGTTTTAAAGCCAGACTGGAAAATCTCCAGAATATCATGCTCGTCCAGGAACGACTGCAACTGGGCGTGGACAACTTTTTCCAGGATCTTTGAAATAAAAGGCAGCTTGGAGATAGGTCTATAATTGGCTAGCATAACACGATCAAGGCCAGGTTTCTTAAGCAGGGGTTGTACAACAGCATGTTTAAAACATTGGGGGACAACACCAGAAGACAGACTGCTGTTAATAATGGCCAGGACTGACTGCCCTATACAAGGAAATACCTCTTTAAAAAAGTGAGGCGGGACAGTGTCACAGGGAGAGCCTGATGGCTTCATCTGGGCAACCACTTTTTCTAAGGCAATCAGAGACACGGGCTCAAACGAATCAAGCACAGCTGAGAAAAGCACACTGTCAGAGGGGTCAGACACAGGTGTGGTGATTAGAGCCCTTGTGGTAGCAACCTTATCAATGAAGAACTGCAGGAAGCTATTGCACATTTCAGGGGATTCCTCTGTGCACACAGGCTGAGGTGAGCCAAGAACAGACTCTATGGTTTTAAATAACACACGTGGGTTGTGAGAGTTTGATTCAATAATATTTGACAGGTGCTCTCTTCTGGACTCTTTGACAGTGCTCTGGTAGCAGCGCCAGCTGTCTTTTAGGATTTGGCGAGAAACCTGCAGCTTGTCCTTTTTCCACCTGCGTTCAGCTTTGCGGCAATCCTGTCTGGCTGCGCGAGTTCTCGCATTGAACCAGGGCTCAGGTTTAGCTTTGGGCTGCACGGTTTTAAATGGAGCCACAGAGTCCAATATGGTTCGGCAGGAGGAGTGAAACGAAGAACTGAGCACCTCCGTGTTTGGTAATAATTCAGAGGGGACACAGAGCTGGTTAAAGGCAGCAGAAAACTGGCCGGAAAACTGACCTCTACTTTTGTCTACAGTCGCCTCTTCCCTGATCTCATCGGTGACTCCCACTGCACAAGAAGAACCTACAGTGGTGAGTATATCAGATTCCTTTGAACATCAATGAAAGTTTGATGCTGCTTTTCAGTTTCGTTTTTCCTAATCTGTTTCAGAATGGAGACCCAAGGCTTGGTGGATTTCTGACGTCCAGGACAACTTTGAACATCTGAACACCAACTGTCAGAAGAAGATGAGTATTGTTGTTTTCTGCTGCTCTCGTCCCTTTTCATTATTTAGTTTTTTCCATTATTTTTTAAGTGTACAAAAATCACTATAGTCACAAAGCACTGAATACGATTCAAACACAGGTTGTTTTTTGATATATAAACAGACTCAGGGTTCAAGTTTGTTTCATTTTTGAAATGTTTGGTGTGGTTTAAAGGAATATTTGGTTGTTATTAGACCCTGAGATGGGTCAGTGACTAGGAGAAACATTGATTTTGATGCATTATTACTTTTTTGTAGTAGCAGATCCAATGTAATCTTATTTTGTGATATATGATGGATTTTGAATCGGTCTCCGACTACAAGTAAAACATTTTTTTCCTACTAACCCAATTATAGCCTGGTTTTGTTTTAAGATGAATAAACATACAATAATAGTTTGAACCTGAAAAACATTTATTTTGCAAAGGACACTGAATGATGAACACTTAAATATGAACATTGAATATGAAACATGGGGCAGTTTGGTGTGTTGTTGGCGATGGGGAGAAGGGAAAAGATGGAGATGGTGAGTGAGTTCATCATGTGTGAATGTGAGAGTTCAGCTCAGGTGGAGCAGAGACTCCAAATCTCGCTCGTTCACTCGCAGTCACGCTCGCTCGCTCACTCTCGCTCGCTCACTCACTCACAGTCACTCACTCACTCTCGCTCGCTCGCTCACTCGCTCCCTCACTCCCTCACTCCCTCACTCAGTCACACATGATGCACTCACTCACCATCTCTCTTCCTTTCTCCCCATCTCCAACAACACACCCAACTGCCCCATGTTTCATATTCAATGTTTATATTTCAGTCTTCATCATTCAGGGTCGTCTTTGCAAAATAAATATTTGTTCAGGTTGAACCTATTCTTGTTTATTTATCTTAAAACAAAACAGGGTAATAATTATTTAGTAGGAAAAAAAGTTTGCTTATATAAGGAGACGGTTCAAAATCCATCATATCACAAGATTATTAAATTGCATCTGCCACTACAGAAACTAACAATGCATCAAAATCAATGTTTCTTCCAATCACTGACCATCTCAGGGCCTGATAATAATAAATAGTCCTTGAAAGGTATTTTATGATTGATTGGAAAGGATTGTAGTTTTTTTGTTGATTTAAAGAGTTGCATAAACATTATGGCCTTTAAAGGGTTAGAATTTTAAAAATATAATTTGATGAGTATATCTCAGTCTGAAGTAGCGTTAAAAGAGTGACAATTTAAAGTTGAAAAAAATATGAACAATATTTTTGTAGGAGACTGTTTTTAGAAAAATCTGACATTGCAAAAAATAAGAATGCATCAGAATCAAAAGTTATTGTAGTTTTTTTTTCCCAATAAAAACAGTGTAGTTGCGTAAACAATATGGCCTTTAAAAGGTGAACCTTTTAAAAATATTTTTAAAAGGTTCACCTTTTAAAAATATTAATATTTGATATGCATATTTCAGGATGAAGTAGCTTCAAAAGACTGACTCATTTAAAGTGGAAATAAATATTAAGATATTTTTACAGCAGTTTTTGGCAAGGGGCCGTTTTCTGCAACAAGGAACAAATGAGGGGGTTAGGGTTAGCTAACCTTAGTTAGTTATCCCCAAAACACCTGGTTCAGGTGCACAGGTTATCAGAGTTCTGCAGAGCTCGTTAACCACTTCCACTACACAAGAACCTACAGTGGTGAGTATATTAGACTCCTTTTGACATCAATGACACTTTGCTACTGCTTTTCAGTTTTGTTTTTCCTAATCTGTTCCAGAATTGAGACCCTAACACTTGGTGGACTTCTTACGTCCTGGACAACTTAGACGAACTCTGAACACCGGCTGTCAAAACAAGATGAGTGTTTTTTTGTTTGTGTCAATATGCACTTCTACTTTGGTCTGTCGTTTCATCTTCCTGTGTTGTCGTTGTTACACAAATGTGTACACTTAGCAAAACTTAGTTGACAGTAAACGGGTGCAGGTGTCGGAGGATTGATAACTCTGATTGGACGGAACTCTCCATACGTGACAGCAAAACAAAAATCTGCTCACAAGGATGGACAAACTGGAATCATGGCTTGGAAATGCAAAAGTAACTTTCTGGACAACTTTGTCAACACGATGATGCAGCAAATGGAGGAATTCATTCACCTCAGTGAATCTACTCTTGGAAAATGGATGGATCTGCATGATGATCTTTGAGGAAATGGGATCAGTGGATTCAAAACCTGGAGGAACGGAACACAAGAATCTGAAAAAAACCCAACATGAACTGCACAAAATGGCCTCCTTGTGGTCGTCCAACCAAAACCACTGACTAACAAAAGTTACCACCTCTTGTCCTTTCTGTTCCCCTCCCATTCCCCCCAACCGGTCGAGGCAGACGGCCGCACACTTTGAGTCTGGTTCTGCCAGAGATTTCTTCCTGTTAAAAGGGAGTTTTTTCTCTCCACTGTTGCCACGATTGCTTGCTCATTGTGTGAATTGTTGGGTTTCTCTTCTCTCTAATATTATGAATGATTTAAAAAAAAAAAAGGAGTGCAAGTCCGACTGTCACCTCCACGTGGTGCACTCTGGGTAACGCTAACGACGGCGGCAAACGATAAGTTTACCCGGACATTTGTGACTTATTTGAAAAGTTGATCTTTTTGAGTAAATGTTAATGTGTAGAATGTGTTTGAATGTTTGTCATTGTTGTGACGATAGTCAAGTTAATTTTCACTTCATGTGTTTTCATGTGTCCAGAAACGGCAGCAAAACATGGACTGGATTTCACCGACTGGACTTGATGTGGTTTCCCTGTGAGTCGACAAACTCATTTATTTCCTTGCTGTCCTTTTATTGCTTTCCTTTTCTCTTTCCTTCCATTCTTTTTCATGTCTTTCAGCCCTTTCTTTTTGCCATTTCCTCCATCCCTGTGTTCTCTCCTTCTCTAATGGACTTTATTGCTTCCTTCCTTTTTCTGATTAAATGAGGTTTTAGTCCAACCAGCAGGGGGCGTCACAGCCACTTCAGCCTCAGTGGGTGAAGCTGAGTCTTTTTTCTTTTCCATTTCTAATTCACAGTGTAAGTGGGGTTTAAAGCCAACAGGGTTTATGAAGAATAAGTTCTTGTTTTTATTGTTATTTAAAGCTAACTGTATTTTCTTCTCTGTATTGTTTTATTGCGTTGAAGAAAAGAGCCTGTGATTGTTTGACTTTAATTTCTACTTAACCTTTATATGTTTCTTTGATGCCGTTTTGTTTCTTTTCTGCTTTGTGTTGATGTTTTTTCCATCTTGAATCTTTTGTGTTAAATAAATAAATAAGTCACTTATTTGAAGTCTCTCGCTCTTTCACTCACACTCACTCTGCTGAACTGGCTGAACAAATGTGTGCCACAGTCTGGCCCTCGGTGAAACTCTGTATGGCCTGAACCCTGAATGTTTTCTCAAGTTATTTATGGGCTGGCAGTGACTTGAATTCAGCAGCTTTGAATACATTTTTCATCTACACGTAATGTCACCTTTGTCCACTGGAGGTCAGGTTTTTGCAGTTCTGTTTTATGATGAATTATTTATGGCCTGGCAGGGTCTTAAACATAAAAAAACTGTTTCCCTCACAAAAGTTACTATTTATTTCACCAGTTTAGCAGCTCTAAATCTCATGTGACCTTACATGTAATGTCAAACGTGTCCACCAGAGGGCAGTTTCAACATGTAAACACATTTCAAGATCCTCTTCACCACCTACAAATCCTTCTTACCTTCAGACCTCCTCCATCGCCCCATTCACTCACACCGAACACGCTACACCGTCAAACATCTGTGTAGCCCCAGTTAAGCCCCTCAAGCATTTTATTTTAGATTTTATAAAATATATAATATAGATATATGTTTTTTTGAAGTTTAACATTTAAAAAGTTCAAGTAGCCATTCTGTTCCAATCCAATCCCTGTGTGTGTGAGTAAGAATGGAATAGGTGAGGGCGGGTCGCTACGGTAACTGTGGAGCTTCGGGCGCTGTCCGTGGTGCTGAAAGGCTGCTTTGTTGGATGAGTGTGTGACTTTGTTTTCTTTTTTTTCCCTCTACATGTAAAGTGACTTTTGTGATAGAGGAGGGAAGTGTGATGGAGCCTTGAGGGATTCTGGACTCATCACCAGGCTCGCTTCTCCTCGGCCTCAAATCTCCACGGACCTGAAACACAAGGAAAAGCAGCTGAAGCCACTTTCACTCATGACAATCCATCATTATTGAGTCACTGTGATGAAAGGAAGAAACTGTAGGGATGTTTTTAAGGTAGAACATTAGCTGAAAGGATGTTGTCGATGAATTCGTTCTTCATTGATGAAGCAGAGCATGAGAGAGAATAGATCAAAGCAGGAGAAACATCTTCTACATACGTAGAGTAAGATTAGAAGTAAGAGGAAGATTCTATTGAATAATATCTCAAATATCCAATGCCTTACCTGAACATTACTGGGCTCAGAGATGGAGAAGCTGGTCTCTTGAAAGTTGCTGCCATCTGCTGGTTTACCAGACAACGCCAGATCGGTCCTGCTGGATCTCAGTGCAGCATTTGATACGATAGATCATGAGATCCTGCTACATAGACTAGAACAAGATGTTGTGATTAGAGGATCTGCACTTGTCTGGTTCAAGTCCTATTTATGGGACAGATTTCAGTTTGTTAGTGTTAACGAGGACTACTCCATATTCACTAAGGTCAACTACGGAGTTCCTCAGGGTTCCGTGCTCGGACCTATTCTTTTTACCCTGTACATGCTGCCATTAGGCAACATTATCAGGAAACACAACATAGATTTCCATTGTTATGCAGACGACACCCAGCTATATGTATCTGTACGACCGGATGACCCAAACCCATCTATAAAACTCCAGGATTGTCTCATAGACATACAGACGTGGATGACTCTGAACTTTCTGATGCTTAACACAGAAAAAACTGAGGTCATGGTCCTTGGGCCAAAAGATATAAGAGCAGCACTTTTAAGTGGAGCTCTAAACCTAGGCAGTAACACTTCAGTCCCTTGCACTACAGTAAGGAACCTAGGAGTCCTGTTTGACCAGGATTTATCACTGGATGAACATATTAAGCATATATGTAGAACAGCCTTCTTCCACCTTCGCAACATTAAGACAATTAGAAATATTATATCACGACAAGACTCTGAGAAACTTATCCACGCCTTTATAACCTCTAGGCTGGATTACTGTAACTCCTTACTGTCTGGATGTCCTAGTAAGTCCTTGAGAAGCCTTCAACTTGTCCAGAACGCAGCAGCACGGATACTGACTGGAACCAGACGACGTGATTATACGACTCCTGTCTTGGCTTCTCTTCACTGGCTCCCAGTGAAAAGTAGAATAGATTTTAAAATACTTCTACTCACATACAAGGCCCTGAATAATCAGGCACCTTCTTATATTTGTGACTTAATCACTTTATATCAACCCAATAGACCCTGAACTCAGGTCTACTGGTTATTCCTAAAATAACTAGAAGTAGAATCGGTGGTAGAACATTTATCTACCAGGCTCCTCTCCTGTGGAACCAACTTCTGCTTTCAGTCAGACAGTCTGACTCTGTCTCTGCCTTTAAGGTGAGACTGAAAACCTACCTTTTTAACATAGACTATAGTCGAAGCTAGATCAGGTATGTCCTGATTAGAATAGTCTATCTTATGCTGCCATAGGCTTAGACTGCTGGAGGAATTTCCCATCATGCACTTAGAATGAGCACACAGACTTTGCACGAGCCGCACTTTCTCTACCCCGTCCTCAATTTCTCAACCCTCACCACTTACCCGATGTCCCCCATGACATGTAGACCATAAATCCACATTTAGACCATAAATCCACATGTAGCACATAAATCCACATGTACACCATACATCCACATGTACACCATAAATCCACATGTAGCACATAAATCCACATTTAGACCATAAATCCACATGTAGCACATAAATCCACATGTACACCATACATCCACATGTAGACCATAAATCCACATGTAGCACATAAATCCACATGTACACCATACATCCACATGTACACCATAAATCCACATGTAGACCATAAATCCACATGTAGCACATAAATCCACATGTAGACCATAAATTCACATGTAGACCTTCTCTAACTGATGTTTAATCTCTTACAGTTCTGCTGACACCAGTGAACGACATGAGGTCAGGACAGGAAAGAGGACTCCGTCATCTTCAAGTCTCTGACCACAACAGCCTTCACGACAGGCTGTGACAGATGATCCTGGCATTTAAAGACTTTTCACTTTTTATTCTTTGTCATTGTGTATTGTATGTTTTTGGTAACATCTACTGCACGTCTGTCCGTCCAGGGAGTGGATCCCTCAACTGTGGTTCTCCTTAAGGTTTCTACCCTTTTCCCTGTTAGAAGAGTTTTTTCGCTGGTAGTTTTTCCTTACCCTGGTCGAAGGTCTAAGGACAGAGGATGTTACCAACCCTGTGAAGTCCCTGAGACAAACTATGTTTTGTAAACTGTGGGCTATACAAAAAATGATTGATTGATTGATTGATTTAACAGAAAAAAACCAAAAGTATCTTGGAATGTTTTGAAATTGTACACAGTCATAGTCAACGACACCCTGAACAAGAATCCGTTGAAAATATTTGCATATCTCTTAAGGAATATTTTTAATGAATTTTGGAAATCCATGCACTTAGGCAGTGACTTAACTTTTGATGTTTTTGGTTTGTTTTTAAAGCATTAAAGCTGCAGGAGTTCATCCATGTCGCCCAGTCGCTGGAAACAAACGTTTGGACACCGTGGATCACACAGCAGGATATCAGGTGAGACGAAGGAAACGATCCATTTGCCCTGATGCACTTAGTGACTTGACTTTTTTTTCAAAAAAAACCCCAAAAGTAAATTGGAATGTCTTGAAATTGTACACAGTCATAGTCAAGCATGCCCTGAATAAGAATCCGTTGAATATATTTGCATATCTCTTGAAGAATATTTTTAATGAATTTTTGAAAATCCGGAAAGCGATCCATGCACTTGGACATTCCAAGTATGTTGGAATGTCTTGAAATTGTACTCAGTCATAGTCAACGACGCCCTGAACAAGAATCCGTTGAAAATATTTGCATATCGCTTAAGGAATATTTTTAATGAATTTTTGAAAATCAGGAAAGCGATCCATGCACTTAGGCAGTGACTTAATTTTTTCGTCAAAAAAGACCCCAAAAGTATCTTGGAATGTCTTGAAATTGTACACAGTCATAGTCAAGCATGCCCTAAACAAGAATCCGTTGAATATATTTGCATATCTCTTGAAGAATATTTTTAATGAATTTTTGAAAATCCGGAAAGCGATCCATGCACTTGGACATTCCAAGTATGTTGGAATGTCTTGAAATTGTACTCAGTCATAGTCAACGACGCCCTGAACAAGAATCAATTGAAAATATTCGCATATCTCTTAAGGAATATTTTTAATGAATTTTTGAAAATCAGGAAAGCAATCCATGCACTTAGGCAGTGACTTAACTTTTTTGTCAAAAAAGACCCCAAAGGTATCTTGGAATGTCTTGAAATTGTACACAGTCATAGTCAAGCATGCCCTGAACAAGAATCCGTTGAATATATTTGCATATCTCTTGAAGAATATTTTTAATGAACTTTTGAAAATCAGGAAAGCGATCCATGCACTTGGACATTCCAAGTATGTTGGAATGTCTTGAAATTGTACTCAGTCATAGTCAACGACGCCCTGAACAAGAATCCGTTGAAAATATATGCATATCGCTTAAGGAATATTTTTAATGAATTTTTGAAAATCAGGAAAGCGATCCATGCACTTAGGCAGTGACTTAACTTTTTTGTCAAAAAAGACCCCAAAAGTATCTTGGAATGTCTTGCAATTGTACACAGTCATAGTCAAGCATGCCCTGAACAAGAATCCATTGAATATATTTGCATATCGCTTAAGGAATATTTTTAATGAATTTTTGAAAATCAGGAAAGCGATCCATGCACTTAGGCAGTGACTTAACTTTTTCGTCAAAAAAGACCCCAAAAGTATCTTGGAATGTCTTGAAATTGTACACAGTCATAGTCAAGCATGCCCTGAACAAGAATCCTTTGAATATATTTGCATATCTCTTGAAGAATATTTTTAATGAACTTTTGAAAATCAGGAAAGCGATCCATGCACTTGGACATTCCAAGTATGTTGGAATGTCTTGAAATTGTACTCAGTCATAGTCAACGACGCCCTGAACAAGAATCCGTTGAAAATATTTGCATATCGCTTAAGGAATATTTTAAATGAATTTTTGAAAATCAGGAAAGCGATCCATGCACTTAGGCAGTGACTTAACTTTTTCGTCAAAAAAGACCCCAAAAGTATCTTGGAATGTCTTGAAATTGTACACAGTCATAGTCAAGCATGCCCTGAACAAGAATCCGTTGAATATATTTGCATATCTCTTGAAGAATATTTTTAATGAACTTTTGAAAATCAGGAAAGCGATCCATGCACTTGGACATTCCAAGTATGTTGGAATGTCTTGAAATTGTACTCAGTCATAGTCAACGACGCCCTGAACAAGAATCTATTGAAAATATTTGCATATCTCTTAAGGAATATTTTTAATGAATTTTTGAAAATGAGGAATTTCTGTGCACTTAGGCAATGACTTAACTTTTTATTCAAAAAAGACCCCAAAAGTATCTTGGAATGTCTTGAAATTGTACACAGTCATAGTCAAGCATGCCCTGAACAAGAAACCGTTGAATATATTTGCATATCTCTTGAAGAATATTTTTAATGAACTTTTGAAAATCCGGAAAGCGATCCATGCACTTGGACATTCCAAGTATGTTGGAATGTCTTGAAATTGTACTCAGTCATAGTCAACGACGCCCTGAACAAGAATCCGTTGAAAATATTTGCATATCGCTTAAGGAATATTTTTAATGAATTTTTTAAAAAATCAGGAAAGCGATCCATGCACTTAGGCAGTGACTTAACTTTTTCGTCAGAAAAGACCCCAAAAGTATCTTGGAATGTCTTGAAATTGTACACAGTCATAGTCAAGCATGCCCTGAACAAGAATCCGTTGAATATATTTGCATATCTCTTGAAGAATATTTTTAATGAATTTTTGAAAATCCGGAAAGCGATCCATGCACTTAGGCAGTGACTTAACTTTTTCGTCAAAAAAGACCCCAAAAGTATCTTGGAATGTCTTGAAATTGTACACAGTCATAGTCAAGCATGCCCTGAACAAGAATCTGTTGAATATATTTGCATATCGCTTAAGGAATATTTTTAATGAATTTTTGAAAATCAGGAAAGCGATCCATGCACTTGGACATTCCAAGTATGTTGGAATGTCTTGAAATTGTACACAGTCATAGTCAAGCATGCCCTGAACAAGAATCCGTTGAAAATATTTGCATATCGCTTCAGGAATATTTTAAATGAATTTTTGAAAATCAGGAAAGCGATCCATGCACTTGGACATTCCAAGTATGTTGGAATGTCTTGAAATTGTACTCAGTCATAGTCAACGACGCCCTGAACAAGAATCAATTGAAAATATTTGCATATCTCTTAAGGAATATTTTTAATGAATTTTTGAAAATGAGGAAAGTCTGTGCACTTCGGCAGTGACTTAACTTTTTCGTCAAAAAAGACCCCAAAAGTATCTTGGAATGTCTTGAAATTGTACACAGTCATAGTCAAGCATGCCCTGAACAAGAATCTGTTGAATATATTTGCATATCTCTTGAAGAATATTTTTAATGAATTTTTGAAAATCCGAAAAGCGATCCATGCACTTGGACATTCCAAGTATGTTGGAATGTCTTGAAATTGTACTCAGTCATAGTCAACAACGCTCTGAACAAGAATCAATTGAAAATATTTGCATATCTCTTAAGGAATATTTTTAATGAATTTTTGAAAATGAGGAAAGTCTGTGCACTGAGGCAGTGACTTAACTTTTTATTCAAAAAAGACCCCAAAAGTATCTTGGAATGTCTTGAAATTGTACACAGTCATAGTCAAGCATGCCCTGAACAAGAATCCGTTGAATATATTTGCATATCTCTTGAAGAATATTTTTAATGAATTTTTAAAATTCCGGAAAGCTATCCATGCACTTGGACATTCCAAGTAAGTTGGAATGTCTTGAAATTGTACTCAGTGATAGTCAACGACGCCCTGAACAAGAATCCGTTGAAAATATTTGCATATCGCTTAAGGAATATTTTTAATGAATTTTTTAAAAAATCAGGAAAGCGATCCATGCACTTAGGCAGTGACTTAACTTTTTCGTCAAAAAAGACCCCAAAAGTATCTTGGAATGTCTTGAAATTGTACACAGTCATAGTCAAGCATGCCCTGAACAAGAATCCGTTGAATATATTTGCATATCTCTTGAAGAATATTTTTAATGAACTTTTGAAAATCCGAAAAGCGATCCATGCACTTGGACATTCCAAGTATGTTGGAATGTCTTGAAATTGTACTCAGTCATAGTCAACGACGCTCTGAACAAGAATCAATTGAAAATATTTGCATATCTCTTAAGGAATATTTTTAATGAATTTTTGAAAATGAGGAAAGTCTGTGCACTTAGGCAGTGACTTAACTTTTTATTCAAAAAAGACCCCAAAAGTATCTTGGAATGTCTTGAAATTGTACACAGTCATAGTCAAGCATGCCCTGAACAAGAATCCGTTGAATATATTTGCATATCTCTTGAAGAATATTTTTAATGAACTTTTGAAAATCAGGAAAGCGATCCATGTACTTGGACATTCAAAGTATGTTGGAATGTCTTGAAATTGTACTCGGTCATAGTCAACGACGCCCTGAACAAGAATCCGTTGAAAATATTTGCATATCGCTTAAGGAATATTTTTAAATGAATTTTTGAAAATCAGGAAAGCGATCCATGCACTTGGACATTCCAAGTATGTTGGAATGTCTTGAAATTGTACTCAGTCATAGTCAACGACGCCCTGAACAAGAATCCGTTGAAAATATTTGCATATCGCTTCAGGAATATTTTAAATGAATTTTTGAAAATCAGGAAAGCGATCCATGCACTTAGGCAGTGACTTAACTTTTTTGTCAAAAAAGACCCCAAAAGTATCTTGGAATGTCTTGAAATTGTACACAGTCATAGTCAAGCATGCCCTGAACAAGAATCCGTTGAATATATTTGCATATCTCTTGAAGAATATTTTTAATGAATTTTTGAAAATCAGGAAAGCGATCCATGCACTTAGGCAGTGACTTAACTTTTTCGTCAAAAAAGACCCCAAAAGTATCTTGGAATGTCTTGAAATTGTACACAGTCATAGTCAAGCATGCCCTGAACAAGAATCCGTTGAATATATTTGCATATCTCTTGAAAAATATTTTTAATGAATTTTTAAAATTCCGGAAAGCTATCCATGCACTTGGACATTCCAAGTAAGTTGGAATGTCTTGAAATTGTACTCAGTCATAGTCAACGACGCCCTGAACAAGAATCAATTGAAAATATTCGCATATCTCTTAAGGAATATTTTTAATGAATTTTTGAAAATGAGGAAAGTCTGTGCACTTAGGCAGTGACTTAACTTTTTCGTCAAAAAAGACCCCAAAAGTATCTTGGAATGTATTGAAATTGTACACAGTCATAGTCAAGCATGCCCTGAACAAGAACCTGTTGAATATATTTGCATATCTCTTGAATAATATTTTTAATGAATTTTTGAAAATCCGGAAAGCGATCCATGCACTTAGGCAGTGACTTAACTTTTTCGTCAAAAAAGACCCCAAAAGTATCTTGGAATGTCTTGAAATTGTACACAGTCATAGTCAAGCATGCCCTGAACAAGAATCCGTTGAATATATTTGCATATCTCTTGAAGAATATTTTTAATGAATTTTTAAAATTCCGGAAAGCTATCCATGCACTTGGACATTCCAAGTAAGTTGGAATGTCTTGAAATTGTACTCAGTCATAGTCAACGACGCCCTGAACAAGAATCTATTGAAAATATTTGCATATCTCTTAAGGAATATTTTTAATGAATTTTTGAAAATGAGGAAAGTCTGTGCACTTAGGCAGTGACTTAACTTTTTCGTCAAAAAAGACCCCAAAAGTATCTTGGAATGTCTTGAAATTGTACACAGTCATAGTCAAGAATGCCCTGAACAAGAATCCGTTGAATATATTTGCATATCTCTTGAAGAATATTTTTAATGAATTTTTGAAAATCCGGAAAGCGATCCATGCACTTGGACATTCCAAGTATGTTGGAATGTCTTGAAATTGTACTCGGTCATAGTCAACGACGCCCTGAACAAGAATCCATTGAAAATATTTGCATATCTCTTAAGGAATATTTTTAATGAATTTTTGAAAATGAAGAAAGTCTGTGCACTTAGGCAGTGACTTAACTTTTTATTCAAAAAAGACCCCAAAGGTATCTTGGAATGTCTTGAAATTGTACACAGTCATAGTCAAGCATGCCCTGAACAAGAATCCGTTGAATATATTTGCATATCTCTTGAAGAATATTTTTAATGAACTTTTGAAAATCAGGAAAGCGATCCATGCACTTGGACATTCCAAGTATGTTGGAATGTCTTGAAATTGTACTCAGTCATAGTCAACGACGCCCTGAACAAGAATCCGTTGAAAATATTTGCATATCGCTTAAGGAATATTTTTAATGAATTTCTGAAAATGAGGAAAGCGATCCATGCACTTAGGCAGTGACTTAACTTTTTTGTCAAAAAAGACCCCAAAAGTATCTTGGAATGTCTTGAAATTGTACACAGTCATAGTCAAGCATGCCCTGAACAAGAATCCGTTGAATATATTTGCATATCTCTTGAAGAATATTTTTAATGAATTTTTGAAAATCCGGAAAGCGATCCATGCACTTGGACATTCCAAGTATGTTGGAATGTCTTGAAATTGTACTCAGTCATAGTCAACAACGCCCTGAACAAGAATCCATTGAAAATATTTGCATATCTCTTAAGGAATATTTTTAATGAATTTTTGAAAATGAGGAAAGTCTGTGCACTTAGGCAGTGACTTCACTTTTTATTCAAAAAAGACCCCAAAAGTATCTTGGAATGTCTTGAAATTGTACACAGTCATAGTCAAGCATGCCCTGAACAAGAATCCGTTGAATATATTTGCATATCTCTTGAAGAATATATTTAATGAACTTTTGAAAATCAGGAAAGCGATCCATGCACTTGGACATTCCAAGTATGTTGGAATGTTTTGAAATTGTACTCAGTCATAGTCAACGACGCCCTGAACAAGAATCCGTTGAAAATATATGCATATCGTTTAAGGAATATTTTTAAAGAATTTCTGAAAATCAGGAAAGCGATCCATGCACTTAGGCAGTGACTTAACTTTTTCGTCAAAAAAGACCCCAAAAGTATCTTGGAATGTCTTGAAATTGTACACAGTCATAGTCAAGCATGCCCTGAACAAGAATCCGTTGAATATATTTGCATATCTCTTGAAGAATATTTTTAATAAATTTTTGAAAATCCGGAAAGCGATCCATGCACTTGGACATTCCAAGTATGTTGGAATGTCTTGAAATTGTACTCGGTCATAGTCAACGACGCCCTGAACAAGAATCCATTGAAAATATTTGCATATCGCTTAAGGAATATTTTTAATGAATTTTTGAAAATCAGAAAAGCGATCCATGCACTTAGGCAGTGACTTAACTTTTTTGTCAAAAAAGACCCCAAAAGTATCTTGGAATGTCTTGAAATTGTACACAGTCATAGTCAAGCATGCCCTGAACAAGAATCCGTTGAATATATTTGCATATCTCTTGAAGAATATTTTTAATGAATTTTTGAAAATCAGGAAAGCGATCCATGCACTTGGACATTCCAGGTATGTTGGAATGTCTTGAAATTGTACTCAGTCATAGTCAACAACGCCCTGAACAAGAATCCATTGAAAATATTTGCATATCTCTTAAGGAATATTTTTAATGAATTTTTGAAAATGAGGAAAGTCTGTGCACTTAGGCAGTGACTTAACTTTTTATTCACAAAAGACCCCAAAAGTATCTTGGAATGTCTTGAAATTGTACACAGTCATAGTCAAGCATGCCCTGAACAAGAATCCGTTGAATATATTTGCATATCTCTTGAAGAATATTTTTAATGAACTTTTGAAAATCAGGAAAGCGATCCATGCACTTGGACATTCCAAGTATGTTGGAATGTTTTGAAATTGTACTCGGTCATAGTCAACGACGCCCTGAACAAGAATCCATTGAAAATATTTGCATATCTCTTAAGGAATATTTTTAATGAATTTTTGAAAATGATGAAAGTCTGTGCACTTAGGCAGTGACTTAACTTTTTATTCAAAAAAGACCCCAAAGGTATCTTGGAATGTCTTGAAATTGTACACAGTCATAGTCAAGCATGCCCTGAACAAGAATCCGTTGAATATATTTGCATATCTCTTGAAGAATATTTTAAATGAACTTTTGAAAATCAGGAAAGCGATCCATGCACTTGGACATTCCAAGTATGTTGGAATGTCTTGAAATTGTACTCAGTCATAGTCAACGACGCCCTGAACAAGAATCCGTTAAAATTATTTGCATATCGCTTAAGGAATATTTTTAATGAATTTCTGAAAATGAGGAAAGCGATCCATGCACTTAGGCAGTGACTTAACTTTTTTGTCAAAAAAGACCCCAAAAGTATCTTGGAATGTCTTGAAATTGTACACAGTCATAGTCAAGCATGCCCTGAACAAGAATCCGTTGAATATATTTGCATATCTCTTGAAGAATATTTTTAATGAATTTTTGAAAATCCGGAAAGCGATCCATGCACTTGGACATTCCAAGTATGTTGGAATGTCTTGAAATTGTACTCAGTCATAGTCAACGACGCCCTGAACAAGAATCCGTTGAAAATATATGCATATCGTTTAAGGAATATTTTTAAAGAATTTCTGAAAATCAGGAAAGCGATCCATGCACTTAGGCAGTGACTTAACTTTTTCGTCAAAAAAGACCCCAAAAGTATCTTGGAATGTCTTGAAATTGTACACAGTCATAGTCAAGCATGCCCTGAACAAGAATCCGTTGAATATATTTGCATATCTCTTGAAGAATATTTTTAATGAATTTTTGAAAATCCGGAAAGCGATCCATGCACTTGGACATTCCAAGTATGTTGGAATGTCTTGAAATTGTACTCGGTCATAGTCAACGACGCCCTGAACAAGAATCCATTGAAAATATTTGCATATCGCTTAAGGAATATTTTTAATGAATTTTTGAAAATCAGAAAAGCGATCCATGCACTTAGGCAGTGACTTAACTTTTTTGTCAAAAAAGACCCCAAAAGTATCTTGGAATGTCTTGAAATTGTACACAGTCATAGTCAAGCATGCCCTGAACAAGAATCCGTTGAAAATATTTGCATATCGTTTAAGGAATATTTTTAAAGAATTTCTGAAAATCAGGAAAGCGATCCATGCACTTAGGCAGTGACTTAACTTTTTCGTCAAAAAAGACCCCAAAAGTATCTTGGAATGTCTTGAAATTGTACACAGTCATAGTCAAGCATGCCCTGAACAAGAATCCGTTGAATATATTTGCATATCTCTTGAAGAATATTTTTAATGAATTTTTGAAAATCCGGAAAGCGATCCATGCACTTGGACATTCCAAGTATGTTGGAATGTCTTGAAATTGTACTCGGTCATAGTCAACGACGCCCTGAACAAGAATCCATTGAAAATATTTGCATATCGCTTAAGGAATATTTTTAATGAATTTTTGAAAATCAGAAAAGCGATCCATGCACTTAGGCAGTGACTCAACTTTTTTGTCAAAAAAGACCCCAAAAGTATCTTGGAATGTCTTGAAATTGTACACAGTCATAGTCAAGCATGCCCTGAACAAGAATCCGTTGAATATATTTGCATATCTCTTGAAGAATATTTTTAATGAATTTTTGAAAATCCGGAAAGCGATCCATGCACTTGGACATTCCAAGTATGTTGGAATGTCTTGAAATTGTACTCAGTCATAGTCAACGACGCCCTGAACAAGAATCCGTTGAAAATATTTGCATATCGCTTAAGGAATATTTTTAATGAATTTTTGAAAATCAGGAAAGCGATCCATGCACTTAGGCAGTGACTTAACTTTTTTGTCAAAAAAGACCCCAAAAGTATCTTGGAATGTCTTGAAATTGTACACAGTCATAGTCAAGCATGCCCTGAACAAGAATCCGTTGAATATATTTGCATATCTCTTGAAGAATATTTTTAATGAATTTTTGAAAATCAGGAAAGCGATCCATGCACTTGGACATTCCAAGTATGTTGGAATGTCTTGAAATTGTACTCAGTCATAGTCAACAACGCCCTGAACAAGAATCCATTGAAAATATTTGTATATCTCTTAAGGAATATTTTTAATGAATTTTTGAAAATGAGGAAAGTCTGTGCACTTAGGCAGTGACTTAACTTTTTATTCACAAAAGACCCCAAAAGTATCTTGGAATGTCTTGAAATTGTACACAGTCATAGTCAAGCATGCCCTGAACAAGAATCCGTTGAATATATTTGCATATCTCTTGAAGAATATTTTTAATGAACTTTTGAAAATCAGGAAAGCGATCCATGCACTTGGACATTCCAAGTATGTTGGAATGTTTTGAAATTGTACTCGGTCATAGTCAACGACGCCCTGAACAAGAATCCATTGAAAATATTTGCATATCTCTTAAGGAATATTTTTAATGAATTTTTGAAAATGATGAAAGTCTGTGCACTTAGGCAGTGACTTAACTTTTTATTCAAAAAAGACCCCAAAGGTATCTTGGAATGTCTTGAAATTGTACACAGTCATAGTCAAGCATGCCCTGAACAAGAATCCGTTGAATATATTTGCATATCTCTTGAAGAATATTTTTAATGAACTTTTGAAAATCAGGAAAGCGATCCATGCACTTGGACATTCCAAGTATGTTGGAATGTCTTGAAATTGTACTCAGTCATAGTCAACGACGCCCTGAACAAGAATCCGTTAAAATTATTTGCATATCGCTTAAGGAATATTTTTAATGAATTTCTGAAAATGAGGAAAGCGATCCATGCACTTAGGCAGTGACTTAACTTTTTTGTCAAAAAAGACCCCAAAAGTATCTTGGAATGTCTTGAAATTGTACACAGTCATAGTCAAGCATGCCCTGAACAAGAATCCGTTGAATATATTTGCATATCTCTTGAAGAATATTTTTAATGAATTTTTGAAAATCCGGAAAGCGATCCATGCACTTGGACATTCCAAGTATGTTGGAATGTCTTGAAATTGTACTCAGTCATAGTCAACAACGCCCTGAACAAGAATCCATTGAAAATATTTGCATATCTCTTAAGGAATATTTTTAATGAATTTTTGAAAATGAGGAAAGTCTGTGCACTTAGGCAGTGACTTAACTTTTTATTCAAAAAAGACCCCAAAAGTATCTTGGAATGTCTTGAAATTGTACACAGTCATAGTCAAGCATGCCCTGAACAAGAATCCGTTGAATATATTTGCATATCTCTTGAAGAATATTTTTAATGAACTTTTGAAAATCAGGAAAGCGATCCATGCACTTGGACATTCCAAGTATGTTGGAATGTTTTGAAATTGTACTCAGTCATAGTCAACGACGCCCTGAACAAGAATCCGTTGAAAATATATGCATATCGTTTAAGGAATATTTTTAAAGAATTTCTGAAAATCAGGAAAGCGATCCATGCACTTAGGCAGTGACTTAACTTTTTCGTCAAAAAAGACCCCAAAAGTATCTTGGAATGTCTTGAAATTGTACACAGTCATAGTCAAGCATGCCCTGAACAAGAATCCGTTGAATATATTTGCATATCTCTTGAAGAATATTTTTAATGAATTTTTGAAAATCCGGAAAGTGATCCATGCACTTGGACATTCCAAGTATGTTGGAATGTCTTGAAATTGTACTCGGTCATAGTCAACGACGCCCTGAACAAGAATCCATTGAAAATATTTGCATATCGCTTAAGGAATATTTTTAATGAATTTTTGAAAATCAGAAAAGCGATCCATGCACTTAGGCAGTGACTTAACTTTTTTGTCAAAAAAGACCCCAAAAGTATCTTGGAATGTCTTGAAATTGTACACAGTCATAGTCAAGCATGCCCTGAACAAGAATCCGTTGAATATATTTGCATATCTCTTGAAGAATATTTTTAATGAATTTTTGAAAATCAGGAAAGCGATCCATGCACTTGGACATTCCAAGTATGTTGGAATGTCTTGAAATTGTACTCAGTCATAGTCAACAACGCCCTGAACAAGAATCCATTGAAAATATTTGCATATCTCTTAAGGAATATTTTTAATGAATTTTTGAAAATGAGGAAAGTCTGTGCACTTAGGCAGTGACTTAACTTTTTATTCACAAAAGACCCCAAAAGTATCTTGGAATGTCTTGAAATTGTACACAGTCATAGTCAAGCATGCCCTGAACAAGAATCCGTTGAATATATTTGCATATCTCTTGAAGAATATTTTTAATGAACTTTTGAAAATCAGGAAAGCGATCCATGCACTTGGACATTCCAAGTATGTTGGAATGTTTTGAAATTGTACTCAGTCATAGTCAACGACGCCCTGAACAAGAATCCGTTGAAAATATTTGCATATCGCTTAAGGAATATTTTTAATGAATTTTTGAAAATCAGAAAAGCGATCCATGCACTTAGGCAGTGACTTAACTTTTTTGTCAAAAAAGACCCCAAAAGTATCTTGGAATGTCTTGAAATTGTACACAGTCATAGTCAAGCATGCCCTGAACAAGAATCTGTTGAATATATTTGCATATCTCTTGAAGAATATTTTTAATGAATTTTTGAAAATCCGAAAAGCGATCCATGCACTTGGACATTCCAAGTATGTTGGAATGTCTTGAAATTGTACTCAGTCATAGTCAACGACGCCCTGAACAAGAATCCGTTGAAAATATATGCATATCTCTTAAGGAATATTTTTAATGAATTTTTGAAAATGAGGAAAGTCTGTGCACTTAGGCAGTGACTTAACTTTTTATTCAAAAAAGACCCCAAAAGTATCTTGGAATGTCTTGAAATTGTACACAGTCATAGTCAAGCATGCCCTGAACAAGAATCCGTTGAATATATTTGCATATCTCTTGAAGAATATTTTTAATGAACTTTTGAAAATCAGGAAAGCGATCCATGCACTTGGACATTCCAAGTATGTTGGAATGTCTTGAAATTGTACTCAGTCATAGTCAACGACGCCCTGAACAAGAATCCGTTGAAAATATTTGCATATCGTTTAAGGAATATTTTTAAAGAATTTCTGAAAATCAGGAAAGCGATCCATGCACTTAGGCAGTGACTTAACTTTTTCGTCAAAAAAGACCCCAAAAGTATCTTGGAATGTCTTGAAATTGTACACAGTCATAGTCAAGCATGCCCTGAACAAGAATCCGTTGAATATATTTGCATATCTCTTGAAGAATATTTTTAATGAATTTTTGAAAATCCGGAAAGCGATCCATGCACTTGGACATTCCAAGTATGTTGGAATGTCTTGAAATTGAACTCGGTCATAGTCAACGACGCCCTGAACAAGAATCCATTGAAAATATTTGCATATCGCTTAAGGAATATTTTTAATGAATTTTTGAAAATCAGAAAAGCGATCCATGCACTTAGTCAGTGACTTAACTTTTTTGTCAAAAAAGACCCCAAAAGTATCTTGGAATGTCTTGAAATTGTACACAGTCATAGTCAAGCATGCCCTGAACAAGAATCCGTTGAAAATATTTGCATATCGTTTAAGGAATATTTTTAAAGAATTTCTGAAAATCAGGAAAGCGATCCATGCACTTAGGCAGTGACTTAACTTTTTCGTCAAAAAAGACCCCAAAAGTATCTTGGAATGTCTTGAAATTGTACACAGTCATAGTCAAGCATGCCCTGAACAAGAATCCGTTGAATATATTTGCATATCTCTTGAAGAATATTTTTAATGAATTTTTGAAAATCCGGAAAGCGATCCATGCACTTGGACATTCCAAGTATGTTGGAATGTCTTGAAATTGAACTCGGTCATAGTCAACGACGCCCTGAACAAGAATCCATTGAAAATATTTGCATATCGCTTAAGGAATATTTTTAATGAATTTTTGAAAATCAGAAAAGCGATCCATGCACTTAGGCAGTGACTTAACTTTTTTGTCAAAAAAGACCCCAAAAGTATCTTGGAATGTCTTGAAATTGTACACAGTCATAGTCAAGCATGCCCTGAACAAGAATCCGTTGAATATATTTGCATATCTCTTGAAGAATATTTTTAATGAATTTTTGAAAATCAGGAAAGCGATCCATGCACTTGGACATTCCAAGTATGTTGGAATGTCTTGAAATTGTACTCAGTCATAGTCAACAACGCCCTGAACAAGAATCCATTGAAAATATTTGCATATCTCTTAAGGAATATTTTTAATGAATTTTTGAAAATGAGGAAAGTCTGTGCACTTAGGCAGTGACTTAACTTTTTATTCACAAAAGACCCCAAAAGTATCTTGGAATGTCTTGAAATTGTACACAGTCATAGTCAAGCATGCCCTGAACAAGAATCCGTTGAATATATTTGCATATCTCTTGAAGAATATTTTTAATGAACTTTTGAAAATCAGGAAAGCGATCCATGCACTTGGACATTCCAAGTATGTTGGAATGTTTTGAAATTGTACTCAGTCATAGTCAACGACGCCCTGAACAAGAATCCGTTGAAAATATTTGCATATCGTTTAAGGAATATTTTTAATGAATTTTTGAAAATCAGAAAAGCGATCCATGCACTTAGGCAGTGACTTAACTTTTTTGTCAAAAAAGACCCCAAAAGTATCTTGGAATGTCTTGAAATTGTACACAGTCATAGTCAAGCATGCCCTGAACAAGAATCTGTTGAATATATTTGCATATCTCTTGAAGAATATTTTTAATGAATTTTTGAAAATCCGAAAAGCGATCCATGCACTTGGACATTCCAAGTATGTTGGAATGTCTTGAAATTGTACTCAGTCATAGTCAACGACGCCCTGAACAAGAATCCGTTGAAAATATATGCATATCTCTTAAGGAATATTTTTAATGAATTTTTGAAAATGAGGAAAGTCTGTGCACTTAGGCAGTGACTTAACTTTTTATTCAAAACAGACCCCAAAAGTATCTTGGAATGTCTTGAAATTGTACACAGTCATAGTCAAGCATGCCCTGAACAAGAATCCGTTGAATATATTTGCATATCTCTTGAAGAATATTTTTAATGAACTTTTGAAAATCAGGAAAGCGATCCATGCACTTGGACATTCCAAGTATGTTGGAATGTCTTGAAATTGTACTCAGTCATAGTCAACGACGCCCTGAACAAGAATCCGTTGAAAATATTTGCATATCGTTTAAGGAATATTTTTAAAGAATTTCTGAAAATCAGGAAAGCGATCCATGCACTTAGGCAGTGACTTAACTTTTTCGTCAAAAAAGACCCCAAAAGTATCTTGGAATGTCTTGAAATTGTACACAGTCATAGTCAAGCATGCCCTGAACAAGAATCCGTTGAATATATTTGCATATCTCTTGAAGAATATTTTTAATGAATTTTTGAAAATCCGGAAAGCGATCCATGCACTTGGACATTCCAAGTATGTTGGAATGTCTTGAAATTGAACTCGGTCATAGTCAACGACGCCCTGAACAAGAATCCATTGAAAATATTTGCATATCGCTTAAGGAATATTTTTAATGAATTTTTGAAAATCAGAAAAGCGATCCATGCACTTAGGCAGTGACTTAACTTTTTTGTCAAAAAAGACCCCAAAAGTATCTTGGAATGTCTTGAAATTGTACACAGTCATAGTCAAGCATGCCCTGAACAAGAATCCGTTGAAAATATTTGCATATCGTTTAAGGAATATTTTTAAAGAATTTCTGAAAATCAGGAAAGCGATCCATGCACTTAGGCAGTGACTTAACTTTTTCGTCAAAAAAGACCCCAAAAGTATCTTGGAATGTCTTGAAATTGTACACAGTCATAGTCAAGCATGCCCTGAACAAGAATCCGTTGAATATATTTGCATATCTCTTGAAGAATATTTTTAATGAATTTTTGAAAATCCGGAAAGCGATCCATGCACTTGGACATTCCAAGTATGTTGGAATGTCTTGAAATTGTACTCGGTCATAGTCAACGACGCCCTGAACAAGAATCCATTGAAAATATTTGCATATCGCTTAAGGAATATTTTTAATGAATTTTTGAAAATCAGAAAAGCGATCCATGCACTTAGGCAGTGACTCAACTTTTTTGTCAAAAAAGACCCCAAAAGTATCTTGGAATGTCTTGAAATTGTACACAGTCATAGTCAAGCATGCCCTGAACAAGAATCCGTTGAATATATTTGCATATCTCTTGAAGAATATTTTTAATGAATTTTTGAAAATCCGGAAAGCGATCCATGCACTTGGACATTCCAAGTATGTTGGAATGTCTTGAAATTGTACTCAGTCATAGTCAACGACGCCCTGAACAAGAATCCGTTGAAAATATTTGCATATCGCTTAAGGAATATTTTTAATGAATTTTTGAAAATCAGGAAAGCGATCCATGCACTTAGGCAGTGACTTAACTTTTTTGTCAAAAAAGACCCCAAAAGTATCTTGGAATGTCTTGAAATTGTACACAGTCATAGTCAAGCATGCCCTGAACAAGAATCCGTTGAATATATTTGCATATCTCTTGAAGAATATTTTTAATGAACTTTTGAAAATCCGAAAAGCGATCCATGCACTTGGACATTCCAAGTATGTTGGAATGTCTTGAAATTGTACTCAGTCATAGTCAACGACGCCCTGAACAAGAATCAATTGAATATATTTGCATATCTCTTGAAGAATATTTTTAATGAATTTTTGAAAATCAGGAAAGCGATCCATGCACTTAGGCAGTGACTTAACTTTTTGGTCAAAAAAGACCCCAAAAGTATCTTGGAATGTCTTGAAATTGTACACAGTCATAGTCAAGCATGCCCTGAACAAGAATCCGTTGAAAATATTTGCATATCGTTTAAGGAATATTTTTAAAGAATTTCTGAAAATCAGGAAAGCGATCCATGCACTTAGGCAGTGACTTAACTTTTTTGTCAAAAAAGACCCCAAAAGTATCTTGGAATGTCTTGAAATTGTACACAGTCATAGTCAAGCATGCCCTGAACAAGAATCCGTTGAATATATTTGCATATCTCTTGAAGAATATTTTTAATGAATTTTTGAAAATCAGGAAAGCGATCCATGCACTTGGACATTCCAAGTATGTTGGAATGTCTTGAAATTGTACTCAGTCATAGTCAACAACGCCCTGAACAAGAATCCATTGAAAATATTTGTATATCTCTTAAGGAATATTTTTAATGAATTTTTGAAAATGAGGAAAGTCTGTGCACTTAGGCAGTGACTTAACTTTTTATTCACAAAAGACCCCAAAAGTATCTTGGAATGTCTTGAAATTGTACACAGTCATAGTCAAGCATGCCCTGAACAAGAATCCGTTGAATATATTTGCATATCTCTTGAAGAATATTTTTAATGAACTTTTGAAAATCAGGAAAGCGATCCATGCACTTGGACATTCCAAGTATGTTGGAATGTTTTGAAATTGTACTCGGTCATAGTCAACGACGCCCTGAACAAGAATCCATTGAAAATATTTGCATATCTCTTAAGGAATATTTTTAATGAATTTTTGAAAATGATGAAAGTCTGTGCACTTAGGCAGTGACTTAACTTTTTATTCAAAAAAGACCCCAAAGGTATCTTGGAATGTCTTGAAATTGTACACAGTCATAGTCAAGCATGCCCTGAACAAGAATCCGTTGAATATATTTGCATATCTCTTGAAGAATATTTTTAATGAACTTTTGAAAATCAGGAAAGCGATCCATGCACTTGGACATTCCAAGTATGTTGGAATGTCTTGAAATTGTACTCAGTCATAGTCAACGACGCCCTGAACAAGAATCTGTTAAAATTATTTGCATATCGCTTAAGGAATATTTTTAATGAATTTCTGAAAATGAGGAAAGCGATCCATGCACTTAGGCAGTGACTTAACTTTTTTGTCAAAAAAGACCCCAAAAGTATCTTGGAATGTCTTGAAATTGTACACAGTCATAGTCAAGCATGCCCTGAACAAGAATCCGTTGAATATATTTGCATATCTCTTGAAGAATATTTTTAATGAATTTTTGAAAATCCGGAAAGCGATCCATGCACTTGGACATTCCAAGTATGTTGGAATGTCTTGAAATTGTACTCAGTCATAGTCAACAACGCCCTGAACAAGAATCCATTGAAAATATTTGCATATCTCTTAAGGAATATTTTTAATGAATTTTTGAAAATGAGGAAAGTCTGTGCACTTAGGCAGTGACTTAACTTTTTATTCAAAAAAGACCCCAAAAGTATCTTGGAATGTCTTGAAATTGTACACAGTCATAGTCAAGCATGCCCTGAACAAGAATCCGTTGAATATATTTGCATATCTCTTGAAGAATATTTTTAATGAACTTTTGAAAATCAGGAAAGCGATCCATGCACTTGGACATTCCAAGTATGTTGGAATGTTTTGAAATTGTACTCAGTCATAGTCAACGACGCCCTGAACAAGAATCCGTTGAAAATATATGCATATCGTTTAAGGAATATTTTTAAAGAATTTCTGAAAATCAGGAAAGCGATCCATGCACTTAGGCAGTGACTTAACTTTTTCGTCAAAAAAGACCCCAAAAGTATCTTGGAATGTCTTGAAATTGTACACAGTCATAGTCAAGCATGCCCTGAACAAGAATCCGTTGAATATATTTGCATATCTCTTGAAGAATATTTTTAATGAATTTTTGAAAATCCGGAAAGTGATCCATGCACTTGGACATTCCAAGTATGTTGGAATGTCTTGAAATTGTACTCGGTCATAGTCAACGACGCCCTGAACAAGAATCCATTGAAAATATTTGCATATCGCTTAAGGAATATTTTTAATGAATTTTTGAAAATCAGAAAAGCGATCCATGCACTTAGGCAGTGACTTAACTTTTTTGTCAAAAAAGACCCCAAAAGTATCTTGGAATGTCTTGAAATTGTACACAGTCATAGTCAAGCATGCCCTGAACAAGAATCCGTTGAATATATTTGCATATCTCTTGAAGAATATTTTTAATGAATTTTTGAAAATCAGGAAAGCGATCCATGCACTTGGACATTCCAAGTATGTTGGAATGTCTTGAAATTGTACTCAGTCATAGTCAACAACGCCCTGAACAAGAATCCATTGAAAATATTTGCATATCTCTTAAGGAATATTTTTAATGAATTTTTGAAAATGAGGAAAGTCTGTGCACTTAGGCAGTGACTTAACTTTTTATTCACAAAAGACCCCAAAAGTATCTTGGAATGTCTTGAAATTGTACACAGTCATAGTCAAGCATGCCCTGAACAAGAATCCGTTGAATATATTTGCATATCTCTTGAAGAATATTTTTAATGAACTTTTGAAAATCAGGAAAGCGATCCATGCACTTGGACATTCCAAGTATGTTGGAATGTTTTGAAATTGTACTCAGTCATAGTCAACGACGCCCTGAACAAGAATCCGTTGAAAATATTTGCATATCGCTTAAGGAATATTTTTAATGAATTTTTGAAAATCAGAAAAGCGATCCATGCACTTAGGCAGTGACTTAACTTTTTTGTCAAAAAAGACCCCAAAAGTATCTTGGAATGTCTTGAAATTGTACACAGTCATAGTCAAGCATGCCCTGAACAAGAATCTGTTGAATATATTTGCATATCTCTTGAAGAATATTTTTAATGAATTTTTGAAAATCCGAAAAGCGATCCATGCACTTGGACATTCCAAGTATGTTGGAATGTCTTGAAATTGTACTCAGTCATAGTCAACGACGCCCTGAACAAGAATCCGTTGAAAATATATGCATATCTCTTAAGGAATATTTTTAATGAATTTTTGAAAATGAGGAAAGTCTGTGCACTTAGGCAGTGACTTAACTTTTTATTCAAAAAAGACCCCAAAAGTATCTTGGAATGTCTTGAAATTGTACACAGTCATAGTCAAGCATGCCCTGAACAAGAATCCGTTGAATATATTTGCATATCTCTTGAAGAATATTTTTAATGAACTTTTGAAAATCAGGAAAGCGATCCATGCACTTGGACATTCCAAGTATGTTGGAATGTCTTGAAATTGTACTCAGTCATAGTCAACGACGCCATGAACAAGAATCCGTTGAAAATATTTGCATATCGTTTAAGGAATATTTTTAAAGAATTTCTGAAAATCAGGAAAGCGATCCATGCACTTAGGCAGTGACTTAACTTTTTCGTCAAAAAAGACCCCAAAAGTATCTTGGAATGTCTTGAAATTGTACACAGTCATAGTCAAGCATGCCCTGAACAAGAATCCGTTGAATATATTTGCATATCTCTTGAAGAATATTTTTAATGAATTTTTGAAAATCCGGAAAGCGATCCATGCACTTGGACATTCCAAGTATGTTGGAATGTCTTGAAATTGAACTCGGTCATAGTCAACGACGCCCTGAACAAGAATCCATTGAAAATATTTGCATATCGCTTAAGGAATATTTTTAATGAATTTTTGAAAATCAGAAAAGCGATCCATGCACTTAGTCAGTGACTTAACTTTTTTGTCAAAAAAGACCCCAAAAGTATCTTGGAATGTCTTGAAATTGTACACAGTCATAGTCAAGCATGCCCTGAACAAGAATCCGTTGAAAATATTTGCATATCGTTTAAGGAATATTTTTAAAGAATTTCTGAAAATCAGGAAAGCGATCCATGCACTTAGGCAGTGACTTAACTTTTTCGTCAAAAAAGACCCCAAAAGTATCTTGGAATGTCTTGAAATTGTACACAGTCATAGTCAAGCATGCCCTGAACAAGAATCCGTTGAATATATTTGCATATCTCTTGAAGAATATTTTTAATGAATTTTTGAAAATCCGGAAAGCGATCCATGCACTTGGACATTCCAAGTATGTTGGAATGTCTTGAAATTGAACTCGGTCATAGTCAACGACGCCCTGAACAAGAATCCATTGAAAATATTTGCATATCGCTTAAGGAATATTTTTAATGAATTTTTGAAAATCAGAAAAGCGATCCATGCACTTAGGCAGTGACTCAACTTTTTTGTCAAAAAAGACCCCAAAAGTATCTTGGAATGTCTTGAAATTGTACACAGTCATAGTCAAGCATGCCCTGAACAAGAATCCGTTGAAAATATTTGCATATCGTTTAAGGAATATTTTTAAAGAATTTCTGAAAATCAGGAAAGCGATCCATGCACTTAGGCAGTGACTTAACTTTTTCGTCAAAAAAGACCCCAAAAGTATCTTGGAATGTCTTGAAATTGTACACAGTCATAGTCAAGCATGCCCTGAACAAGAATCCGTTGAATATATTTGCATATCTCTTGAAGAATATTTTTAATGAATTTTTGAAAATCCGGAAAGCGATCCATGCACTTGGACATTCCAAGTATGTTGGAATGTCTTGAAATTGTACTCGGTCATAGTCAACGACGCCCTGAACAAGAATCCATTGAAAATATTTGCATATCGCTTAAGGAATATTTTTAATGAATTTTTGAAAATCAGAAAAGCGATCCATGCACTTAGGCAGTGACTCAACTTTTTTGTCAAAAAAGACCCCAAAAGTATCTTGGAATGTCTTGAAATTGTACACAGTCATAGTCAAGCATGCCTTGAACAAGAATCCGTTGAATATATTTGCATATCTCTTGAAGAATATTTTTAATGAATTTTTGAAAATCCGGAAAGCAATCCATGCACTTGGACATTCCAAGTATGTTGGAATGTCTTGAAATTGTACTCAGTCATAGTCAACAACGCCATGAACAAGAATCCATTGAAAATATTTGCATATCTCTTAAGGAATATTTTTAATGAATTTTTGAAAATGAGCAAAGTCTGTGCACTTAGGCAGTGACTTAACTTTTTATTCAAAAAAGACCCCAAAAGTATCTTGGAATGTCTTGAAATTGTACACAGTCATAGTCAAGCATGCCCTGAACAAGAATCCGTTGAATATATTTGCATATCTCTTGAAGAATATTTTTAATGAACTTTTGAAAATCAGGAAAGCGATCCATGCACTTGGACATTCCAAGTATGTTGGAATGTTTTGAAATTGTACTCAGTCATAGTCAACGACGCCCTGAACAAGAATCCGTTGAAAATATATGCATATCGTTTAAGGAATATTTTTAAAGAATTTCTGAAAATCAGGAAAGCGATCCATGCACTTAGGCAGTGACTTAACTTTTTCGTCAAAAAAGACCCCAAAAGTATCTTGGAATGTCTTGAAATTATACACAGTCATAGTCAAGCATGCCCTGAACAAGAATCCGTTGAATATATTTGCATATCTCTTGAAGAATATTTTTAATGAATTTTTGAAAATCCGGAAAGCGATCCATGCACTTGGACATTCCAAGTATGTTGGAATGTCTTGAAATTGTACTCGGTCATAGTCAACGACGCCCTGAACAAGAATCCATTGAAAATATTTGCATATCGCTTAAGGAATATTTTTAATGAATTTTTGAAAATCAGAAAAGCGATCCATGCACTTAGGCAGTGACTTAACTTTTTTGTCAAAAAAGACCCCAAAAGTATCTTGGAATGTCTTGAAATTGTACACAGTCATAGTCAAGCATGCCCTGAACAAGAATCCGTTGAATATATTTGCATATCTCTTGAAGAATATTTTTAATGAACTTTTGAAAATCAGGAAAGCGATCCATGCACTTGGACATTCCAAGTATGTTGGAATGTTTTGAAATTGTACTCAGTCATAGTCAACGACGCCCTGAACAAGAATCCGTTGAAAATATATGCATATCTCTTAAGGAATATTTTTAATGAATTTTTGAAAATGAGGAAAGTCTGTGCACTTAGGCAGTGACTTAACTTTTTATTCAAAAAAGACCCCAAAAGTATCTTGGAATGTCTTGAAATTGTACACAGTCATAGTCAAGCATGCCCTGAACAAGAATCCGTTGAATATATTTGCATATCTCTTGAAGAATATTTTTAATGAACTTTTGAAAATCAGGAAAGCGATCCATGCACTTGGACATTCCAAGTATGTTGGAATGTCTTGAAATTGTACTCAGTCATAGTCAACGACGCCCTGAACAAGAATCCGTTGAAAATATTTGCATATCGTTTAAGGAATATTTTTAAAGAATTTCTGAAAATCAGGAAAGCGATCCATGCACTTAGGCAGTGACTTAACTTTTTCGTCAAAAAAGACCCCAAAAGTATCTTGGAATGTCTTGAAATTGTACACAGTCATAGTCAAGCATGCCCTGAACAAGAATCCGTTGAATATATTTGCATATCTCTTGAAGAATATTTTTAATGAATTTTTGAAAATCCGGAAAGCGATCCATGCACTTGGACATTCCAAGTATGTTGGAATGTCTTGAAATTGAACTCGGTCATAGTCAACGACGCCCTGAACAAGAATCCATTGAAAATATTTGCATATCGCTTAAGGAATATTTTTAATGAATTTTTGAAAATCAGAAAAGCGATCCATGCACTTAGGCAGTGACTTAACTTTTTTGTCAAAAAAGACCCCAAAAGTATCTTGGAATGTCTTGAAATTGTACACAGTCATAGTCAAGCATGCCCTGAACAAGAATCCGTTGAAAATATTTGCATATCGTTTAAGGAATATTTTTAAAGAATTTCTGAAAATCAGGAAAGCGATCCATGCACTTAGGCAGTGACTTAACTTTTTCGTCAAAAAAGACCCCAAAAGTATCTTGGAATGTCTTGAAATTGTACACAGTCATAGTCAAGCATGCCCTGAACAAGAATCCGTTGAATATATTTGCATATCTCTTGAAGAATATTTTTAATGAATTTTTGAAAATCCGGAAAGCGATCCATGCACTTGGACATTCCAAGTATGTTGGAATGTCTTGAAATTGTACTCGGTCATAGTCAACGACGCCCTGAACAAGAATCCATTGAAAATATTTGCATATCGCTTAAGGAATATTTTTAATGAATTTTTGAAAATCAGAAAAGCGATCCATGCACTTAGGCAGTGACTCAACTTTTTTGTCAAAAAAGACCCCAAAAGTATCTTGGAATGTCTTGAAATTGTACACAGTCATAGTCAAGCATGCCCTGAACAAGAATCCGTTGAATATATTTGCATATCTCTTGAAGAATATTTTTAATGAATTTTTGAAAATCCGGAAAGCGATCCATGCACTTGGACATTCCAAGTATGTTGGAATGTCTTGAAATTGTACTCAGTCATAGTCAACAACGCCATGAACAAGAATCCATTGAAAATATTTGCATATCTCTTAAGGAATATTTTTAATGAATTTTTGAAAATGAGCAAAGTCTGTGCACTTAGGCAGTGACTTAACTTTTTATTCAAAAAAGACCCCAAAAGTATCTTGGAATGTCTTGAAATTGTACACAGTCATAGTCAAGCATGCCCTGAACAAGAATCCGTTGAATATATTTGCATATCTCTTGAAGAATATTTTTAATGAACTTTTGAAAATCAGGAAAGCGATCCATGCACTTGGACATTCCAAGTATGTTGGAATGTTTTGAAATTGTACTCAGTCATAGTCAACGACGCCCTGAACAAGAATCCGTTGAAAATATATGCATATCGTTTAAGGAATATTTTTAAAGAATTTCTGAAAATCAGGAAAGCGATCCATGCACTTAGGCAGTGACTTAACTTTTTCGTCAAAAAAGACCCCAAAAGTATCTTGGAATGTCTTGAAATTATACACAGTCATAGTCAAGCATGCCCTGAACAAGAATCCGTTGAATATATTTGCATATCTCTTGAAGAATATTTTTAATGAATTTTTGAAAATCCGGAAAGCGATCCATGCACTTGGACATTCCAAGTATGTTGGAATGTCTTGAAATTGTACTCGGTCATAGTCAACGACGCCCTGAACAAGAATCCATTGAAAATATTTGCATATCGCTTAAGGAATATTTTTAATGAATTTTTGAAAATCAGAAAAGCGATCCATGCACTTAGGCAGTGACTTAACTTTTTTGTCAAAAAAGACCCCAAAAGTATCTTGGAATGTCTTGAAATTGTACACAGTCATAGTCAAGCATGCCCTGAACAAGAATCCGTTGAATATATTTGCATATCTCTTGAAGAATATTTTTAATGAACTTTTGAAAATCAGGAAAGCGATCCATGCACTTGGACATTCCAAGTATGTTGGAATGTTTTGAAATTGTACTCAGTCATAGTCAACGACGCCCTGAACAAGAATCCGTTGAAAATATTTGCATATCGCTTAAGGAATATTTTTAATGAATTTTTGAAAATCAGGAAAGCGATCCATGCACTTAGGCAGTGACTTAACTTTTTATTCAAAAAAGACCCCAAAAGTATCTTGGAATGTCTTGAAATTGTACACAGTCATAGTCAAGCATGCCCTGAACAAGAATCCGTTGAATATATTTGCATATCTCTTGAAGAATATTTTTAATGAACTTTTGAAAATCCGAAAAGCGATCCATGCACTTGGACATTCCAAGTATGTTGGAATGTCTTGAAATTGTACTCAGTCATAGTCAACAACGCCCTGAACAAGAATCCATTGAAAATATTTGCATATCTCTTAAGGAATATTTTTAATGAATTTTTGAAAATGAGGAAAGTCTGTGCACTTAGGCAGTGACTTAACTTTTTATTCAAAAAAGACCCCAAAAGTATCTTGGAATGTCTTGAAATTGTACACAGTCATAGTCAAGCATGCCCTGAACAAGAATCCGTTGAATATATTTGCATATCTCTTGAAGAATATTTTTAATGAATTTTTGAAAATCCGAAAAGCGATCCATGCACTTGGACATTCCAAGTATGTTGGAATGTTTTGAAATTGTACTCAGTCATAGTCAACGACGCCCTGAACAAGAATCCGTTGAAAATATTTGCATATCGCTTAAGGAATATTTTTAATGAATTTTTGAAAATCAGAAAAGCGATCCATGCACTTAGGCCGTGACTTAACTTTTTTGTCAAAAAAGACCCCAAAAGTATCTTGGAATGTCTTGAAATTGTACACAGTCATAGTCAAGCATGCCCTGAACAAGAATCCGTTGAATATATTTGCATATCTCTTGAAGAATATTTTTAATGAACTTTTGAAAATCAGGAAAGCGATCCATGCACTTGGACATTCCAAGTATGTTGGAATGTCTTGAAATTGTACTCAGTCATAGTCAACGACGCCCTGAACAAGAATCCATTGAAAATATTTGCATATCGCTTAAGGAATATTTTTAATGAATTTTTGAAAATCAGGAAAGCGATCCATGCACTTAGGCAGTGACTTAACTTTTTTGTCAAAAAAGACCCCAAAAGTATCTTGGAATGTCTTGAAATTGTACACAGTCATAGTCAAGCATGCCCTGAACAAGAATCCGTTGAATATATTTGCATATCTCTTGAAGAATATTTTTAATGAATTTTTGAAAATCCGAAAAGCGATCCATGCACTTGGACATTCCAAGTATGTTGGAATGTCTTTAAATTGTACTCAGTCATAGTCAACGACGCCCTGAACAAGAATCAATTGAAAATATTAGCATATCTCTTAAGGAATATTTTTAATGAATTTTTGAAAATGAGGAAAGTCTGTGCACTTAGGCAGTGACTTAACTTTTTATTAAAAAAAGACCCCAAAAGTATCTTGGAATGTCTTGAAATTGTACACAGTCATAGTCAAGCATGCCCTGAACAAGAATCCGTTGAATATATTTGCATATCTCTTGAAGAATATTTTTAATGAACTTTTGAAAATCCGAAAAGCGATCCATGCACTTGGACATTCCAAGTATGTTGGAATGTCTTGAAATTGTACTCAGTCATAGTCAACGACGCCCTGAACAAGAATCCGTTGAAAATATTTGCATATCGCTTAAGGAATATTTTTAATGAATTTTTGAAAATCAGGAAAGCGATCCATGCACTTAGGCAGTGACTTAACTTTTTATTCAAAAAAGACCCCAAAAGTATCTTGGAATGTCTTGAAATTGTACACAGTCATAGTCAAGCATGCCCTGAACAAGAATCCGTTGAATATATTTGCATATCTCTTGAAGAATATTTTTAGTGAATTTTTGAAAATCCGAAAAGCGATCCATGCACTTGGACATTCCAAGTATGTTGGAATGTCTTGAAATTGTACTCAGTCATAGTCAACGACGCCCTGAACAAGAATCAATTGAAAATATTTGCATATCTCTTAAGGTATATTTTTAATGAATTTTTGAAAATTAGGAAAGCGATCCATGCACTTAGGCAGTGACTTAACTTTTGATGTTTTTGGTTTGTTTTTAAAGCATTAAAGCTGCAGGAGTTCATCCATGTCGCCCAGTCGCTGGAAACAAACGTTTGGACACCGTGGATCACACAGCAGGATATCAGGTGAGACGAAGGAAACGATCCATTTGCCCTGATGCACTTAGTGACTTGACTTTCTTTTCAAAAAAAACCCCAAAAGTAAATTGGAATGTCTTGAAATTGTACACAGTCATAGTCAAGCATGCCCTGAATAAGAATCCGTTGAATATATTTGCATATCTCTTAAGGAATATTTTTAATGAATTTTTGAAAATCCGGAAAGCGATCCATGCACTTGGACATTCCAAGTATGTTGGAATGTCTTGAAATTGTACTCAGTCATAGTCAACGACGCCCTGAACAAGAATCCGTTGAAAATATTTGCATATCGCTTAAGGAATATTTTTAATGAATTTTTGAAAATCAGGAAAGCGATCCATGCACTTAGGCAGTGACTTAACTTTTTCGTCAAAAAAGACCCCAAAAGTATCTTGGAATGTCTTGAAATTGTACACAGTCATAGTCAAGCATGCCCTGAACAAGAATCCGTTGAATATATTTGCATATCTCTTGAGGAATATTTTTAATGAATTTTTGAAAATCAGGAAAGCGATCCATGCACTTAGGCAGTGACTTAACTTTTGATGTTTTTGGGTTGTTTTTAAAGAATTAAAGCTGCAGGAGTTCTTCCATGTCGTCCAGTCGCTGGAAACAAACGTTTGGACACCGTGGATCACACAGCAGGATATCAGGTGAGACGAAGGAAACGATCCATTTGCCCTGATGCACTTAGTGACTTGACTTTTTTTTCAAAAAAAAACCCAAAAGTAAATTGGAATGTCTTGAAATTGTACTCAGTCATAGTCAACGACGCCCTGAACAAGAATCAATTGAAAATATTTGCATATCTCTTAAGGAATATTTTTAATGAATTTTTGAAAATGAGGAAAGTCTGTGCACTTAGGCAGTGACTTAACTTTTCATTCAAAAAAGACCCCAAAAGTATCTTGGAATGTCTTGAAATTGTACACAGTCATAGTCAAGCATGCCCTGAACAAGAATCCGTTAAATATATTTGCATATCTCTTGAAGAATATTTTTAATGAACTTTTGAAAATCAGGAAAGCGATCCATGCACTTGGACATTCCAAGTATGTTGGAATGTCTTGAAATTGTACTCAGTCATAGTCAACGACGCCCTGAACAAGAATCCGTTGAAAATATTTGCATATCGTTTAAGGAATATTTTTAAAGAATTTCTGAAAATCAGGAAAGCGATCCATGCACTTAGGCAGTGACTTAACTTTTTCGTCAAAAAAGACCCCAAAAGTATCTTGGAATGTCTTGAAATTGTACACAGTCATAGTCAAGCATGCCCTGAACAAGAATCCGTTGAATATATTTGCATATCTCTTGAAGAATATTTTTAATGAATTTTTGAAAATCCGGAAAGCGATCCATGCACTTGGACATTCCAAGTATGTTGGAATGTCTTGAAATTGTACTCAGTCATAGTCAACAACGCCCTGAACAAGAATCCATTGAAAATATTTGCATATCTCTTAAGGAATATTTTTAATGAATTTTTGAAAATGAGGAAAGTCTGTGCACTTAGGCAGTGACTTAACTTTTTATTCAAAAAAGACCCCAAAAGTATCTTGGAATGTCTTGAAATTGTACACAGTCATAGTCAAGCATGCCCTGAACAAGAATCCGTTGAATATATTTGCATATCTCTTGAAGAATATTTTTAATGAACTTTTGAAAATCAGGAAAGCGATCCATGCACTTGGACATTCCAAGTATGTTGGAATGTTTTGAAATTGTACTCAGTCATAGTCAACGACGCCCTGAACAAGAATCCGTTGAAAATATTTGCATATCGCTTAAGGAATATTTTTAATGAATTTTTGAAAATCAGAAAAGCGATCCATGCACTTAGGCAGTGACTTAACTTTTTTGTCAAAAAAGACCCCAAAAGTATCTTGGAATGTCTTGAAATTGTACACAGTCATAGTCAAGCATGCCCTGAACAATAATCCGTTGAATATATTTGCATATCTCTTGAAGAATATTTTTAATGAATTTTTGAAAATCCGAAAAGCGATCCATTCACTTGGACATTCCAAGTATGTTGGAATGTCTTGAAATTGTACTCAGTCATAGTCAACGACGCCCTGAACAAGAATCAATTGAAAATATTTGCATATCTCTTAAGGAATATTTTTAATGAATTTTTGAAAATTAGGAAAGCGATCCATGCACTTAGGCAGTGACTTAACTTTTGATGTTTTTGGTTTGTTTTTAAAGCATTAAAGCTGCAGGAGTTCATCCATGTCGCCCAGTCGCTGGAAACAAACGTTTGGACACCGTGGATCACACAGCAGGATATCAGGTGAGACGAAGGAAACGATCCATTTGCCCTGATGCACTTAGTGACTTGACTTTTTTTTCAAAAAAAACCCCAAAAGTAAATTGGAATGTCTTGAAATTGTACACAGTCATAGTCAAGCATGCCCTGAATAAGAATCCGTTGAATATATTTGCATATCTCTTGAAGAATATTTTTAATGAATTTTTGAAAATCCGGAAAGCGATCCATGCACTTGGACATTCCAAGTATGTTGGAATGTCTTGAAATTGTACTCAGTCATAGTCAACGACGCCCTGAACAAGAATCCGTTGAAAATATTTGCATATCGCTTAAGGAATATTTTAAATGAATTTTTGAAAATCAGGAAAGCGATCCATGCACTTAGGCAGTGACTTAACTTTTTCGTCAAAAAAGACCCCAAAAGTATCTTGGAATGTCTTGAAATTGTACACAGTCATAGTCAAGCATGCCCTGAACAAGAATCCGTTGAATATATTTGCATATCTCTTGAGGAATATTTTTAATGAATTTTTGAAAATCAGGAAAGCGATCCATGCACTTAGGCAGTGACTTAACTTTTGATGTTTTTGGGTTGTTTTTAAAGAATTAAAGCTGCAGGAGTTCATCCATGTCGTCCAGTCGCTGGAAACAAACGTTTGGACACCGTGGATCACACAGCAGGATATCAGGTGAGACGAAGGAAACGATCCATTTGCCCTGATGCACTTAGTGACTTGACTTTTTTTTCAAAAAAAAACCCCAAAAGTAAATTGGAATGTCTTGAAATTGTACACAGTCATAGTCAAGCATGCCCTGAACAAGAATCCGTTGAATATATTTGCATATCTCTTGAAGAATATTTTTAATGAATTTTTGAAAATCCGAAAAGCGATCCATGCACTTGGACATTCCAAGTATGTTGGAATGTCTTGAAATTGTACTCAGTCATAGTCAACGACGCCCTGAACAAGAATCAATTGAAAATATTTGCATATCTCTTAAGGAATATTTTTAATGAATTTTTGAAAATGAGGAAAGTCTGTGCACTTAGGCAGTGACTTAACTTTTTATTCAAAAAAGTCCCCAAAAGTATCTTGGAATGTCTTGAAATTGTACACAGTCATAGTCAAGCATGCCCTGAACAAGAATCCGTTGAATATATTTGCATATCTCTTGAAGAATATTTTTAATGAACTTTTGAAAATCAGGAAAGCGATCCATGCACTTGGACATTCCAAGTATGTTGGAATGTCTTGAAATTGTACTCAGTCATAGTCAACGACGCCCTGAACAAGAATCCGTTGAAAATATTTGCATATCGCTTAAGGAATATTTTTAATGAATTTTTGAAAATCAGGAAAGCGATCCATGCACTTAGGCAGTGACTTAACTTTTTTGTCAAAAAAGACCCCAAAAGTATCTTGGAATGTCTTGAAATTGTACACAGTCATAGTCAAGCATGCCCTGAACAAGAATCCGTTGAATATATTTGCATATCTCTTGAAGAATATTTTTAATGAATTTTTGAAAATCCGAAAAGCAATCCATGCACTTGGACATTCCAAGTATGTTGGAATGTCTTGAAATTGTACTCAGTCATAGTCAACGACGCCCTGAACAAGAATCAATTGAAAATATTTGCATATCTCTTAAGGAATATTTTTAATGAATTTTTGAAAATGAGGAAAGTCTGTGCACTTAGGCAGTGACTTAACTTTTAATTCAAAAAAGACCCCAAAAGTATCTTGGAATGTCTTGAAATTGTACACAGTCATAGTCAAGCATGCCCTGAACAAGAATCCGTTGAATATATTTGCATATCTCTTGAAGAATATTTTTAATGAACTTTTGAAAATCAGGAAAGCGATCCATGCACTTGGACATTCCAAGTATGTTGGAATGTCTTGAAATTGTACTCAGTCATAGTAAACGACGCCCTGAACAAGAATCCGTTGAAAATATTTGCATATCGCTTAAGGAATATTTTTAATGAATTTTTGAAAATCAGGAAAGCGATCCATGCACTTAGGCAGTGACTTAACTTTTTCGTTAAAAAAGACCCCAAAAGTATCTTGGAATGTCTTGAAATTGTACACAGTCATAGTCAAGCATGCCCTGAACAAGAATCCGTTGAATATATTTGCATATCTCTTGAAGAATATTTTTAATGAATTTTTGAAAATCCGAAAAGCGATCCATGCACTTGGACATTCCAAGTATGTTGGAATGTCTTGAAATTGTACTCAGTCATAGTCAACGACGCCCTGAACAAGAATCAATTGAAAATATTTGCATATCTCTTAAGGAATATTTTTAATGAATTTTTGAAAATGAGGAAAGTCTGTGCACTTAGGCAGTGACTTAACTTTTTATTCAAAAAAGACCCCAAAAGTATCTTGGAATGTCTTGAAATTGTACACAGTCATAGTCAAGCATGCCCTGAGCAAGAATCCGTTGAATATATTTGCATATCTCTTGAAGAATATTTTTAATGAACTTTTGAAAATCAGGAAAGCGATCCATGCACTTGGACATTCCAAGTATGTTGGAATGTCTTGAAATTGTACTCAGTCATAGTCAACGACGCCCTGAACAAGAATCCGTTGAAAATATTTGCATATCGTTTAAGGAATATTTTTAAAGAATTTCTGAAAATCAGGAAAGCGATCCATGCACTTAGGCAGTGACTTAACTTTTTCGTCAAAAAAGACCCCAAAAGTATCTTGGAATGTCTTGAAATTGTACACAGTCATAGTCAAGCATGCCCTGAACAAGAATCCGTTGAATATATTTGCATATCTCTTGAAGAATATTTTTAATGAATTTTTGAAAATCCGGAAAGCGATCCATGCACTTGTACATTCCAAGTATGTTGGAATGTCTTGAAATTGTACTCGGTCATAGTCAACGACGCCCTAAACAAGAATCCATTGAAAATATTTGCATATCTCTTAAGGAATATTTTTAATGAATTTTTGAAAATGATGAAAGTCTGTGCACTTAGGCAGTGACTTAACTTTTTATTCAAAAAAGACCCCAAAGGTATCTTGGAATGTCTTGAAGTTGTACACAGTCATAGTCAAGCATGCCCTGAACAAGAATCCGTTGAATATATTTGCATATCTCTTGAAGAATATTTTTAATGAACTTTTGAAAATCAGGAAAGCGATCCATGCACTTGGACATTCCAAGTATGTTGGAATGTCTTGAAATTGTACACAGTCATAGTCAAGCATGCCCTGAACAAGAATCCGTTGAATATATTTGCATATCTCTTGAAGAATATTTTTAATGAATTTTTGAAAATCCGGAAAGCGATCCATGCACTTGGACATTCCAAGTATGTTGGAATGTCTTGAAATTGTACTCGGTCATAGTCAACGACGCCCTGAACAAGAATCCATTGAAAATATTTGCATATCTCTTAAGGAATATTTTTAATGAATTTTTGAAAATGATGAAAGTCTGTGCACTTAGGCAGTGACTTAACTTTTTATTCAAAAAAGACCCCAAAAGTATCTTGGAATGTCTTGAAATTGTACACAGTCATAGTCAAGCATGCCCTGAACAAGAATCCGTTGAATATATTTGCATATCTCTTGAAGAATATTTTTAATGAATTTTTGAAAATCCGAAAAGCGATCCATGCACTTGGACATTCCAAGTATGTTGGAATGTCTTGAAATTGTACTCAGTCATAGTCAACGACGCCCTGAACAAGAATCAATTGAAAATATTTGCATATCTCTTAAGGAATATTTTTAATGAATTTTTGAAAATGAGGAAAGTCTGTGCACTTAGGCAGTGACTTAACTTTTTATTCAAAAAAGACCCCAAAAGTATCTTGGAATGTCTTGAAATTGTACACAGTCATAGTCAAGCATGCCCTGAACAAGAATCCGTTGAATATATTTGCATATCTCTTGAAGAATATTTTTAATGAACTTTTGAAAATCAGGAAAGCGATCCATGCACTTGGACATTCCAAGTATGTTGGAATGTCTTGAAATTGTACTCAGTCATAGTCAACGACGCCCTGAACAAGAATCCGTTGAAAATATTTGCATATCGCTTAAGGAATATTTTTAATGAATTTTTGAAAATCAGGAAAGCGATCCATGCACTTAGGCAGTGACTTAACTTTTTTGTCAAAAAAGACCCCAAAAGTATCTTGGAATGTCTTGAAATTGTACACAGTCATAGTCAAGCATGCCCTGAACAAGAATCCGTTGAATATATTTGCATATCTCTTGAAGAATATTTTTAATGAATTTTTGAAAATCCGAAAAGCGATCCATGCACTTGGACATTCCAAGTATGTTGGAATGTCTTGAAATTGTACTCAGTCATAGTCAACGACGCCCTGAACAAGAATCAATTGAAAATATTTGCATATCTCTTAAGGAATATTTTTAATGAATTTTTGAAAATGATGAAAGTCTGTGCACTTAGGCAGTGACTTAACTTTTTATTCAAAAAAGACCCCAAAAGTATCTTGGAATGTCTTGAAATTGTACACAGTCATAGTCAAGCATGCCCTGAACAAGAATCCGTTGAATATATTTGCATATCTCTTGAAGAATATTTTTAATGAACTTTTGAAAATCAGGAAAGCGATCCATGCACTTGGACATTCCAAGTATGTTGGAATGTCTTGAAATTGTACTCAGTCATAGTAAACAACGCCCTGAACAAGAATCCGTTGAAAATATTTGCATATCGCTTAAGGAATATTTTTAATGAATTTTTGAAAATCAGGAAAGCGATCCATGCACTTAGGCAGTGACTTTACTTTTTCGTCAAAAAAGACCCCAAAAGTATCTTGGAATGACTTGAAATTGTACACAGTCATAGTCAAGCATGCCCTGAACAAGAATATGTTGAATATATTTGCATATCTCTTGAAGAATATTTTTAAATGAATTTTTGAAAATCCGGAAAGCGATCCATGCACTTGGACATTCCAAGTATGTTGGAATGTCTTGAAATTGTACTCGGTCATAGTCAACGACGCCCTGAACAAGAATCCATTGAAAATATTTGCATATCGCTTAAGGAATATTTTTAATGAATTTTTGAAAATCAGAAAAGCGATCCATGCACTTAGGCAGTGACTTAACTTTTTTGTCAAAAAAGACCCCAAAAGTATCTTGGAATGTCTTGAAATTGTACACAGTCATAGTCAAGCATGCCCTGAACAAGAATCCGTTGAATATATTTGCATATCTCTTGAAGAATATTTTTAATGAATTTTTGAAAATCCGAAAAGCGATCCATGCACTTGGACATTCCAAGTATGTTGGAATGTCTTGAAATTGTACTCAGTCATAGTCAACGACGCCCTGAACAAGAATCCGTTGAAAATATTTGCATATTGTTTAAGGAATATTTTTAAAGAATTTCTGAAAATCAGGAAAGCGATCCATGCACTTAGGCAGTGACTTAACTTTTTCGTCAAAAAAGACCCCAAAAGTATCTTGGAATGTCTTGAAATTGTACACAGTCATAGTCAAGCATGCCCTGAACAAGAATCCGTTGAATATATTTGCATATCTCTTGAAGAATATTTTAAATTGAATTTTTGAAAATCCGGAAAGCGATCCATGCACTTGGACATTCCAAGTATGTTGGAATGTCTTGAAATTGTACTCGGTCATAGTCAACGACGCCCTGAACAAGAATCCATTGAAAATATTTGCATATCGCTTAAGGAATATTTTTAATGAATTTTTGAAAATCAGAAAAGCGATCCATGCACTTAGGCAGTGACTTAACTTTTTTGTCAAAAAAGACCCCAAAAGTATCTTGGAATGTCTTGAAATTGTACACAGTCATAGTCAAGCATGCCCTGAACAAGAATCCGTTGAATATATTTGCATATCTCTTGAAGAATATTTTTAATGAATTTTTGAAAATCCGAAAAGCGATCCATGCACTTGGACATTCCAAGTATGTTGGAATGTCTTGAAATTGTACTCAGTCATAGTCAACGACGCCCTGAACAAGAATCAATTGAAAATATTTGCATATCTCTTAAGGAATATTTTTAATGAATTTTTGAAAATGATGAAAGTCTGTGCACTTAGGCAGTGACTTAACTTTTTATTCAAAAAAGACCCCAAAAGTATCTTGGAATGTCTTGAAATTGTACACAGTCATAGTCAAGCATGCCCTGAACAAGAATCCGTTGAATATATTTGCATATCTCTTGAAGAATATTTTTAATGAACTTTTGAAAATCAGGAAAGCGATCCATGCACTTGGACATTCCAAGTATGTTGGAATGTCTTGAAATTGTACTCAGTCATAGTAAACAACGCCCTGAACAAGAATCCGTTGAAAATATTTGCATATCGCTTAAGGAATATTTTTAATGAATTTTTGAAAATCAGGAAAGCGATCCATGCACTTAGGCAGTGACTTTACTTTTTCGTCAAAAAAGACCCCAAAAGTATCTTGGAATGACTTGAAATTGTACACAGTCATAGTCAAGCATGCCCTGAACAAGAATATGTTGAATATATTTGCATATCTCTTGAAGAATATTTTTAAATGAATTTTTGAAAATCCGGAAAGCGATCCATGCACTTGGACATTCCAAGTATGTTGGAATGTCTTGAAATTGTACTCGGTCATAGTCAACGACGCCCTGAACAAGAATCCATTGAAAATATTTGCATATCGCTTAAGGAATATTTTTAATGAATTTTTGAAAATCAGAAAAGCGATCCATGCACTTAGGCAGTGACTTAACTTTTTTGTCAAAAAAGACCCCAAAAGTATCTTGGAATGTCTTGAAATTGTACACAGTCATAGTCAAGCATGCCCTGAACAAGAATCCGTTGAATATATTTGCATATCTCTTGAAGAATATTTTTAATGAATTTTTGAAAATCCGAAAAGCGATCCATGCACTTGGACATTCCAAGTATGTTGGAATGTCTTGAAATTGTACTCAGTCATAGTCAACGACGCCCTGAACAAGAATCCGTTGAAAATATTTGCATATTGTTTAAGGAATATTTTTAAAGAATTTCTGAAAATCAGGAAAGCGATCCATGCACTTAGGCAGTGACTTAACTTTTTCGTCAAAAAAGACCCCAAAAGTATCTTGGAATGTCTTGAAATTGTACACAGTCATAGTCAAGCATGCCCTGAACAAGAATCCGTTGAATATATTTGCATATCTCTTGAAGAATATTTTAAATTGAATTTTTGAAAATCCGGAAAGCGATCCATGCACTTGGACATTCCAAGTATGTTGGAATGTCTTGAAATTGTACTCGGTCATAGTCAACGACGCCCTGAACAAGAATCCATTGAAAATATTTGCATATCGCTTAAGGAATATTTTTAATGAATTTTTGAAAATCAGAAAAGCGATCCATGCACTTAGGCAGTGACTTAACTTTTTTGTCAAAAAAGACCCCAAAAGTATCTTGGAATGTCTTGAAATTGTACACAGTCATAGTCAAGCATGCCCTGAACAAGAATCCGTTGAATATATTTGCATATCTCTTGAAGAATATTTTTAACGAATTTTTGAAAATCCGGAAAGCGATCCATGCACTTGGACATTCCAAGTATGTTGGAATGTCTTGAAATTGTACTCAGTCATAGTCAACAACGCCCTGAACAAGAATCCATTGAAAATATTTGCATATCTCTTAAGGAATATTTTTAATGAATTTTTGAAAATGAGGAAAGTCTGTGCACTTAGGCAGTGACTTAACTTTTTATTCAAAAAAGACCCCAAAAGTATCTTGGAATGTCTTGAAATTGTACACAGTCATAGTCAAGCATGCCCTGAACAAGAATCCGTTGAATATATTTGCATATCTCTTGAAGAATATTTTTAATGAACTTTTGAAAATCAGGAAAGCGATCCATGCACTTGGACATTCCAAGTATGTTGGAATGTCTTGAAATTGTACTCAGTCATAGTCAACGACGCCCTGAACAAGAATCAATTGAAAATATTTGCATATCTCTTAAGGAATATTTTTAATGAATTTTTGAAAATGAGGAAAGTCTGTGCACTTAGGCAGTGACTTAACTTTTTATTCAAAAAAGACCCCAAAAGTATCTTGGAATGTCTTGAAATTGTACACAGTCATAGTCAAGCATGCCCTGAACAAGAATCCGTTGAATATATTTGCATATCTCTTGAAGAATATTTTTAATGAACTTTTGAAAATCAGGAAAGCGATCCATGCACTTGGACATTCCAAGTATGTTGGAATGTTTTGAAATTGTACTCAGTCATAGTCAACGACGCCCTGAACAAGAATCCGTTGAAAATATTTGCATATCGCTTAAGGAATATTTTAAATGAATTTTTGAAAATCAGAAAAGCGATCCATGCACTTAGGCAGTGACTTAACTTTTTATTCAAAAAAGACCCCAAAAGTATCTTGGAATGTCTTGAAATTGTACACAGTCATAGTCAAGCATGCCCTGAACAAGAATCCGTTGAATATATTTGCATATCTCTTGAAGAATATTTTTAATGAATTTTTGAAAATCCGAAAAGCGATCCATGCACTTGGACATTCCAAGTATGTTGGAATGTCTTGAAATTGTACTCAGTCATAGTCAACGACGCCCTGAACAAGAATCCGTTGAAAATATATGCATATCGTTTAAGGAATATTTTTAAAGAATTTCTGAAAATCAGGAAAGCGATCCATGCACTTAGGCAGTGACTTAACTTTTTCGTCAAAAAAGACCCCAAAAGTATCTTGGAATGTCTTGAAATTGTACTCAGTCATAGTCAACGACGCCCTGAACAAGAATCAATTGAAAATATTTGCATATCTCTTAAGGAATATTTTTAATGAATTTTTGAAAATGAGGAAATTCTGTGCACTTAGGCAGTGACTTAACTTTTTATTCAAAAAAGACCACAAAAGTATCTTGGAATGTCTTGAAATTGTACACAGTCATAGTCAAGCATGCCCTGAACAAGAATCCGTTGAATATATTTGCATATCTCTTGAAGAATATTTTTAATGAACTTTTGAAAATCAGGAAAGCGATCCATGCACTTGGACATTCCAAGTATGTTGGAATGTCTTGAAATTGTACTCAGTCATAGTCAACGACGCCCTGAACAAGAATCCGTTGAAAATATTTGCATATCGCTTAAGGAATATTTTTAATGAATTTTTGAAAATCAGGAAAGCGATCCATGCACTTAGGCAGTGACTTTACTTTTTTGTCAAAAAAGACCCCAAAAGTATCTTGGAATGTCTTGAAATTGTACACAGTCATAGTCAAGCATGCCCTGAACAAGAATCCGTTGAATATATTTGCATATCTCTTGAAGAATATTTTTAATGAATTTTTGAAAATCCGAAAAGCGATCCATGCACTTGGACATTCCAAGTATGTTGGAATGTCTTGAAATTGTACTCAGTCATAGTCAACGACGCCCTGAACAAGAATCAATTGAAAATATTTGCATATCTCTTAAGGAATATTTTTAATGAATTTTTGAAAATGAGGAAAGTCTGTGCACTTAGGCAGTGACTTAACTTTTTATTCAAAAAAGACCCCAAAAGTATCTTGGAATGTCTTGAAATTGTACACAGTCATAGTCAAGCATGCCCTGAACAAGAATCCGTTGAATATATTTGCATATCTCTTGAAGAATATTTTTAATGAACTTTTGAAAATCAGGAAAGCGATCCATGCACTTGGACATTCCAAGTATGTTGGAATGTCTTGAAATTGTACTCAGTCATAGTCAACGACGCCCTGAACAAGAATCCGTTGAAAATATTTGCATATCGCTTAAGGAATATTTTTAATGAATTTTTGAAAATCAGGAAAGCGATCCATGCACTTAGGCAGTGACTTAACTTCTTTGTCAAAAAAGACCCCAAAAGTATCTTGGAATGTCTTGAAATTGTACACAGTCATAGTCAAGCATGCCCTGAACAAGAATCCGTTGAATATATTTGCATATCTCTTGAAGAATATTTTTAATGAATTTTTGAAAATCCGAAAAGCAATCGATGCACTTGGACATTCCAAGTATGTTGGAATGTCTTGAAATTGTACTCAGTCATAGTCAACGACGCCCTGAACAAGAATCAATTGAAAATATTTGCATATCTCTTAAGGAATATTTTTAATGAATTTTTGAAAATGAGGAAAGTCTGTGCACTTAGGCAGTGACTTAACTTTTTATTCAAAAAAGACCACAAAAGTATCTTGGAATGTCTTGAAATTGTACACAGTCATAGTCAAGCATGCCCTGAACAAGAATCCGTTGAATATATTTGCATATCTCTTGAAGAATATTTTTAATGAACTTTTGAAAATCAGGAAAGCGATCCATGCACTTGGACATTCCAAGTATGTTGGAATGTCTTGAAATTGTACTCAGTCATAGTCAACGACGCCCTGAACAAGAATCCGTTGAAAATATTTGCATATCGCTTAAGGAATATTTTTAATGAATTTTTGAAAATCAGGAAAGCGATCCATGCACTTAGGCAGTGACTTAACTTTTTTGTCAAAAAAGACCCCAAAAGTATCTTGGAATGTCTTGAAATTGTACACAGTCATAGTCAAGCATGCCCTGAACAAGAATCCGTTGAATATATTTGCATATCTCTTGAAGAATATTTTTAATGAATTTTTGAAAATCCGAAAAGCGATCCATGCACTTGGACATTCCAAGTATGTTGGAATGTCTTGAAATTGTACTCAGTCATAGTCAACGACGCCCTGAACAAGAATCAATTGAAAATATTTGCATATCTCTTAAGGAATATTTTTAATGAATTTTTGAAAATGAGGAAAGTCTGTGCACTTAGGCAGTGACTTAACTTTTTATTCAAAAAAGACCCCAAAAGTATCTTGGAATGTCTTGAAATTGTACACAGTCATAGTCAAGCATGCCCTGAACAAGAATCCGTTGAATATATTTGCATATCTCTTGAAGAATATTTTTAATGAACTTTTGAAAATCAGGAAAGCGATCCATGCACTTGGACATTCCAAGTATGTTGGAATGTTTTGAAATTGTACTCAGTCATAGTCAACGACGCCCTGAACAAGAATCCGTTGAAAATATTTGCATATCGCTTAAGGAATATTTTTAATGAATTTTTGAAAATCAGGAAAGCGATCCATGCACTTAGGCAGTGACTTAACTTTTTATTCAAAAAAGACCCCAAAAGTATCTTGGAATGTCTTGAAATTGTACACAGTCATAGTCAAGCATGCCCTGAACAAGAATCCGTTGAATATATTTGCATATCTCTTGAAGAATATTTTTAATGAATTTTTGAAAATCCGAAAAGCGATCCATGCACTTGGACATTCCAAGTATGTTGGAATGTCTTGAAATTGTACTCAGTCATAGTCAACGACGCCCTGAACAAGAATCAATTGAAAATATTTGCATATCTCTTAAGGAATATTTTTAATGAATTTTTGAAAATTAGGAAAGCGATCCATGCACTTAGGCAGTGACTTAACTTTTGATGTTTTTGGTTTGTTTTTAAAGCATTAAAGCTGCAGGAGTTCATCCATGTCGCCCAGTCGCTGGAAACAAACGTTTGGACACCGTGGATCACACAGCAGGATATCAGGTGAGACGAAGGAAACGATCCATTTGCCCTGATGCACTTAGTGACTTGACTTTTTTTTCAAAAAAAACCCCAAAAGTAAATTGGAATGTCTTGAAATTGTACACAGTCATAGTCAAGCATGCCCTGAACAAGAATCCGTTGAAAATATTTGCATATCGCTTAAGGAATATTTTAAATGAATTTTTGAAAATCAGGAAAGCGATCCATGCACTTAGGCAGTGACTTAACTTTTTCGTCAAAAAAGACCCCAAAAGTATCTTGGAATGTCTTGAAATTGTACACAGTCATAGTCAAGCATGCCCTGAACAAGAATCCGTTGAATATATTTGCATGTCTCTTGAGGAATATTTTTAATGAATTTTTGAAAATCAGGAAAGCGATCCATGCACTTAGGCAGTGACTTAACTTTTGATGTTTTTGGGTTGTTTTTAAAGAATTAAAGCTGCAGGAGTTCATCCATGTCGTCCAGTCGCTGGAAACAAACGTTTGGACACCGTGGATCACACAGCAGGATATCAGGTGAGACGAAGGAAACGATCCATTTGCCCTGATGCACTTAGTGACTTGACTTTTTTTTCAAAAAAAACCCCAAAAGTAAATTGGAATGTCTTGAAATTGTACACAGTCATAGTCAAGCATGCCCTGAACAAGAATCCGTTGAATATATTTGCATATCTCTTGAAGAATATTTTTAATGAACTTTTGAAAATCAGGAAAGCGATCCATGCACTTGGACATTCCAAGTATGTTGGAATGTCTTGAAATTGTACTCAGTCATAGTCAACGACGCCCTGAACAAGAATCCGTTGAAAATATTTGCATATCGCTTAAGGAATATTTTAAATGAATTTTTGAAAATCAGGAAAGCGATCCATGCACTTAGGCAGTGACTTAACTTTTTCGTCAAAAAAGACCCCAAAAGTATCTTGGAATGTCTTGAAATTGTACACAGTCATAGTCAAGCATGCCCTGAACAAGAATCCGTTGAATATATTTGCATGTCTCTTGAGGAATATTTTTAATGAATTTTTGAAAATCAGGAAAGCGATCCATGCACTTAGGCAGTGACTTAACTTTTGATGTTTTTGGGTTGTTTTTAAAGAATTAAAGCTGCAGGAGTTCATCCATGTCGTCCAGTCGCTGGAAACAAACGTTTGGACACCGTGGATCACACAGCAGGATATCAGGTGAGACGAAGGAAACGATCCATTTGCCCTGATGCACTTAGTGACTTGACTTTTTTTTCAAAAAAAACCCCAAAAGTAAATTGGAATGTCTTGAAATTGTACACAGTCATAGTCAAGCATGCCCTGAACAAGAATCCGTTGAATATATTTGCATATCTCTTGAAGAATATTTTTAATGAATTTTTGAAAATCCGAAAAGCGATCCATGCACTTGGACATTCCAAGTATGTTGGAATGTCTTGAAATTGTACTCAGTCATAGTCAACGACGCCCTGAACAAGAATCAATTGAAAATATTTGCATATCTCTTAAGGAATATTTTTAATGAATTTTTGAAAATGAGGAAAGTCTGTGCACTTAGGCAGTGACTTAACTTTTTATTCAAAAAAGACCCCAAAAGTATCTTGGAATGTCTTGAAATTGTACACAGTCATAGTCAAGCATGCCCTGAACAAGAATCCGTTGAATATATTTGCATATCTCTTGAAGAATATTTTTAATGAACTTTTGAAAATCAGGAAAGCGATCCATGCACTTGGACATTCCAAGTATGTTGGAATGTCTTGAAATTGTACTCAGTCATAGTCAACGACGCCCTGAACAAGAATCCGTTGAAAATATTTGCATATCGTTTAAAGAATATTTTTAAAGAATTTCTGAAAATCAGGAAAGCGATCCATGCACTTAGGCAGTGACTTAACTTTTTCGTCAAAAAAGACCCCAAAAGTATCTTGGAATGTCTTGAAATTGTACACAGTCATAGTCAAGCATGCCCTGAACAAGAATCCGTTGAATATATTTGCATATCTCTTGAAGAATATTTTTAATGAATTTTTGAAAATCCGAAAAGCGATCCATGCACTTGGACATTCCAAGTAAGTTGGAATGTCTTGAAATTGTACTCAGTCATAGTCAACGACGCCCTGAACAAGAATCAATTGAAAATATTTGCATATCTCTTAAGGAATATTTTTAATGAATTTTTGAAAATGAGGAAAGTCTGTGCACTTAGGCAGTGACTTAACTTTTTATTCAAAAAAGACCCCAAAAGTATCTTGGAATGTCTTGAAATTGTACACAGTCATAGTCAAGCATGCCCTGAACAAGAATCCGTTGAATATATTTGCATATCTCTTGAAGAATATTTTTAATGAACTTTTGAAAATCAGGAAAGCGATCCATGCACTTGGACATTCCAAGTATGTTGGAATGTCTTGAAATTGTACTCAGTCATAGTCAACGACGCCCTGAACAAGAATCCGTTGAAAATATTTGCATATCGTTTAAGGAATATTTTTAAAGAATTTCTGAAAATCAGGAAAGCGATCCATGCACTTAGGCAGTGACTTAACTTTTTCGTCAAAAAAGACCCCAAAAGTATCTTGGAATGTCTTGAAATTGTACACAGTCATAGTCAAGAATGCCCTGAACAAGAATCCGTTGAATATATTTGCATATCTCTTAAGGAATATTTTTAATGAATTTTGAAAATGATGAAAGTCTGTGCACTTAGGCAGTGACTTAACTTTTTATTCAAAAAAGACCCCAAAGGTATCTTGGAATGTCTTGAAATTGTACACAGTCATAGTCAAGCATGCCCTGAACAAGAATCCGTTGAATATATTTGCATATCTCTTGAAGAATATTTTTAATGAATTTTTGAAAATCCGAAAAGCGATCCATGCACTTCGACATTCCAAGTATGTTGGAATGTCTTGAAATTGTACTCAGTCATAGTCAACGACGCCCTGAACAAGAATCAATTGAAAATATTTGCATATCTCTTAAGGAATATTTTTAATGAATTTTTGAAAATGAGGAAAGTCTGTGCACTTAGGCAGTGACTTAACTTTTTATTCAAAAAAGACCCCAAAAGTATCTTGGAATGTCTTGAAATTGTACACAGTCATAGTCAAGCATGCCCTGAACAAGAATCCGTTGAATATATTTGCATATCTCTTGAAGAATATTTTTAATGAACTTTTGAAAATCAGGAAAGCGATCCATGCACTTGGACATTCCAAGTATGTTGGAATGTCTTGAAATTGTACTCAGTCATAGTCAACGACGCCCTGAACAAGAATCCGTTGAAAATATTTGCATATCGTTTAAGGAATATTTTTAAAGAATTTCTGAAAATCAGGAAAGCGATCCATGCACTTAGGCAGTGACTTAACTTTTTTGTCAAAAAAGACCCCAAAAGTATCTTGGAATGTCTTGAAATTGTACACAGTCATAGTCAAGCATGCCCTGAACAAGAATCCGTTGAATATATTTGCATATCTCTTGAAGAATATTTTTAATGAATTTTTGAAAATCCGAAAAGCGATCCATGCACTTGGACATTCCAAGTATGTTGGAATGTCTTGAAATTGTACTCAGTCATAGTCAACGACGCCCTGAACAAGAATCAATTGAAAATATTTGCATATCTCTTAAGGAATATTTTTAATGAATTTTTGAAAATGAGGAAAGTCTGTGCACTAAGGCAGTGACTTAACTTTTTATTCAAAAAAGACCCCAAAAGTGTCTTGGAATGTCTTGAAATTGTACACAGTCATAGTCAAGCATGCCCTGAACAAGAATCCATTGAAAATATTTGCATATCTCTTAAGGAATATTTTTAATGAATTTTTGAAAATGAGGAAAGTCTGTGCACTTAGGCAGTGACTTAACTTTTTATTCAAAAAAGAACCCAAAAGTATCTTGGAATGTCTTGAAATTGTACACAGTCATAGTCAAGCATGCCCTGAACAAGAATCCGTTGAATATATTTGCATATCTCTTGAAGAATATTTTTAATGAACTTTTGAAAATCAGGAAAGCGATCCATGCACTTGGACATTCCAAGTATGTTGGAATGTCTTGAAATTGTACTCAGTCATAGTCAACGACGCCCTGAACAAGAATCCGTTGAAAATATTTGCATATCGCTTAAGGAATATTTCAAATGAATTTTTGAAAATCAGGAAAGCGATCCATGCACTTAGGCAGTGACTTAACTTTTTCGTCAAAAAAGACCCCAAAAGTATCTTGGAATGTCTTGAAATTGTACACAGTCATAGTCAAGAATGCCCTGAACAAGAATCCGTTGAATATATTTGCATATCTCTTGAAGAATATTTTTAATGAACTTTTGAAAATCAGGAAAGCGATCCATGCACTTGGACATTCCAAGTATGTTGGAATGTCTTGAAATTGTACTCAGTCATAGTCAACGACGCCCTGAACAAGAATCCGTTGAAAATATTTGCATATCGCTTAAGGAATATTTTTAATGAATTTTTGAAAATCAGGAAAGCGATCCATGCACTTAGGCAGTGACTTAACTTTTTTGTCAAAAAAGACCCCAAAAGTATCTTGGAATGTCTTGAAATTGTACACAGTCATAGTCAAGCATGCCCTGAACAAGAATCCGTTGAATATATTTGCATATCTCTTGAAGAATATTTTTAATGAATTTTTGAAAATCCGAAAAGCGATCCATGCACTTGGACATTCCAAGTATGTTGGAATGTCTTGAAATTGTACTCAGTCATAGTCAACGACGCCCTGAACAAGAATCAATTGAAAATATTTGCATATCTCTTAAGGAATATTTTTAATGAATTTTTGAAAATGAGGAAAGTCTGTGCACTTAGGCAGTGACTTAACTTTTTATTCAAAAAAGACCCCAAAAGTATCCTGGAATGTCTTGAAATTGTACACAGTCATAGTCAAGCATGCCCTGAACAAGAATCCGTTGAATATATTTGCATATCTCTTGAAGAATATTTTTAATGAACTTTTGAAAATCAGGAAAGCGATCCATGCACTTGGACATTCCAAGTATGTTGGAATGTCTTGAAATTGTACTCAGTCATAGTCAACGACGCCCTGAACAAGAATCCGTTGAAAATATTTGCATATCGCTTAAGGAATATTTTTAATGAATTTTTGAAAATCAGGAAAGCGATCCATGCACTTAGGCAGTGACTTAACTTTTTTGTCAAAAAAGACCCCAAAAGTATCTTGGAATGTCTTGAAATTGTACACAGTCATAGTCAAGCATGCCCTGAACAAGAATCCGTTGAATATATTTGCATATCTCTTGAAGAATATTTTTAATGAATTTTTGAAAATCCGAAAAGCGATCCATGCACTTGGACATTCCAAGTATGTTGGAATGTCTTGAAATTGTACTCAGTCATAGTCAACGACGCCCTGAACAAGAATCAATTGAAAATATTTGCATATCTCTTAAGGAATATTTTTAATGAATTTTTGAAAATGAGGAAAGTCTGTGCACTTAGGCAGTGACTTAACTTTTTATTCAAAAAAGACCCCAAAAGTATCTTGGAATGTCTTGAAATTGTACACAGTCATAGTCAAGCATGCCCTGAACAAGAATCCGTTGAATATATTTGCATATCTCTTGAAGAATATTTTTAATGAACTTTTGAAAATCAGGAAAGCGATCCATGCACTTGGACATTCCAAGTATGTTGGAATGTTTTGAAATTGTACTCAGTCATAGTCAACGACGCCCTGAACAAGAATCCGTTGAAAATATTTGCATATCGCTTAAGGAATATTTTTAATGAATTTTTGAAAATCAGGAAAGCGATCCATGCACTTAGGCAGTGACTTAACTTTTTATTCAAAAAAGACCCCAAAAGTATCTTGGAATGTCTTGAAATTGTACACAGTCATAGTCAAGCATGCCCTGAACAAGAATCCGTTGAATATATTTGCATATCTCTTGAAGAATATTTTAAATGAATTTCTGAAAATCCGAAAAGCGATCCATGCACTTGGACATTCCAAGTATGTTGGAATGTCTTGAAATTGTACTCAGTCATAGTCAACGACGCCCTGAACAAGAATCCGTTGAAAATATTTGCATATCGCTTAAGGAATATTTTTAATGAATTTTTGAAAATCAGGAAAGCGATCCATGCACTTAGGCAGTGACTTAACTTTTTCGTCAAAAAAGACCCCAAAAGTATCTTGGAATGTCTTGAAATTGTACACAGTCATAGTCAAGCATGCCCTGAACAAGAATCCGTTGAATATATTTGCATATCTCTTGAGGAATATTTTTAATGAATTTTTGAAAATCAGGAAAGCGATCCATGCACTTAGGCAGTGACTTAACTTTTGATGTTTTTGGGTTGTTTTTAAAGAATTAAAGCTGCAGGAGTTCATCCATGTCGTCCAGTCGCTGGAAACAAACGTTTGGACACCGTGGATCACACAGCAGGATATCAGGTGAGACGAAGGAAACGATCCATTTGCCCTGATGCACTTAGTGACTTGACTTTTTTTTCAAAAAAAACCCCAAAAGTAAATTGGAATGTCTTGAAATTGTACACAGTCATAGTCAAGCATGCCCTGAACAAGAATCCGTTGAATATATTTGCATATCTCTTGAAGAATATTTTTAATGAACTTTTGAAAATCAGGAAAGCGATCCATGCACTTGGACATTCCAAGTATGTTGGAATGTCTTGAAATTGTACTCAGTCATAGTCAACGACGCCCTGAACAAGAATCCGTTGAAAATATTTGCATATCGTTTAAGGAATATTTTTAAAGAATTTCTGAAAATCAGGAAAGCGATTCATGCACTTAGGCAGTGACTTAACTTTTTCGTCAAAAAAGACCCCAAAAGTATCTTGGAATGTCTTGAAATTGTACACAGTCATAGTCTAGAATGCCCTGAACAAGAATCCGTTGAATATATTTGCATATCTCTTGAAGAATATTTTTAATGAATTTTTGAAAATCCGGAAAGCGATCCATGCACTTGGACATTCCAAGTATGTTGGAATGTCTTGAAATTGTACTCGGTCATAGTCAACGACGCCCTGAACAAGAATCCATTGAAAATATTTGCATATCTCTTAAGGAATATTTTTAATGAATTTTTGAAAATGATGAAAGTCTGTGCACTTAGGCAGTGACTTAACTTTTTATTCAAAAAAGACCCCAAAAGTATCTTGGAATGTCTTGAAATTGTACACAGTCATAGTCAAGCATGCCCTGAACAAGAATCCGTTGAATATATTTGCATATCTCTTGAAGAATATTTTTAATGAACTTTTGAAAATCAGGAAAGCGATCCATGCACTTGGACATTCCAAGTATGTTGGAATGTCTTGAAATTGTACTCAGTCATAGTCAACGACGCCCTGAACAAGAATCCGTTGAAAATATTTGGATATCGTTTAAGGAATATTTTTAAAGAATTTCTGAAAATCAGGAAAGCGATCCATGCACTTAGGCAGTGACTAAACTTTTTTGTCAAAAAAGACCCCAAAAGTATCTTGGAATGTCTTGAAATTGTACACAGTCATAGTCAAGCATGCCCTGAACAAGAATATGTTGAATATATTTGCATATCTCTTGAAGAATATTTTTAATGAATTTTTGAAAATCCGAAAAGCGATCCATGCACTTGGACATTCCAAGTATGTTGGAATGTCTTGAAATTGTACTCGGTCATAGTCAACGACGCCCTGAACAAGAATCCATTGAAAATATTTGCATATCTCTTAAGGAATATTTTTAATGAATTTTTGAAAATGATGAAAGTCTGTGCACTTAGGCAGTGACTTAACTTTTTATTCAAAAAAGACCCCAAAGGTATCTTGGAATGTCTTGAAATTGTACACAGTCATAGTCAAGCATGCCCTGAACAAGAATCCGTTGAATATATTTGCATATCTCTTGAAGAATATTTTTAATGAACTTTTGAAAATCAGGAAAGCGATCCATGCACTTGGACATTCCAAGTATGTTGGAATGTCTTGAAATTGTACTCAGTCATAGTCAACGACGCCCTGAACAAGAATCCGTTGAAAATATTTGCATATCGCTTAAGGAATATTTCTAATGAATTTTTGAAAATCAGGAAAGCGATCCATGCACTTAGGCAGTGACTTAACTTTTTCGTCAAAAAAGACCCCAAAAGTATCTTGGAATGTCTTGAAATTGTACACAGTCATAGTCAAGAATGCCCTGAACAAGAATCCGTTGAATATATTTGCATATCTCTTGAAGAATATTTTTAATGAACTTTTGAAAATCAGGAAAGCGATCCATGCACTTGGACATTCCAAGTATGTTGGAATGTCTTGAAATTGTACTCAGTCATAGTCAACGACGCCCTGAACAAGAATCCGTTGAAAATATTTGCATATCGCTTAAGGAATATTTTTAATGAATTTTTGAAAATCAGGAAAGCGATCCATGCACTTAGGCAGTGACTTAACTTTTTATTCAAAAAAGACCCCAAAAGTATCTTGGAATGTCTTGAAATTGTACACAGTCATAGTCAAGCATGCCCTGAACAAGAATCCGTTGAATATATTTGCATATCTCTTGAAGAATATTTTAAATGAATTTCTGAAAATCCGAAAAGCGATCCATGCACTTGGACATTCCAAGTATGTTGGAATGTCTTGAAATTGTACTCAGTCATAGTCAACGACGCCCTGAACAAGAATCCGTTAAAAATATTTGCATATCGCTTAAGGAATATTTTTAATGAATTTTTGAAAATCAGGAAAGCGATCCATGCACTTAGGCAGTGACTTAACTTTTTCGTCAAAAAAGACCCCAAAAGTATCTTGGAATGTCTTGAAATTGTACACAGTCATAGTCAAGCATGACCTGAACAAGAATCCGTTGAATATATTTGCATATCTCTTGAGGAATATTTTTAATGAATTTTTGAAAATCAGGAAAGCGATCCATGCACTTAGGCAGTGACTTAACTTTTGATGTTTTTGGGTTGTTTTTAAAGAATTAAAGCTGCAGGAGTTCATCCATGTCGTCCAGTCGCTGGAAACAAACGTTTGGACACCGTGGATCACACAGCAGGATATCAGGTGAGACGAAGGAAACGATCCATTTGCCCTGATGCACTTAGTGACTTGACTTTTTTTTCAAAAAAAACCCCAAAAGTAAATTGGAATGTCTTGAAATTGTACACAGTCATAGTCAAGCATGCCCTGAACAAGAATCCGTTGAATATATTTGCATATCTCTTGAAGAATATTTTTAATGAACTTTTGAAAATCAGGAAAGCGATCCATGCACTTGGACATTCCAAGTATGTTGGAATGTCTTGAAATTGTACTCAGTCATAGTCAACGACGCCCTGAACAAGAATCCGTTGAAAATATTTGCATATCGTTTAAGGAATATTTTTAAAGAATTTCTGAAAATCAGGAAAGCGATCCATGCACTTAGGCAGTGACTTAACTTTTTCGTCAAAAAAGACCCCAAAAGTATCTTGGAATGTCTTGAAATTGTACACAGTCATAGTCAAGAATGCCCTGAACAAGAATCCGTTGAATATATTTGCATATCTCTTGAAGAATATTTTTAATGAATTTTTGAAAATCCGAAAAGCGATCCATGCACTTGGACATTCCAAGTATGTTGGAATGTCTTGAAATTGTACTCAGTCATAGTCAACGACGCCCTGAACAAGAATCAATTGAAAATATTTGCATATCTCTTAAGGAATATTTTTAATGAATTTTTGAAAATGAGGAAAGTCTGTGCACTTAGGCAGTGACTTAACTTTTTATTCAAAAAAGACCCCAAAAGTATCTTGGAATGTCTTGAAATTGTACACAGTCATAGTCAAGCATGCCCTGAACAAGAATCCATTGAATATATTTGCATATCTCTTGAAGAATATTTTTAATGAATTTTTGAAAATCAGGAAAGCGATCCATGCACTTGGACATTCCAAGTATGTTGGAATGTCTTGAAATTGTACTCAGTCATAGTCAACGACGCCCTGAACAAGAATCCGTTGAAAATATTTGCATATCGTTTAAGGAATATTTTTAAAGAATTTCTGAAAATCAGGAAAGCGATCCATGCACTTAGGCAGTGACTTAACTTTTTCGTCAAAAAAGACCCCAAAAGTATCTTGGAATGTCTTGAAATTGTACACAGTCATAGTCTAGAATGCCCTGAACAAGAATCCGTTGAATATATTTGCATATCTCTTGAAGAATATTTTTAATGAATTTTTGAAAATCCGGAAAGCGATCCATGCACTTGGACATTCCAAGTATGTTGGAATGTCTTGAAATTGTACTCGGTCATAGTCAACGACGCCCTGAACAAGAATCCATTGAAAATATTTGCATATCTCTTAAGGAATATTTTTAATGAATTTTTGAAAATGAGGAAAGTCTGTGCACTTAGGCAGTGACTTAACTTTTTATTCAAAAAAGACCCCAAAAGTATCTTGGAATGTCTTGAAATTGTACACAGTCATAGTCAAGCATGCCCTGAACAAGAATCCGTTGAATATATTTGCATATCTCTTGAAGAATATTTTTAATGAACTTTTGAAAATCAGGAAAGCGATCCATGCACTTGGACATTCCAAGTATGTTGGAATGTCTTGAAATTGTACTCAGTCATAGTCAACGACGCCCTGAACAAGAATCCGTTGAAAATATTTGGATATCGTTTAAGGAATATTTTTAAAGAATTTCTGAAAATCAGGAAAGCGATCCATGCACTTAGGCAGTGACTAAACTTTTTTGTCAAAAAAGACCCCAAAAGTATCTTGGAATGTCTTGAAATTATACACAGTCATAGTCAAGCAGGCCCTGAACAAGAATATGTTGAATATATTTGCATATCTCTTGAAGAATATTTTTAATGAATTTTTGAAAATCCGAAAAGCGATCCATGCACTTGGACATTCCAAGTATGTTGGAATGTCTTGAAATTGTACTCGGTCATAGTCAACGACGCCCTGAACAAGAATCCATTGAAAATATTTGCTTATCTCTTAAGGAATATTTTTAATGAATTTTTGAAAATGATGAAAGTCTGTGCACTTAGGCAGTGACTTAACTTTTTATTCAAAAAAGACCCCAAAGGTATCTTGGAATGTCTTGAAATTGTACACAGTCATAGTCAAGCATGCCCTGAACAAGAATCTGTTGAATATATTTGCATATCTCTTGAAGAATATTTTTAATGAACTTTTGAAAATCAGGAAAGCGATCCATGCACTTGGACATTCCAAGTATGTTGGAATGTCTTGAAATTGTACTCAGTCATAGTCAACGACGCCCTGAACAAGAATCCGTTGAAAATATTTGCATATCGTTTAAGGAATATTTTTAAAGAATTTCTGAAAATCAGGAAAGCGATCCATGCACTTAGGCAGTGACTTAACTTTTTCGTCAAAAAAGACCCCAAAAGTATCTTGGAATGTCTTGAAATTGTACACAGTCATAGTCAAGAATGCCCTGAACAAGAATCCGTTGAATATATTTGCATATCTCTTGAAGAATATTTTTAATGAATTTTTGAAAATCCGGAAAGCGATCCATGCACTTGGACATTCCAAGTATGTTGGAATGTCTTGAAATTGTACTCAGTCATAGTCAACGACGCCCTGAACAAGAATCCATTGAAAATATTTGCATATCTCTTAAGGAATATTTTTAATGAATTTTTGAAAATGATGAAAGTCTGTGCACTTAGGCAGTGACTTAACTTTTTATTCAAAAAAGACCCCAAAGGTATCTTGGAATGTCTTGAAATTGTACACAGTCATAGTCAAGCATGCCCTGAACAAGAATCCGTTGAATATATTTGCATATCTCTTGAAGAATATTTTTAATGAACTTTTGAAAATCAGGAAAGCGATCCATGCACTTGGACATTCCAAGTATGTTGGAATGTCTTGAAATTGTACTCAGTCATAGTCAACGACGCCCTGAACAAGAATCCGTTGAAAATATTTGCATATCGCTTAAGGAATATTTCTAATGAATTTTTGAAAATCAGGAAAGCGATCCATGCACTTAGGCAGTGACTTAACTTTTTCGTCAAAAAAGACCCCAAAAGTATCTTGGAATGTCTTGAAATTGTACACAGTCATAGTCAAGAATGCCCTGAACAAGAATCCGTTGAATATATTTGCATATCTCTTGAAGAATATTTTTAATGAATTTTTGAAAATCCGAAAAGCGATCCATGCACTTGGACATTCCAAGTATGTTGGAATGTCTTGAAATTGTACTCAGTCATAGTCAACGACGCCCTGAACAAGAATCAATTGAAAATATTTGCATATCTCTTAAGGAATATTTTTAATGAATTTTTGAAAATGAGGAAAGTCTGTGCACTTAGGCAGTGACTTAACTTTTTATTCAAAAAAGACCCCAAAAGTATCTTGGAATGTCTTGAAATTGTACACAGTCATAGTCAAGCATGCCCTGAACAAGAATCCATTGAATATATTTGCATATCTCTTGAAGAATATTTTTAATGAACTTTTGAAAATCAGGAAAGCGATCCATGCACTTGGACATTCCAAGTATGTTGGAATGTCTTGAAATTGTACTCAGTCATAGTCAACGACGCCCTGAACAAGAATCCGTTGAAAATATTTGCATATCGTTTAAGGAATATTTTTAAAGAATTTCTGAAAATCAGGAAAGCGATCCATGCACTTAGGCAGTGACTTAACTTTTTCGTCAAAAAAGACCCCAAAAGTATCTTGGAATGTCTTGAAATTGTACACAGTCATAGTCAAGAATGCCCTGAACAAGAATCCGTTGAATATATTTGCATATCTCTTGAAGAATATTTTTAATGAATTTTTGAAAATCCGGAAAGCGATCCATGCACTTGGACATTCCAAGTATGTTGGAATGTCTTGAAATTGTACTCGGTCATAGTCAACGACGCCCTGAACAAGAATCCATTGAAAATATTTGCATATCTCTTAAGGAATATTTTTAATGAATTTTTGAAAATGAGGAAAGTCTGTGCACTTAGGCAGTGACTTAACTTTTTATTCAAAAAAGACCCCAAAAGTATCTTGGAATGTCTTGAAATTGTACACAGTCATAGTCAAGCATGCCCTGAACAAGAATCCGTTGAATATATTTGCATATCTCTTGAAGAATATTTTTAATGAACTTTTGAAAATCAGGAAAGCGATCCATGCACTTGGACATTCCAAGTATGTTGGAATGTCTTGAAATTGTACTCAGTCATAGTCAACGACGCCCTGAACAAGAATCCGTTGAAAATATTTGCATATCGTTTAAGGAATATTTTTAAAGAATTTCTGAAAATCAGGAAAGCGATCCATGCACTTAGGCAGTGACTTAACTTTTTTGTCAAAAAAGACCCCAAAAGTATCTTGGAATGTCTTGAAATTGTACACAGTCATAGTCAAGCATGCCCTGAACAAGAATCCGTTGAATATATTTGCATATCTCTTGAAGAATATTTTTAATGAATTTTTGAAAATCCGAAAAGCGATCCATGCACTTGGACATTCCAAGTATTTTGGAATGTCTTGAAATTGTACTCAGTCATAGTCAACGACGCCCTGAACAAGAATCAATTGAAAATATTTGCATATCTCTTAAGGAATATTTTTAATGAATTTTTGAAAATGAGGAAAGTCTGTGCACTTAGGCAGTGACTTAACTTTTTATTCAAAAAAGACCCCAAAAGTATCTTGGAATGTCTTGAAATTGTACACAGTCATAGTCAAGCATGCCCTGAACAAGAATCCGTTGAATATATTTGCATATCTCTTGAAGAATATTTTTAATGAACTTTTGAAAATCAGGAAAGCGATCCATGCACTTGGACATTCCAAGTATGTTGGAATGTCTTGAAATTGTACTCAGTCATAGTCAACGACGCCCTGAACAAGAATCCGTTGAAAATATTTGCATATCGTTTAAGGAATATTTTAAAAGAATTTCTGAAAATCAGGAAAGCGATCCATGCACTTAGGCAGTGACTTAACTTTTTCGTCAAAAAAGACCCCAAAAGTATCTTGGAATGTCTTGAAATTGTACACAGTCATAGTCAAGCATGCCCTGAACAAGAATCCGTTGAATATATTTGCATATCTCTTGAAGAATATTTTTAATGAATTTTTGAAAATCCGAAAAGCGATCCATGCACTTGGACATTCCAAGTAAGTTGGAATGTCTTGAAATTGTACTCAGTCATAGTCAACGACGCCCTGAACAAGAATCAATTGAAAATATTTGCATATCTCTTAAGGAATATTTTTAATGAATTTTTGAAAATGAGGAAAGTCTGTGCACTTAGGCAGTGACTTAACTTTTTATTCAAAAAAGACCCCAAAAGTATCTTGGAATGTCTTGAAATTGTACACAGTCATAGTCAAGCATGCCCTGAACAAGAATCCGTTGAATATATTTGCATATCTCTTGAAGAATATTTTTAATGAACTTTTGAAAATCAGGAAAGCGATCCATGCACTTGGACATTCCAAGTATGTTGGAATGTCTTGAAATTGTACTCAGTCATAGTCAACGACGCCCTGAACAAGAATCCGTTGAAAATATTTGCATATCGTTTAAGGAATATTTTTAAAGAATTTCTGAAAATCAGGAAAGCGATCCATGCACTTAGGCAGTGACTTAACTTTTTCGTCAAAAAAGACCCCAAAAGTATCTTGGAATGTCTTGAAATTGTACACAGTCATAGTCAAGAATGCCCTGAACAAGAATCCGTTGAATATATTTGCATATCTCTTAAGGAATATTTTTAATGAATTTTGAAAATGATGAAAGTCTGTGCACTTAGGCAGTGACTTAACTTTTTATTCAAAAAAGACCCCAAAGGTATCTTGGAATGTCTTGAAATTGTACACAGTCATAGTCAAGCATGCCCTGAACAAGAATCCGTTGAATATATTTGCATATCTCTTGAAGAATATTTTTAATGAATTTTTGAAAATCCGAAAAGCGATCCATGCACTTCGACATTCCAAGTATGTTGGAATGTCTTGAAATTGTACTCAGTCATAGTCAACGACGCCCTGAACAAGAATCAATTGAAAATATTTGCATATCTCTTAAGGAATATTTTTAATGAATTTTTGAAAATGAGGAAAGTCTGTGCACTTAGGCAGTGACTTAACTTTTTATTCAAAAAAGACCCCAAAAGTATCTTGGAATGTCTTGAAATTGTACACAGTCATAGTCAAGCATGCCCTGAACAAGAATCCGTTGAATATATTTGCATATCTCTTGAAGAATATTTTTAATGAACTTTTGAAAATCAGGAAAGCGATCCATGCACTTGGACATTCCAAGTATGTTGGAATGTCTTGAAATTGTACTCAGTCATAGTCAACGACGCCCTGAACAAGAATCCGTTGAAAATATTTGCATATCGTTTAAGGAATATTTTTAAAGAATTTCTGAAAATCAGGAAAGCGATCCATGCACTTAGGCAGTGACTTAACTTTTTTGTCAAAAAAGACCCCAAAAGTATCTTGGAATGTCTTGAAATTGTACACAGTCATAGTCAAGCATGCCCTGAACAAGAATCCGTTGAATATATTTGCATATCTCTTGAAGAATATTTTTAATGAATTTTTGAAAATCCGAAAAGCGATCCATGCACTTGGACATTCCAAGTATGTTGGAATGTCTTGAAATTGTACTCAGTCATAGTCAACGACGCCCTGAACAAGAATCAATTGAAAATATTTGCATATCTCTTAAGGAATATTTTTAATGAATTTTTGAAAATGAGGAAAGTCTGTGCACTAAGGCAGTGACTTAACTTTTTATTCAAAAAAGACCCCAAAAGTGTCTTGGAATGTCTTGAAATTGTACACAGTCATAGTCAAGCATGCCCTGAACAAGAATCCATTGAAAATATTTGCATATCTCTTAAGGAATATTTTTAATGAATTTTTGAAAATGAGGAAAGTCTGTGCACTTAGGCAGTGACTTAACTTTTTATTCAAAAAAGAACCCAAAAGTATCTTGGAATGTCTTGAAATTGTACTCAGTCATAGTCAACGACGCCCTGAACAAGAATCCGTTGAAAATATTTGCATATCGCTTAAGGAATATTTTTAATGAATTTTTGAAAATCAGGAAAGCGATCCATGCACTTAGGCAGTGACTTAACTTTTTTGTCAAAAAAGACCCCAAAAGTATCTTGGAATGTCTTGAAATTGTACACAGTCATAGTCAAGCATGCCCTGAACAAGAATCCGTTGAATATATTTGCATATCTCTTGAAGAATATTTTTAATGAATTTTTGAAAATCCGAAAAGCGATCCATGCACTTGGACATTCCAAGTATGTTGGAATGTCTTGAAATTGTACTCAGTCATAGTCAACGACGCCCTGAACAAGAATCAATTGAAAATATTTGCATATCTCTTAAGGAATATTTTTAATGAATTTTTGAAAATGAGGAAAGTCTGTGCACTTAGGCAGTGACTTAACTTTTTATTCAAAAAAGACCCCAAAAGTATCTTGGAATGTCTTGAAATTGTACACAGTCATAGTCAAGCATGCCCTGAACAAGAATCCGTTGAATATATTTGCATATCTCTTGAAGAATATTTTTAATGAACTTTTGAAAATCAGGAAAGCGATCCATGCACTTGGACATTCCAAGTATGTTGGAATGTTTTGAAATTGTACTCAGTCATAGTCAACGACGCCCTGAACAAGAATCCGTTGAAAATATTTGCATATCGCTTAAGGAATATTTTTAATGAATTTTTGAAAATCAGGAAAGCGATCCATGCACTTAGGCAGTGACTTAACTTTTTATTCAAAAAAGACCCCAAAAGTATCTTGGAATGTCTTGAAATTGTACACAGTCATAGTCAAGCATGCCCTGAACAAGAATCCGTTGAATATATTTGCATATCTCTTGAAGAATATTTTAAATGAATTTCTGAAAATCCGAAAAGCGATCCATGCACTTGGACATTCCAAGTATGTTGGAATGTCTTGAAATTGTACTCAGTCATAGTCAACGACGCCCTGAACAAGAATCCGTTGAAAATATTTGCATATCGCTTAAGGAATATTTTTAATGAATTTTTGAAAATCAGGAAAGCGATCCATGCACTTAGGCAGTGACTTAACTTTTTCGTCAAAAAAGACCCCAAAAGTATCTTGGAATGTCTTGAAATTGTACACAGTCATAGTCAAGCATGCCCTGAACAAGAATCCGTTGAATATATTTGCATATCTCTTGAGGAATATTTTTAATGAATTTTTGAAAATCAGGAAAGCGATCCATGCACTTAGGCAGTGACTTAACTTTTGATGTTTTTGGGTTGTTTTTAAAGAATTAAAGCTGCAGGAGTTCATCCATGTCGTCCAGTCGCTGGAAACAAACGTTTGGACACCGTGGATCACACAGCAGGATATCAGGTGAGACGAAGGAAACGATCCATTTGCCCTGATGCACTTAGTGACTTGACTTTTTTTTCAAAAAAAACCCCAAAAGTAAATTGGAATGTCTTGAAATTGTACACAGTCATAGTCAAGCATGCCCTGAACAAGAATCCGTTGAATATATTTGCATATCTCTTGAAGAATATTTTTAATGAACTTTTGAAAATCAGGAAAGCGATCCATGCACTTGGACATTCCAAGTATGTTGGAATGTCTTGAAATTGTACTCAGTCATAGTCAACGACGCCCTGAACAAGAATCCGTTGAAAATGTTTGCATATCGTTTAAGGAATATTTTTAAAGAATTTCTGAAAATCAGGAAAGCGATTCATGCACTTAGGCAGTGACTTAACTTTTTCGTCAAAAAAGACCCCAAAAGTATCTTGGAATGTCTTGAAATTGTACACAGTCATAGTCAAGAATGCCCTGAACAAGAATCCGTTGAATATATTTGCATATCTCTTGAAGAATATTTTTAATTAATTTTTGAAAATCCGGAAAGCGATCCATGCACTTGGACATTCCAAGTATGTTGGAATGTCTTGAAATTGTACTCGGTCATAGTCAACGACGCCCTGAACAAGAATCCATTGAAAATATTTGCATATCTCTTAAGGAATATTTTTAATGAATTTTTGAAAATGATGAAAGTCTGTGCACTTAGGCAGTGACTTAACTTTTTATTCAAAAAAGACCCCAAAAGTATCTTGGAATGTCTTGAAATTGTACACAGTCATAGTCAAGCATGCCCTGAACAAGAATCCGTTGAATATATTTGCATATCTCTTGAAGAATATTTTTAATGAACTTTTGAAAATCAGGAAAGCGATCCATGCACTTGGACATTCCAAGTATGTTGGAATGTCTTGAAATTGTACTCAGTCATAGTCAACGACGCCCTGAACAAGAATCCGTTGAAAATATTTGGATATCGTTTAAGGAATATTTTTAAAGAATTTCTGAAAATCAGGAAAGCGATCCATGCACTTAGGCAGTGACTAAACTTTTTTGTCAAAAAAGACCCCAAAAGTATCTTGGAATGTCTTGAAATTGTACACAGTCATAGTCAAGCATGCCCTGAACAAGAATATGTTGAATATATTTGCATATCTCTTGAAGAATATTTTTAATGAATTTTTGAAAATCCGAAAAGCGATCCATGCACTTGGACATTCCAAGTATGTTGGAATGTCTTGAAATTGTACTCGGTCATAGTCAACGACGCCCTGAACAAGAATCCATTGAAAATATTTGCATATCTCTTAAGGAATATTTTTAATGAATTTTTGAAAATGATGAAAGTCTGTGCACTTAGGCAGTGACTTAACTTTTTATTCAAAAAAGACCCCAAAGGTATCTTGGAATGTCTTGAAATTGTACACAGTCATAGTCAAGCATGCCCTAAACAAGAATCCGTTGAATATATTTGCATATCTCTTGAAGAATATTTTTAATGAACTTTTGAAAATCAGGAAAGCGATCCATGCACTTGGACATTCCAAGTATGTTGGAATGTCTTGAAATTGTACTCAGTCATAGTCAACGACGCCCTGAACAAGAATCCGTTGAAAATATTTGCATATCGCTTAAGGAATATTTCTAATGAATTTTTGAAAATCAGGAAAGCGATCCATGCACTTAGGCAGTGACTTAACTTTTTCGTCAAAAAAGACCCCAAAAGTATCTTGGAATGTCTTGAAATTGTACACAGTCATAGTCAAGAATGCCCTGAACAAGAATCCGTTGAATATATTTGCATATCTCTTGAAGAATATTTTTAATGAACTTTTGAAAATCAGGAAAGCGATCCATGCACTTGGACATTCCAAGTATGTTGGAATGTCTTGAAATTGTACTCAGTCATAGTCAACGACGCCCTGAACAAGAATCCGTTGAAAATATTTGCATATCGCTTAAGGAATATTTTTAATGAATTTTTGAAAATCAGGAAAGCGATCCATGCACTTAGGCAGTGACTTAACTTTTTATTCAAAAAAGACCCCAAAAGTATCTTGGAATGTCTTGAAATTGTACACAGTCATAGTCAAGCATGCCCTGAACAAGAATCCGTTGAATATATTTGCATATCTCTTGAAGAATATTTTAAATGAATTTCTGAAAATCCGAAAAGCGATCCATGCACTTGGACATTCCAAGTATGTTGGAATGTCTTGAAATTGTACTCAGTCATAGTCAACGACGCCCTGAACAAGAATCCGTTAAAAATATTTGCATATCGCTTAAGGAATATTTTTAATGAATTTTTGAAAATCAGGAAAGCGATCCATGCACTTAGGCAGTGACTTAACTTTTTCGTCAAAAAAGACCCCAAAAGTATCTTGGAATGTCTTGAAATTGTACACAGTCATAGTCAAGCATGCCCTGAACAAGAATCCGTTGAATATATTTGCATATCTCTTGAGGAATATTTTTAATGAATTTTTGAAAATCAGGAAAGCGATCCATGCACTTAGGCAGTGACTTAACTTTTGATGTTTTTGGGTTGTTTTTAAAGAATTAAAGCTGCAGGAGTTCATCCATGTCGTCCAGTTGCTGGAAACAAACGTTTGGACACCGTGGATCACACAGCAGGATATCAGGTGAGACGAAGGAAACGATCCATTTGCCCTGATGCACTTAGTGACTTGACTTTTTTTTCAAAAAAAACCCCAAAAGTAAATTGGAATGTCTTGAAATTGTACACAGTCATAGTCAAGCATGCCCTGAACAAGAATCCGTTGAATATATTTGCATATCTCTTGAAGAATATTTTTAATGAACTTTTGAAAATCAGGAAAGCGATCCATGCACTTGGACATTCCAAGTATGTTGGAATGTCTTGAAATTGTACTCAGTCATAGTCAACGACGCCCTGAACAAGAATCCGTTGAAAATATTTGCATATCGTTTAAGGAATATTTTTAAAGAATTTCTGAAAATCAGGAAAGCGATCCATGCACTTAGGCAGTGACTTAACTTTTTCGTCAAAAAAGACCCCAAAAGTATCTTGGAATGTCTTGAAATTGTACACAGTCATAGTCAAGAATGCCCTGAACAAGAATCCGTTGAATATATTTGCATATCTCTTGAAGAATATTTTTAATGAATTTTTGAAAATCCGAAAAGCGATCCATGCACTTGGACATTCCAAGTATGTTGGAATGTCTTGAAATTGTACTCAGTCATAGTCAACGACGCCCTGAACAAGAATCAATTGAAAATATTTGCATATCTCTTAAGGAATATTTTTAATGAATTTTTGAAAATGAGGAAAGTCTGTGCACTTAGGCAGTGACTTAACTTTTTATTCAAAAAAGACCCCAAAAGTATCTTGGAATGTCTTGAAATTGTACACAGTCATAGTCAAGCATGCCCTGAACAAGAATCCATTGAATATATTTGCATATCTCTTGAAGAATATTTTTAATGAACTTTTGAAAATCAGGAAAGCGATCCATGCACTTGGACATTCCAAGTATGTTGGAATGTCTTGAAATTGTACTCAGTCATAGTCAACGACGCCCTGAACAAGAATCCGTTGAAAATATTTGCATATCGTTTAAGGAATATTTTTAAAGAATTTCTGAAAATCAGGAAAGCGATCCATGCACTTAGGCAGTGACTTAACTTTTTCGTCAAAAAAGACCCCAAAAGTATCTTGGAATGTCTTGAAATTGTACACAGTCATAGTCTAGAATGCCCTGAACAAGAATCCGTTGAATATATTTGCATATCTCTTGAAGAATATTTTTAATGAATTTTTGAAAATCCGGAAAGCGATCCATGCACTTGGACATTCCAAGTATGTTGGAATGTCTTGAAATTGTACTCGGTCATAGTCAACGACGCCCTGAACAAGAATCCATTGAAAATATTTGCATATCTCTTAAGGAATATTTTTAATGAATTTTTGAAAATGAGGAAAGTCTGTGCACTTAGGCAGTGACTTAACTTTTTATTCAAAAAAGACCCCAAAAGTATCTTGGAATGTCTTGAAATTGTACACAGTCATAGTCAAGCATGCCCTGAACAAGAATCCGTTGAATATATTTGCATATCTCTTGAAGAATATTTTTAATGAACTTTTGAAAATCAGGAAAGCGATCCATGCACTTGGACATTCCAAGTATGTTGGAATGTCTTGAAATTGTACTCAGTCATAGTCAACGACGCCCTGAACAAGAATCCGTTGAAAATATTTGGATATCGTTTAAGGAATATTTTTAAAGAATTTCTGAAAATCAGGAAAGCGATCCATGCACTTAGGCAGTGACTAAACTTTTTTGTCAAAAAAGACCCCAAAAGTATCTTGGAATGTCTTGAAATTATACACAGTCATAGTCAAGCAGGCCCTGAACAAGAATATGTTGAATATATTTGCATATCTCTTGAAGAATATTTTTAATGAATTTTTGAAAATCCGAAAAGCGATCCATGCACTTGGACATTCCAAGTATGTTGGAATGTCTTGAAATTGTACTCGGTCATAGTCAACGACGCCCTGAACAAGAATCCATTGAAAATATTTGCTTATCTCTTAAGGAATATTTTTAATGAATTTTTGAAAATGATGAAAGTCTGTGCACTTAGGCAGTGACTTAACTTTTTATTCAAAAAAGACCCCAAAGGTATCTTGGAATGTCTTGAAATTGTACACAGTCATAGTCAAGCATGCCCTGAACAAGAATCTGTTGAATATATTTGCATATCTCTTGAAGAATATTTTTAATGAACTTTTGAAAATCAGGAAAGCGATCCATGCACTTGGACATTCCAAGTATGTTGGAATGTCTTGAAATTGTACTCAGTCATAGTCAACGACGCCCTGAACAAGAATCCGTTGAAAATATTTGCATATCGTTTAAGGAATATTTTTAAAGAATTTCTGAAAATCAGGAAAGCGATCCATGCACTTAGGCAGTGACTTAACTTTTTCGTCAAAAAAGACCCCAAAAGTATCTTGGAATGTCTTGAAATTGTACACAGTCATAGTCAAGAATGCCCTGAACAAGAATCCGTTGAATATATTTGCATATCTCTTGAAGAATATTTTTAATGAATTTTTGAAAATCCGGAAAGCGATCCATGCACTTGGACATTCCAAGTATGTTGGAATGTCTTGAAATTGTACTCAGTCATAGTCAACGACGCCCTGAACAAGAATCCATTGAAAATATTTGCATATCTCTTAAGGAATATTTTTAATGAATTTTTGAAAATGATGAAAGTCTGTGCACTTAGGCAGTGACTTAACTTTTTATTCAAAAAAGACCCCAAAGGTATCTTGGAATGTCTTGAAATTGTACACAGTCATAGTCAAGCATGCCCTGAACAAGAATCCGTTGAATATATTTGCATATCTCTTGAAGAATATTTTTAATGAACTTTTGAAAATCAGGAAAGCGATCCATGCACTTGGACATTCCAAGTATGTTGGAATGTCTTGAAATTGTACTCAGTCATAGTCAACGACGCCCTGAACAAGAATCCGTTGAAAATATTTGCATATCGCTTAAGGAATATTTCTAATGAATTTTTGAAAATCAGGAAAGCGATCCATGCACTTAGGCAGTGACTTAACTTTTTCGTCAAAAAAGACCCCAAAAGTATCTTGGAATGTCTTGAAATTGTACACAGTCATAGTCAAGAATGCCCTGAACAAGAATCCGTTGAATATATTTGCATATCTCTTGAAGAATATTTTTAATGAATTTTTGAAAATCCGAAAAGCGATCCATGCACTTGGACATTCCAAGTATGTTGGAATGTCTTGAAATTGTACTCAGTCATAGTCAACGACGCCCTGAACAAGAATCAATTGAAAATATTTGCATATCTCTTAAGGAATATTTTTAATGAATTTTTGAAAATGAGGAAAGTCTGTGCACTTAGGCAGTGACTTAACTTTTTATTCAAAAAAGACCCCAAAAGTATCTTGGAATGTCTTGAAATTGTACACAGTCATAGTCAAGCATGCCCTGAACAAGAATCCATTGAATATATTTGCATATCTCTTGAAGAATATTTTTAATGAACTTTTGAAAATCAGGAAAGCGATCCATGCACTTGGACATTCCAAGTATGTTGGAATGTCTTGAAATTGTACTCAGTCATAGTCAACGACGCCCTGAACAAGAATCCGTTGAAAATATTTGCATATCGTTTAAGGAATATTTTTAAAGAATTTCTGAAAATCAGGAAAGCGATCCATGCACTTAGGCAGTGACTTAACTTTTTCGTCAAAAAAGACCCCAAAAGTATCTTGGAATGTCTTGAAATTGTACACAGTCATAGTCAAGAATGCCCTGAACAAGAATCCGTTGAATATATTTGCATATCTCTTGAAGAATATTTTTAATGAATTTTTGAAAATCCGGAAAGCGATCCATGCACTTGGACATTCCAAGTATGTTGGAATGTCTTGAAATTGTACTCGGTCATAGTCAACGACGCCCTGAACAAGAATCCATTGAAAATATTTGCATATCTCTTAAGGAATATTTTTAATGAATTTTTGAAAATGAGGAAAGTCTGTGCACTTAGGCAGTGACTTAACTTTTTATTCAAAAAAGACCCCAAAAGTATCTTGGAATGTCTTGAAATTGTACACAGTCATAGTCAAGCATGCCCTGAACAAGAATCCGTTGAATATATTTGCATATCTCTTGAAGAATATTTTTAATGAACTTTTGAAAATCAGGAAAGCGATCCATGCACTTGGACATTCCAAGTATGTTGGAATGTCTTGAAATTGTACTCAGTCATAGTCAACGACGCCCTGAACAAGAATCCGTTGAAAATATTTGCATATCGTTTAAGGAATATTTTTAAAGAATTTCTGAAAATCAGGAAAGCGATCCATGCACTTAGGCAGTGACTTAACTTTTTTGTCAAAAAAGACCCCAAAAGTATCTTGGAATGTCTTGAAATTGTACACAGTCATAGTCAAGCATGCCCTGAACAAGAATCCGTTGAATATATTTGCATATCTCTTGAAGAATATTTTTAATGAATTTTTGAAAATCCGAAAAGCGATCCATGCACTTGGACATTCCAAGTATTTTGGAATGTCTTGAAATTGTACTCAGTCATAGTCAACGACGCCCTGAACAAGAATCAATTGAAAATATTTGCATATCTCTTAAGGAATATTTTTAATGAATTTTTGAAAATGAGGAAAGTCTGTGCACTTAGGCAGTGACTTAACTTTTTATTCAAAAAAGACCCCAAAAGTATCTTGGAATGTCTTGAAATTGTACACAGTCATAGTCAAGCATGCCCTGAACAAGAATCCGTTGAATATATTTGCATATCTCTTGAAGAATATTTTTAATGAACTTTTGAAAATCAGGAAAGCGATCCATGCACTTGGACATTCCAAGTATGTTGGAATGTCTTGAAATTGTACTCAGTCATAGTCAACGACGCCCTGAACAAGAATCCGTTGAAAATATTTGCATATCGTTTAAGGAATATTTTTAAAGAATTTCTGAAAATCAGGAAAGCGATCCATGCACTTAGGCAGTGACTTAACTTTTTCGTCAAAAAAGACCCCAAAAGTATCTTGGAATGTCTTGAAATTGTACACAGTCATAGTCAAGAATGCCCTGAACAAGAATCCGTTGAATATATTTGCATATCTCTTGAAGAATATTTTTAATGAATTTATAAAAATCCGGAAAGCGATCCATGCACTTGGACATTCCAAGTATGTTGGAATGTCTTGAAATTGTACTCGGTCATAGTCAACGACGCCCTGAACAAGAATCCATTGAAAATATTTGCATATCTCTTAAGGAATATTTTTAATGAATTTTTGAAAATGAGGAAAGTCTGTGCACTTAGGCAGTGACTTAACTTTTTATTCAAAAAAGACCCCAAAAGTATCTTGGAATGTCTTGAAATTGTACACAGTCATAGTCAAGCATGCCCTGAACAAGAATCCGTTGAATATATTTGCATATCTCTTGAAGAATATTTTTAATGAATTTTTGAAAATCCGAAAAGCGATCCATGCACTTGGACATTCCAAGTATGTTGGAATGTCTTGAAATTGTACTCAGTCATAGTCAACGACGCCCTGAACAAGAATCAATTGAAAATATTTGCATATCTCTTAAGGAATATTTTTAATGAATTTTTGAAAATTAGGAAAGCGATCCATGCACTTAGGCAGTGACTTAACTTTTGATGTGTTTGGTTTGTTTTTAAAGCATTAAAGCTGCAGGAGTTCATCCATGTCGCCCAGTCGCTGGAAACAAACGTTTGGACACCGTGGATCACACAGCAGGATATCAGGTGAGACGAAGGAAACGATCCATTTGCCCTGATGCACTTAGTGACTTGACTTTTTTTTCAAAAAAAACCCCAAAAGTAAATTGGAATGTCTTGAAATTGTACACAGTCATAGTCAAGCATGCCCTGAATAAGAATCCGTTGAATATATTTGCATATCTCTTGAAGAATATTTTTAATGAATTTTTGAAAATCCGGAAAGCGATCCATGCACTTGGACATTCCAAGTATGTTGGAATGTCTTGAAATTGTACTCAGTCATAGTCAACGACGCCCTGAACAAGAATCAATTGAAAATATTTGCATATCTCTTAAGGAATATTTTTAAAGAATTTTTGAAAATGAGGAAAGTCTGTGCACTTAGGCAGTGACTTAACTTTTTCGTCAAAAAAGACCCCAAAAGTATCCTGGAATGTCTTGAAATTGTACACAGTCATAGTCAAGCATGCCCTGAACAAGAATCCGTTGAATATATTTGCATATCTCTTGAAGAATATTTTTAATGAACTTTTGAAAATCAGGAAAGCGATCCATGCACTTGGACATTCCAAGTATGTTGGAATGTCTTGAAATTGTACTCAGTCATAGTCAACGACGCCCTGAACAAGAATCCGTTGAAAATATTTGCATATCGTTTAAGGAATATTTTTAAAGAATTTCTGAAAATCAGGAAAGCGATCCATGCACTTAGGCAGTGACTTAACTTTTTCGTCAAAAAAGACCCCAAAAGTATCTTGGAATGTCTTGAAATTGTACACAGTCATAGTCAAGCATGCCCTGAACAAGAATCCGTTGAATATATTTGCATATCTCTTGAAGAATATTTTTAATGAATTTTTGAAAATCCGAAAAGCGATCCATGCACTTGGACATTCCAAGTATGTTGGAATGTCTTTAAATTGTACTCAGTCATAGTCAACGACGCCCTGAACAAGAATCAATTGAAAATATTTGCATATCTCTTAAGGAATATTTTTAATGAATTTTTGAAAATGAGGAAAGTCTGTGCACTTAGGCAGTGACTTAACTTTTTATTCAAAAAAGACCCCAAAAGTATCTTGGAATGTCTTGAAATTGTACACAGTCATAGTCAAGCATGCCCTGAACAAGAATCCGTTGAATATATTTGCATATCTCTTGAAGAATATTTTTAATGAACTTTTGAAAATCAGGAAAGCGATCCATGCACTTGGACATTCCAAGTATGTTGGAATGTTTTGAAATTGTACTCAGTCATAGTCAACGACGCCCTGAACAAGAATCCGTTGAAAATATTTGCATATCGCTTAAGGAATATTTTTAATGAATTTTTGAAAATCAGGAAAGCGATCCATGCACTTAGGCAGTGACTTAACTTTTTATTCAAAAAAGACCCCAAAAGTATCCTGGAATGTCTTGAAATTGTACACAGTCATAGTCAAGCATGCCCTGAACAAGAATCCGTTGAATATATTTGCATATCTCTTGAAGAATATTTTTAATGAATTTTTGAAAATCCGAAAAGCGATCCATGCACTTGGACATTCCAAGTATGTTGGAATGTCTTGAAATTGTACTCAGTCATAGTCAACGACGCCCTGAACAAGAATCAATTGAAAATATTTGCATATCGCTTAAGGAATATTTTTAATGAATTTTTGAAAATCAGGAAAGCGATCCATGCACTTAGGCAGTGACTTAACTTTTTCGTCAAAAAAGACCCCAAAAGTATCTTGGAATGTCTTGAAATTGTACACAGTCATAGTCAAGCATGCCCTGAACAAGAATCCGTTGAATATATTTGCATATCTCTTGAGGAATATTTTTAATGAATTTTTGAAAATCAGGAAAGCGATCCATGCACTTAGGCAGTGACTTAACTTTTGATGTTTTTGGGTTGTTTTTAAAGAATTAAAGCTGCAGGAGTTCATCCATGTCGTCCAGTCGCTGGAAACAAACGTTTGGACACCGTGGATCACACAGCAGGATATCAGGTGAGACGAAGGAAACGATCCATTTGCCCTGATGCACTTAGTGACTTGACTTTTTTTTCAAAAAAAACCCCCAAAAGTAAATTGGAATGTCTTGAAATTGTACACAGTCATAGTCAAGCATGCCCTGAACAAGAATCCGTTGAATATATTTGCATATCTCTTGAAGAATATTTTTAATGAATTTTTGAAAATCCGAAAAGCGATCCATGCACTTGGACATTCCAAGTATGTTGGAATGTCTTGAAATTGTACTCAGTCATAGTCAACGACGCCCTGAACAAGAATCAATTGAAAATATTTGCATATCTCTTAAGGAATATTTTTAATGAATTTTTGAAAATGAGGAAAGTCTGTGCACTTAGGCAGTGACTTAACTTTTTATTCAAAAAAGACCCCAAAAGTATCTTGGAATGTCTTGAAATTGTACACAGTCATAGTCAAGCATGCCCTGAACAAGAATCCGTTGAATATATTTGCATATCTCTTGAAGAATATTTTTAATGAACTTTTGAAAATCAGGAAAGCGATCCATGCACTTGGACATTCCAAGTATGTTGGAATGTCTTGAAATTGTACTCAGTCATAGTCAACGACGCCCTGAACAAGAATCCGTTGAAAATATTTGCATATCGCTTAAGGAATATTTTAAATGAATTTTTGAAAATCAGGAAAGCGATCCATGCACTTAGGCAGTGACTTAACTTTTTTGTCAAAAAAGACCCCAAAAGTATCTTGGAATGTCTTGAAATTGTACACAGTCATAGTCAAGCATGCCCTGAACAAGAATCCGTTGAATATATTTGCATATCTCTTGAAGAATATTTTTAATGAATTTTTGAAAATCCGAAAAGCAATCCATGCACTTGGACATTCCAAGTATGTTGGAATGTCTTGAAATTGTACTCAGTCATAGTCAACGACGCCCTGAACAAGAATCAATTGAAAATATTTGCATATCTCTTAAGGAATATTTTTAATGAATTTTTGAAAATGAGGAAAGTCTGTGCACTTAGGCAGTGACTTAACTTTTTATTCAAAAAAGACCCCAAAAGTATCTTGGAATGTCTTGAAATTGTACACAGTCATAGTCAAGCATGCCCTGAACAAGAATCCGTTGAATATATTTGCATATCTCTTGAAGAATATTTTTAATGAACTTTTGAAAATCAGGAAAGCGATCCATGCACTTGGACATTCCAAGTATGTTGGAATGTCTTGAAATTGTACTCAGTCATAGTCAACGACGCCCTGAACAAGAATCCGTTGAAAATATTTGCATATAGCTTAAGGAATATTTTTAATGAATTTTTGAAAATCAGGAAAGCGATCCATGCACTTAGGCAGTGACTTAACTTTTTTGTCAAAAAATACCCCAAAAGTATCTTGGAATGTCTTGAAATTGTACACAGTCATAGTCAAGCATGCCCTGAACAAGAATCCGTTGAATATATTTGCATATCTCTTGAAGAATATTTTTAATGAATTTTTGAAAATCCGAAAAGCGATCCATGCACTTGGACATTCCAAGTATGTTGGAATGTCTTGAAATTGTACTCAGTCATAGTCAACGACGCCCTGAACAAGAATCAATTGAAAATATTTGCATATCTCTTAAGGAATATTTTTAATGAATTTTTGAAAATGATGAAAGTCTGTGCACTTAGGCAGTGACTTAACTTTTTATTCAAAAAAGACCCCAAAAGTATCTTGGAATGTCTTGAAATTGTACACAGTCATAGTCAAGCATGCCCTGAACAAGAATCCGTTGAATATATTTGCATATCTCTTGAAGAATATTTTTAATGAACTTTTGAAAATCAGGAAAGCGATCCATGCACTTGGACATTCCAAGTATGTTGGAATGTCTTGAAATTGTACTCAGTCATAGTCAACGACGCCCTGAACAAGAATCCGTTGAAAATATTTGCATATCGCTTAAGGAATATTTTTAATGAATTTTTGAAAATCAGGAAAGCGATCCATGCACTTAGGCAGTGACTTAACTTTTTCGTCAAAAAAGACCCCAAAAGTATCTTGGAATGTCTTGAAATTGTACACAGTCATAGTCAAGCATGCCCTGAACAAGAATCCGTTGAATATATTTGCATATCTCTTGAGGAATATTTTTAATGAATTTTTGAAAATCAGGAAAGCGATCCATGCACTTAGGCAGTGACTTAACTTTTGATGTTTTTGGGTTGTTTTTAAAGAATTAAAGCTGCAGGAGTTCATCCATGTCGTCCAGTCGCTGGAAACAAACGTTTGGACACCGTGGATCACACAGCAGGATATCAGGTGAGACGAAGGAAACGATCCATTTGCCCTGATGCACTTAGTGACTTGACTTTTTTTTCAAAAAAAAACCCCAAAAGTAAATTGGAATGTCTTGAAATTGTACACAGTCATAGTCAAGCATGCCCTGAACAAGAATCCGTTGAATATATTTGCATATCTCTTGAAGAATATTTTTAATGAATTTTTGAAAATCCGAAAAGCGATCCATGCACTTGGACATTCCAAGTATGTTGGAATGTCTTGAAATTGTACTCAGTCATAGTCAACGACGCCCTGAACAAGAATCAATTGAAAATATTTGCATATCTCTTAAGGAATATTTTTAATGAATTTTTGAAAATGAGGAAAGTCTGTGCACTTAGGCAGTGACTTAACTTTTTATTCAAAAAAGACCCCAAAAGTATCCTGGAATGTCTTGAAATTGTACACAGTCATAGTCAAGCATGCCCTGAACAAGAATCCGTTGAATATATTTGCATATCTCTTGAAGAATATTTTTAATGAACTTTTGAAAATCAGGAAAGCGATCCATGCACTTGGACATTCCAAGTATGTTGGAATGTCTTGAAATTGTACTCAGTCATAGTCAACGACGCCCTGAACAAGAATCCGTTGAAAATATTTGCATATCGTTTAAGGAATATTTTTAAAGAATTTCTGAAAATCAGGAAAGCGATCCATGCACTTAGGCAGTGACTTAACTTTTTCGTCAAAAAAGACCCCAAAAGTATCTTGGAATGTCTTGAAATTGTACACAGTCATAGTCAAGCATGCCCTGAACAAGAATCCGTTGAATATATTTGCATATCTCTTGAAGAATATTTTTAATGAATTTTTGAAAATCCGAAAAGCGATCCATGCACTTGGACATTCCAAGTATGTTGGAATGTCTTTAAATTGTACTCAGTCATAGTCAACGACGCCCTGAACAAGAATCAATTGAAAATATTTGCATATCTCTTAAGGAATATTTTTAATGAATTTTTGAAAATGAGGAAAGTCTGTGCACTTAGGCAGTGACTTAACTTTTTATTCAAAAAAGACCCCAAAAGTATCTTGGAATGTCTTGAAATTGTACACAGTCATAGTCAAGCATGCCCTGAACAAGAATCCGTTGAATATATTTGCATATCTCTTGAAGAATATTTTTAATGAACTTTTGAAAATCAGGAAAGCGATCCATGCACTTGGACATTCCAAGTATGTTGGAATGTTTTGAAATTGTACTCAGTCATAGTCAACGACGCCCTGAACAAGAATCCGTTGAAAATATTTGCATATCGCTTAAGGAATATTTTTAATGAATTTTTGAAAATCAGGAAAGCGATCCATGCACTTAGGCAGTGACTTAACTTTTTATTCAAAAAAGACCCCAAAAGTATCCTGGAATGTCTTGAAATTGTACACAGTCATAGTCAAGCATGCCCTGAACAAGAATCCGTTGAATATATTTGCATATCTCTTGAAGAATATTTTTAATGAATTTTTGAAAATCCGAAAAGCGATCCATGCACTTGGACATTCCAAGTATGTTGGAATGTCTTGAAATTGTACTCAGTCATAGTCAACGACGCCCTGAACAAGAATCAATTGAAAATATTTGCATATCTCTTAAGGAATATTTTTAATGAATTTTTGAAAATTAGGAAAGCGATCCATGCACTTAGGCAGTGACTTAACTTTTGATGTTTTTGGTTTGTTTTTAAAGCATTAAAGCTGCAGGAGTTCATCCATGTCGCCCAGTCGCTGGAAACAAACGTTTGGACACCGTGGATCACACAGCAGGATATCAGGTGAGACGAAGGAAACGATCCATTTGCCCTGATGCACTTAGTGACTTGACTTTTTTTTCAAAAAAAACCCCAAAAGTAAATTGGAATGTCTTGAAATTGTACACAGTCATAGTCAAGCATGCCCTGAATAAGAATCCGTTGAATATATTTGCATATCTCTTGAAGAATATTTTTAATGAATTTTTGAAAATCCGGAAAGCGATCCATGCACTTGGACATTCCAAGTATGTTGGAATGTCTTGAAATTGTACTCAGTCATAGTCAACGACGCCCTGAACAAGAATCCGTTGAAAATATTTGCATATCGCTTAAGGAATATTTTTAATGAATTTTTGAAAATCAGGAAAGCGATCCATGCACTTAGGCAGTGACTTAACTTTTTCGTCAAAAAAGACCCCAAAAGTATCTTGGAATGTCTTGAAATTGTACACAGTCATAGTCAAGCATGCCCTGAACAAGAATCCGTTGAATATATTTGCATATCTCTTGAGGAATATTTTTAATGAATTTTTGAAAATCAGGAAAGCGATCCATGCACTTAGGCAGTGACTTAACTTTTGATGTTTTTGGGTTGTTTTTAAAGAATTAAAGCTGCAGGAGTTCATCCATGTCGCCCAGTCGCTGGAAACAAACGTTTGGACACCGTGGATCACACAGCAGGATATCAGGTGAGACGAAGGAAACGATCCATTTGCCCTGATGCACTTAGTGACTTGACTTTTTTTTCAAAAAAAAACCCCAAAAGTAAATTGGAATGTCTTGAAATTGTACACAGTCATAGTCAAGCATGCCCTGAACAAGAATCCGTTGAATATATTTGCATATCTCTTGCAGAATATTTTTAATGAATTTTTGAAAATCCGAAAAGCGATCCATGCACTTGGACATTCCAAGTATGTTGGAATGTCTTGAAATTGTACTCAGTCATAGTCAACGACGCCCTGAACAAGAATCAATTGAAAATATTTGCATATCTCTTAAGGAATATTTTTAATGAATTTTTGAAAATGAGGAAAGTCTGTGCACTTAGGCAGTGACTTAACTTTTTATTCAAAAAAGACCCCAAAAGTATCTTGGAATGTCTTGAAATTGTACACAGTCATAGTCAAGCATGCCCTGAACAAGAATCCGTTGAATATATTTGCATATCTCTTGAAGAATATTTTTAATGAACTTTTGAAAATCAGGAAAGCGATCCATGCACTTGGACATTCCAAGTATGTTGGAATGTCTTGAAATTGTACTCAGTCATAGTCAACGACGCCCTGAACAAGAATCCGTTGAAAATATTTGCATATCGCTTAAGGAATATTTTTAATGAATTTTTGAAAATCAGGAAAGCGATCCATGCACTTAGGCAGTGACTTAACTTTTTTGTCAAAAAAGACCCCAAAAGTATCTTGGAATGTCTTGAAATTGTACACAGTCATAGTCAAGCATGCCCTGAACAAGAATCCGTTGAATATATTTGCATATCTCTTGAAGAATATTTTTAATGAATTTTTGAAAATCCGAAAAGCAATCCATGCACTTGGACATTCCAAGTATGTTGGAATGTCTTGAAATTGTACTCAGTCATAGTCAACGACGCCCTGAACAAGAATCAATTGAAAATATTTGCATATCTCTTAAGGAATATTTTTAATGAATTTTTGAAAATGAGGAAAGTCTGTGCACTTAGGCAGTGACTTAACTTTTTATTCAAAAAAGACCCCAAAAGTATCTTGGAATGTCTTGAAATTGTACACAGTCATAGTCAAGCATGCCCTGAACAAGAATCCGTTGAATATATTTGCATATCTCTTGAAGAATATTTTTAATGAACTTTTGAAAATCAGGAAAGCGATCCATGCACTTGGACATTCCAAGTATGTTGGAATGTCTTGAAATTGTACTCAGTCATAGTCAACGACGCCCTGAACAAGAATCCGTTGAAAATATTTGCATATAGCTTAAGGAATATTTTTAATGAATTTTTGAAAATCAGGAAAGCGATCCATGCACTTAGGCAGTGACTTAACTTTTTATTCAAAAAAGACCCCAAAAGTATCTTTGAATGTCTTGAAATTGTACACAGTCATAGTCAAGCATGCCCTGAACAAGAATCCGTTGAATATATTTGCATATCTCTTGAAGAATATTTTTAATGAACTTTTGAAAATCAGGAAAGCGATCCATGCACTTGGACATTCCAAGTATGTTGGAATGTCTTGAAATTGTACTCAGTCATAGTCAACGACGCCCTGAACAAGAATCCGTTGAAAATATTTGCATATCGCTTAAGGAATATTTTTAATGAATTTTTGAAAAATCAGGAAAGCGATCCATGCACTTAGGCAGTGACTTAACTTTTTTGTCAAAAAAGACCCCAAAAGTATCTTGGAATGTCTTGAAATTGTACACAGTCATAGTCAATCATGCCCTGAACAAGAATCCGTTGAATATATTTGCATATCTCTTGAAGAATATTTTTAATGAATTTTTGAAAATCCGAAAAGCGATCCATGCACTTGGACATTCCAAGTATGTTGGAATGTCTTGAAATTGTACTCAGTCATAGTCAACGACGCCCTGAACAAGAATCAATTGAAAATATTTGCATATCTCTTAAGGAATATTTTTAATGAATTTTTGAAAATGATGAAAGTCTGTGCACTTAGGCAGTGACTTAACTTTTTATTCAAAAAAGACCCCAAAAGTATCTTGGAATGTCTTGAAATTGTACACAGTCATAGTCAAGCATGCCCTGAACAAGAATCCGTTGAATATATTTGCATATCTCTTGAAGAATATTTTTAATGAACTTTTGAAAATCGGGAAAGCGATCCATGCACTTGGACATTCCAAGTATGTTGGAATGTCTTGAAATTGTACTCAGTCATAGTCAACGACGCCCTGAACAAGAATCCGTTGAAAATATTTGCATATCGCTTAAGGAATATTTTTAATGAATTTTTGAAAATCAGGAAAGCGATCCATGCACTTAGGCAGTGACTTAACTTTTTCGTCAAAAAAGACCCCAAAAGTATCTTGGAATGTCTTGAAATTGTACACAGTCATAGTCAAGCATGCCCTGAACAAGAATCCGTTGAATATATTTGCATATCTCTTGAAGAATATTTTTAATGAATTTTTGAAAATCCGAAAAGCGATCCATGCACTTGGACATTCCAAGTATGTTGGAATGTCTTGAAATTGTACTCAGTCATAGTCAACGACGCCCTGAACAAGAATCAATTGAAAATATTTGCATATCTCTTAAGGAATATTTTTAATGAATTTTTGAAAATGAGGAAAGTCTGTGCACTTAGGCAGTGACTTAACTTTTTATTCAAAAAAGACCCCAAAAGTATCTTGGAATGTCTTGAAATTGTACACAGTCATAGTCAAGCATGCCCTGAACAAGAATCCGTTGAATATATTTGCATATCTCTTGAAGAATATTTTTAATGAACTTTTGAAAATCAGGAAAGCGATCCATGCACTTGGACATTCCAAGTATGTTGGAATGTCTTGAAATTGTACTCAGTCATAGTCAACGACGCCCTGAACAAGAATCCGTTGAAAATATTTGCATATCGTTTAAGGAATATTTTTAAAGAATTTCTGAAAATCAGGAAAGCGATCCATGCACTTAGGCAGTGACTTAACTTTTTCGTCAAAAAAGACCCCAAAAGTATCTTGGAATGTCTTGAAATTGTACACAGTCATAGTCAAGCATGCCCTGAACAAGAATCCGTTGAATATATTTGCATATCTCTTGAAGAATATTTTTAATGAATTTTTGAAAATCCGGAAAGCGATCCATGCACTTGGACATTCCAAGTATGTTGGAATGTCTTGAAATTGTACTCGGTCATAGTCAACGACGCCCTGAACAAGAATCCATTGAAAATATTTGCATATCTCTTAAGGAATATTTTTAATGAATTTTTGAAAATGATGAAAGTCTGTGCACTTAGGCAGTGACTTAACTTTTTATTCAAAAAAGACCCCAAAGGTATCTTGGAATGTCTTGAAATTGTACACAGTCATAGTCAAGCATGCCCTGAACAAGAATCCGTTGAATATATTTGCATATCTCTTGAAGAATATTTTTAATGAATTTTTGAAAATCCGAAAAGCGATCCATGCACTTGGACATTCCAAGTATGTTGGAATGTCTTGAAATTGTACTCAGTCATAGTCAACGACGCCCTGAACAAGAATCAATTGAAAATATTTGCATATCTCTTAAGGAATATTTTTAATGAATTTTTGAAAATGAGGAAAGTCTGTGCACTTAGGCAGTGACTTAACTTTTTATTCAAAAAAGACCCCAAAAGTATCTTGGAATGTCTTGAAATTGTACACAGTCATAGTCAAGCATGCCCTGAACAAGAATCCGTTGAATATATTTGCATATCTCTTGAAGAATATTTTTAATGAATTTTTGAAAATCCGGAAAGCGATCCATGCACTTGGACATTCCAAGTATGTTGGAATGTCTTGAAATTGTACTCGGTCATAGTCAACGACGCCCTGAACAAGAATCCATTGAAAATATTTGCATATCTCTTAAGGAATATTTTTAATGAATTTTTGAAAATGATGAAAGTCTGTGCACTTAGGCAGTGACTTAACTTTTTATTCAAAAAAGACCCCAAAGGTATCTTGGAATGTCTTGAAATTGTACACAGTCATAGTCAAGCATGCCCTGAACAAGAATCCGTTGAATATATTTGCATATCTCTTGAAGAATATTTTTAATGAATTTTTGAAAATCCGAAAAGCGATCCATGCACTTGGACATTCCAAGTATGTTGGAATGTCTTGAAATTGTACTCAGTCATAGTCAACGACGCCCTGAACAAGAATCAATTGAAAATATTTGCATATCTCTTAAGGAATATTTTTAATGAATTTTTGAAAATGAGGAAAGTCTGTGCACTTAGGCAGTGACTTAACTTTTTATTCAAAAAAGACCCCAAAAGTATCTTGGAATGTCTTGAAATTGTACACAGTCATAGTCAAGCATGCCCTGAACAAGAATCCGTTGAATATATTTGCATATCTCTTGAAGAATATTTTTAATGAACTTTTGAAAATCAGGAAAGCGATCCATGCACTTGGACATTCCAAGTATGTTGGAATGTCTTGAAATTGTACTCAGTCATAGTCAACGACGCCCTAAACAAGAATCCGTTGAAAATATTTGCATATCGCTTAAGGAATATTTTTAATGAATTTTTGAAAATCAGGAAAGCGATCCATGCACTTAGGCAGTGACTTAACTTTTTTGTCAAAAAAGACCCCAAAAGTATCTTGGAATGTCTTGAAATTGTACACAGTCATAGTCAAGCATGCCCTGAACAAGAATCCGTTGAATATATTTGCATATCTCTTGAAGAATATTTTTAATGAATTTTTGAAAATCCGAAAAGCAATCCATGCACTTGGACATTCCAAGTATGTTGGAATGTCTTGAAATTGTACTCAGTCATAGTCAACGACGCCCTGAACAAGAATCCGTTGAAAATATTTGCATATCTCTTAAGGAATATTTTTAATGAATTTTTGAAAATGAGGAAAGTCTGTGCACTTATCAATCAATCAATCAATCAATCTTTATTTATATAGCCCACAGTTTACAAAACATAGTTTGTCTCACGGGACTTCACAGGGTTGGTAACATCCTCTGTCCTTAGACCTTCGACCAGGGTAAGGAAAAACTACCAGGGAAAAAAAAAAACCCTTGTAAAAGGGAAAAAGGGTAGAAACCTTAGGGAGAACCACAGGTGAGGGATCCACTCCCTGGACGGACAGACGTGCAGTAGATGTTACCCAAAACATACAATACACAATGACAAGAATAAAAAGTGAAAAAAAGAGAAAAAAAGTCTTTAAATGCCAGGATCATCTGGATCACTGGGTTTATCACAGCCTGTAGTGAAGACTGTTGTGGTCAGAGACTTGAGGATGACGGAGTCTTCTTTCCTGTCCTGACCTCATGTCGTTCACTGGTGTCAGCAGAACTGTAAGAGATTAAAATCAGTTAGAGATGTGCTATATGTAGATTTATGTGCTACATCTCATGGGGGTACATCAGGTAAGTGGTGAGGGATGAAAAATCGAGGACGGGGTAGAGAAAGTGCGGCTCGTGCAAAGTCTGTGTGCTCATTCTAAGTGCATGATGGGAAATCCCCCCAGCAGTCTAAGCCTATGCATAAGATAGACTATTCTAATCAGGACTACCTGATCTAGCTTCGACTATAGGCTATGTTAAAAAGGTAGGTTTTCAGTCTCACCTTAAAGGCAGAGACCGAGTCAGACTGTCTGACTGAAAGCGGAAGTTGGTTCCACAGGAGAGGAGCCTGGTAGCTAAATGTTCTACCACCGATTCTACTTCTAGTTATTTTAGGAATAACCAGTAGACCTGAGTTCAAGGAGCGCAGCGGTCTATTCGGCTGATATAAAGTGATTAAGTCACAAATGTAAGAAGGTGCCTGATTGTTCAGGGCCTTGTATGTAAGTAGAAGTATTTTAAAATCGATTCTACTTTTCACTGGGAGCCAGTGAAGAGAAGCCAGGACAGGAGTTATATGGTCACGTCGTCTGGTTCGAGTCAGTATCCGTGCTGCTGCGTTCTGGACCAGTTGAAGGCTTCTCAGGGACTTACTAGGACATCCAGACAGTAAGGAGTTACAGTAATCCAGCCTAGAGGTTATAAAGGCGTGGATAAGTTTCTCAGAGTCTTGTCTTGATATAATATTTCTAATTGTCTTGATGTTGCGAAGGTGGAAGAAGGCTGTTCTACATATATGCTTAATATGTTCATCCAGCGATAAATCCTGGTCAAACAGGACTCCTAGGTTCCTTACTGTAGTGCAAGGGACTGGAGTGTTACTGCCTAGGTTTAGAGCTCCAAGTGCTGCTCTTATATCTTTTGGCCCAAGGACCATGACCTCAGTTTTTTCTGTGTTAAGCATCAGAAAATTACGAGTCATCCACGTCTGTATGTCTATGAGACAATCCTGGAGTTTAATAGATGGGTTTGGGTCGTCCGGTCGTGCAGATACATATAGCTGAGTGTCATCTGCATAACAATGAAAATCTATGTTGTGTTTCCTGATAATGTTGCCTAATGGCAGCATGTACAGGGTAAAAAGAATAGGTCCAAGCACAGAACCCTGAGGAACTCCGTAGTTAACCTTAGTGAGTATGGAGGATTCCTCGTTTACACTAACAAACTGAAATCTGTCCGATAAATAGGACTTGAACCAGACAAGTGCCGATCCTCTAATCCCAACGTCTTGTTCTAGTCTATGTAACAGGATCTCATGATCTATAGTATCAAATGCTGCACTGAGATCCAACAGAACCAGTATAGAAGCCAGTCCTTTTTCAGAGGCCATAAGAATATCATCTTTTACTCTAAGTAGTGCAGTCTCTGTACTGTGGTGGGTTCTAAACCCAGACTGGAACTTTTCAAATACATTATTGCTACACAGGTGATTACACAACTGTGTGGCTGCAGCTTTTTCTAAAATCTTTGAAATAAAAGGAAGGTTTGAGATCGGTCTATAGTTACTCAGAATGCTACTGTCGAGAGAAGGCTTTTTAAGTAATGGCTTAATTACTGCCATCTTAAAGGCCTTTGGGACACAGCCGCTCAGTAAAGACATATTTATTTGATCTAGTAAAATATTTCCAACTTGTGGTAGAGCTTCTCTAAGGAGTCTAGCTGGTATAGGGTCCAACTGACATGTAGTTAGTTTAGAGGAGGAGACCAGTGAGGTCAGCTCCCGGAGGCTTATAGGAATAAAATGATTCAATACATGTAAAGCTGGAGCCGCAGTTAAGTCTAGGCTCGCTGTACTAAACTGGTTGGTAATTCTATCTCTGATCGTTTCTATCTTATCGTTAAAAAATGTTATAAAGTCATTACTACTCAGCGATCGAGGGATCGATGGATTCGTTGTATCATGGCTCTCCGTCAGCCTGGCTACAGTGCTGAAAAGGAACCTGGGGTTGCTCTTATTTTTCTCTATTAACTCTGAGTAATAAGAAGTTCTTGCATGTCTAAGAGCTTTTTTATATATATCAAAACTGTTCTTCCACAAGACATAGTGACTGTCATTATGTGTGGAACGCCACGTTCTTTCTAACTTCCGTGTACTGAGCTTTAACGCTCGAGTTTGGGCTGTGTACCATGGGGCAGACTTGTCCCGGGTGATAACCTTTCTCTTAAGAGGAGCAACAGTGTTTAGAACTGTTTGCAAGGTTAAATTTGTGTTATCCACTATTCCATTAAGTTCCGTGGGAGAGATGTTTCTATAGTCATCCTCTGTGATAAAACATGGCTGGAGGGCAGACGAGAGCTGTTCAGTGAATTTTTCAACTGAACTGTCGGATAAACAGCGACTGTAATAATGCTGCTGTTTAGGATCAGTAACATTAGTAAGTACAACCTCGAATGAGATCAGACAATGGTCCGATATCAAAGGATTCTCATCAAATACTACCAAGTTACGTATGTCAATACCATACGTCAAGATAAGGTCAAGTGTGTGTCCATAACGATGTGTTGGTTTGTTAACCTGCTGCTTGAAGCCAATTGATTCAAGCAAAGCTTTAAAAGACGAGCCAAGACTATTATTGGCTACGTCCACATGAATATTAAAATCACCTACTATGATGATTTTATCTGAACAGAGAACTAAATCAGATAAAAAATCTGCAAAATCACTTAAAAAGTCGGAGTAGGAGTTCGGTGGTCGGTATACAACGATAAGCTGGAGTCTGTTATTCTGTTTAATACTTGAGTCTAACAGACTTAGAGTAAGGTGCTCAAATGATTCATAAGTACACGTGGGTCGAGAGGTGAGCGAAAGTATACAGTCAGATATAGCTGCGACCCCTCCACCTCTGCCATTTCCTCTAGGGGTATGAACATTGGTGTGGGAAGGAGGCGTTGCTTCGTTTATAGATACATAATCATTCAATTGAAGCCATGTTTCTGTTAAGCAGAGCAAGTCAAAATCCTGTTCGTGTATCAGTTCATTCACAAGCAACGCTTTTGAGCGGAGAGAACGAATATTTAACAAACCACACTTAAAACTGTTCGTCCTCGGCTCGGAGAATGTCCTCGTGTTTATTCTAACGAGGTTACTATGAATGACTCCTCTCCTGTTTCTCCGTGACTGTCTAATGTATGGAGCCCTAGAGGCAGACACTGTGTTAATCCTAAATCTATGTTCATATATAGCTTTATCTTTATATATAGCATAGTCATTATCTATAGGGGGCGACTGAACGAGTGGGAGCACAGAGAAGCGTGTTAAACTGCAACTCTGTTTCCTGGTCCCGACTGCTTGTTGTCACGTTTTGGTTCTAATAAACGTTGTCATATTTCTGGAAAGGAGGGAAGCTCCATCCAGAGTGGGATGAACACCATCCCGTCTAATAAGACCAGGTTTTCCCCAAAAACTTTGCCAGTTCTGTGTGAAGCCCACGTTATTGTTAGGGCACCACCTTGACAACCAGCTGTTGAATGATAGCATGCGACTATACATGTCATCACTCGTTCTATTTGGCAGAGGTCCAGAGAAACATACGGTGTCCGACATCGTCTTGGCATATGTACACACCGACTCCACATTAATTTTAGTGACCTCCGACTGGCGAAGCCGAATGTCGTTGCTGCCGACGTGAATAACGATTTTATTGAACCTACGATTAGCTTTAGCCAGCAGTTTTAAATGAGATTCGATGTCGCCCGCTCTGGCCCCAGGAATGCAACAGACTGTGGTCGCTGGAGTCGAAAACTTTACGTTCCGTAAAATAGAGTCACCGATAACTAGAGTCGTTTCCTCAGCGGGTGTGTCGCTGAGTGGGGAAAATGTGTTCGAAACGTGGGTCGGCCGGTGGCTAGCCGGGGGCTTCGGTTTAGAGCTACGCTTCCCACCGCGGACAGTCACCCACTCTCCCTGATTTCCCGGCTGCTCGGGAACTACTGAGGGGGCTGTAGCTAACTGTGATGTAGCGGTGGCTGCAGTTGCTGCTGCGGTTGCTACCGGGCTCGCACTCCTAGGCGAAGGATAGCTAATGCTAGCGACTAAAGGACTAGCTTCTACAGTGCGGAGCCGCGCTTCTAGCTGGCTAATCCTTGCCTCCATGTCCAGAAACATACTACATTTAATACACATACCATTACCGCTAAATGAGGCAGAGGAGTAACTAAACATCGAGCACTGAGCACACGACAGAGCAGGGGAGCAAGAGGGAGCAGGAGAGTGGGAGAGAGAGAAAGAAGCCATTGCTAGTAAATGTGCTAAGCTAGGCTGTTAGCACCCGGCTCAGAGGGAGAGTACTGCACTTGTTTACAGACTACTATGGATAAGCTAGAAAGACAACTTAGCTTCGGTTTTTAGGTGACGTGTGGGTAGTATCCCTCGTGGCGAGTGTCAGCTGCTGGAAGTGGCTGCTGCTGCTGGAAGTGGCTGCTGCTGCTGGAAGTGGCTGCTGCTGCTGGAAGTGGCTGCTGCTTAAGTCACTGCCTAAAGTTAAGTCACTTAGGCAGTGACTTAACTTTTTATTCAAAAGAGACCCCAAAAGTATCTTGGAATGTCTTGAAATTGTACACAGTCATAGTCAAGCATGCCCTGAACAAGAATCCGTTGAATATATTTGCATATCTCTTGAAGAATATTTTTAATGAACTTTTGAAAATCCGGAAAGCGATCCATGCACTTGGACATTCCAAGTATGTTGGAATGTCTTGAAATTGTACTCAGTCATAGTCAACGACGCCCTGAACAAGAATCCGTTGAAAATATTTGCATATAGCTTAAGGAATATTTTTAATGAATTTTTGAAAATCAGGAAAGCGATCCATGCACTTAGGCAGTGACTTAACTTTTTTGTCAAAAAAGACCCCAAAAATATCTTGGAATGTCTTGAAATTGTACACAGTCATAGTCAAGCATGCCCTGAACAAGAATCCGTTGAATATATTTGCATATCTCTTGAAGAATATTTTTAATGAATTTTTGAAAATCCGAAAAGCGATCCATGCACTTGGACATTCCAAGTATGTTGGAATGTCTTGAAATTGTACTCAGTCATAGTCAACGACGCCCTGAACAAGAATCAATTGAAAATATTTGCATATCTCTTAAGGAATATTTTTAATGAATTTTTGAAAATGATGAAAGTCTGTGCACTTAGGCAGTGACTTAACTTTTTATTCAAAAAAGACCCCAAAAGTATCTTGGAATGTCTTGAAATTGTACACAGTCATAGTCAAGCATGCCCTGAACAAGAATCCGTTGAATATATTTGCATATCTCTTGAAGAATATTTTTAATGAACTTTTGAAAATCAGGAAAGCGATCCATGCACTTGGACATTCCAAGTATGTTGGAATGTCTTGAAATTGTACTCAGTCATAGTCAACGACGCCCTGAACAAGAATCCGTTGAAAATATTTGCATATCGCTTAAGGAATATTTTTAATGAATTTTTGAAAATCAGGAAAGCGATCCATGCACTTAGGCAGTGACTTAACTTTTTCGTCAAAAAAGACCCCAAAAGTATCTTGGAATGTCTTGAAATTGTACACAGTCATAGTCAAGCATGCCCTGAACAAGAATCCGTTGAATATATTTGCATATCTCTTGAAGAATATTTTTAATGAATTTTTGAAAATCCGAAAAGCGATCCATGCACTTGGACATTCCAAGTATGTTGGAATGTCTTGAAATTGTACTCAGTCATAGTCAACGACGCCCTGAACAAGAATCCGTTGAAAATATTTGCATATCGCTTAAGGAATATTTTTAATGAATTTTTGAAAATCAGGAAAGCGATCCATGCACTTAGGCAGTGACTTAACTTTTTTGTCAAAAAAGACCCCAAAAGTATCTTGGAATGTCTTGAAATTGTACACAGTCATAGTCAAGCATGCCCTGAACAAGAATCCGTTGAATATATTTGCATATCTCTTGAAGAATATTTTTAATGAATTTTTGAAAATCCGAAAAGCGATCCATGCACTTGGACATTCCAAGTATGTTGGAATGTCTTGAAATTGTACTCAGTCATAGTCAACGACGCCCTGAACAAGAATCAATTGAAAATATTTGCATATCTCTTAAGGAATATTTTTAATGAATTTTTGAAAATGATGAAAGTCTGTGCACTTAGGCAGTGACTTAACTTTTTATTCAAAAAAGACCCCAAAAGTATCTTGGAATGTCTTGAAATTGTACACAGTCATAGTCAAGCATGCCCTGAACAAGAATCCGTTGAATATATTTGCATATCTCTTGAAGAATATTTTTAATGAACTTTTGAAAATCGGGAAAGCGATCCATGCACTTGGACATTCCAAGTATGTTGGAATGTTTTGAAATTGTACTCAGTCATAGTCAACGACGCCCTGAACAAGAATCCGTTGAAAATATTTGCATATCGCTTAAGGAATATTTTTAATGAATTTTTGAAAATCAGGAAAGCGATCCATGCACTTAGGCAGTGACTTAACTTTTTCGTCAAAAAAGACCCCAAAAGTATCTTGGAATGTCTTGAAATTGTACACAGTCATAGTCAAGCATGCCCTGAACAAGAATCCGTTGAATATATTTGCATATCTCTTGAAGAATATTTTTAATGAATTTTTGAAAATCCGAAAAGCGATCCATGCACTTGGACATTCCAAGTATGTTGGAATGTCTTGAAATTGTACTCAGTCATAGTCAACGACGCCCTGAACAAGAATCAATTGAAAATATTTGCATATCTCTTAAGGAATATTTTTAATGAATTTTTGAAAATGAGGAAAGTCTGTGCACTTAGGCAGTGACTTAACTTTTTATTCAAAAAAGACCCCAAAAGTATCTTGGAATGTCTTGAAATTGTACACAGTCATAGTCAAGCATGCCCTGAACAAGAATCCGTTGAATATATTTGCATATCTCTTGAAGAATATTTTTAATGAACTTTTGAAAATCAGGAAAGCGATCCATGCACTTGGACATTCCAAGTATGTTGGAATGTCTTGAAATTGTACTCAGTCATAGTCAACGACGCCCTGAACAAGAATCCGTTGAAAATATTTGCATATCGTTTAAGGAATATTTTTAAAGAATTTCTGAAAATCAGGAAAGCGATCCATGCACTTAGGCAGTGACTTAACTTTTTCGTCAAAAAAGACCCCAAAAGTATCTTGGAATGTCTTGAAATTGTACACAGTCATAGTCAAGCATGCCCTGAACAAGAATCCGTTGAATATATTTGCATATCTCTTGAAGAATATTTTTAATGAATTTTTGAAAATCCGGAAAGCGATCCATGCACTTGGACATTCCAAGTATGTTGGAATGTCTTGAAATTGTACTCGGTCATAGTCAACGACGCCCTGAACAAGAATCCATTGAAAATATTTGCATATCTCTTAAGGAATATTTTTAATGAATTTTTGAAAATGATGAAAGTCTGTGCACTTAGGCAGTGACTTAACTTTTTATTCAAAAAAGACCCCAAAGGTATCTTGGAATGTCTTGAAATTGTACACAGTCATAGTCAAGCATGCCCTGAACAAGAATCCGTTGAATATATTTGCATATCTCTTGAAGAATATTTTTAATGAATTTTTGAAAATCCGAAAAGCGATCCATGCACTTGGACATTCCAAGTATGTTGGAATGTCTTGAAATTGTACTCAGTCATAGTCAACGACGCCCTGAACAAGAATCAATTGAAAATATTTGCATATCTCTTAAGGAATATTTTTAATGAATTTTTGAAAATGAGGAAAGTCTGTGCACTTAGGCAGTGACTTAACTTTTTATTCAAAAAAGACCCCAAAAGTATCTTGGAATGTCTTGAAATTGTACACAGTCATAGTCAAGCATGCCCTGAACAAGAATCCGTTGAATATATTTGCATATCTCTTGAAGAATATTTTTAATGAACTTTTGAAAATCAGGAAAGCGATCCATGCACTTGGACATTCCAAGTATGTTGGAATGTCTTGAAATTGTACTCAGTCATAGTCAACGACGCCCTGAACAAGAATCCGTTGAAAATATTTGCATATAGCTTAAGGAATATTTTTAATGAATTTTTGAAAATCAGGAAAGCGATCCATGCACTTAGGCAGTGACTTAACTTTTTTGTCAAAAAAGACCCCAAAAGTATCTTGGAATGTCTTGAAATTGTACACAGTCATAGTCAAGCATGCCCTGAACAAGAATCCGTTGAATATATTTGCATATCTCTTGAAGAATATTTTTAATGAATTTTTGAAAATCCGAAAAGCGATCCATGCACTTGGACATTCCAAGTATGTTGGAATGTCTTGAAATTGTACTCAGTCATAGTCAACGACGCCCTGAACAAGAATCAATTGAAAATATTTGCATATCTCTTAAGGAATATTTTTAATGAATTTTTGAAAATGAGGAAAGTCTGTGCACTTAGGCAGTGACTTAACTTTTTATTCAAAAAAGACCCCAAAAGTATCTTGGAATGTCTTGAAATTGTACACAGTCATAGTCAAGCATGCCCTGAACAAGAATCCGTTGAATATATTTGCATATCTCTTGAAGAATATTTTTAATGAACTTTTGAAAATCAGGAAAGCGATCCATGCACTTGGACATTCCAAGTATGTTGGAATGTCTTGAAATTGTACTCAGTCATAGTCAACGACGCCCTGAACAAGAATCCGTTGAAAATATTTGCATATAGCTTAAGGAATATTTTTAATGAATTTTTGAAAATCAGGAAAGCGATCCATGCACTTAGGCAGTGACTTAACTTTTTTGTCAAAAAAGACCCCAAAAGTATCTTGGAATGTCTTGAAATTGTACACAGTCATAGTCAAGCATGCCCTGAACAAGAATCCGTTGAATATATTTGCATATCTCTTGAAGAATATTTTTAATGAATTTTTGAAAATCCGAAAAGCGATCCATGCACTTGGACATTCCAAGTATGTTGGAATGTCTTGAAATTGTACTCAGTCATAGTCAACGACGCCCTGAACAAGAATCAATTGAAAATATTTGCATATCTCTTAAGGAATATTTTTAATGAATTTTTGAAAATGATGAAAGTCTGTGCACTTAGGCAGTGACTTAACTTTTTATTCAAAAAAGACCCCAAAAGTATCTTGGAATGTCTTGAAATTGTACACAGTCATAGTCAAGCATGCCCTGAACAAGAATCCGTTGAATATATTTGCATATCTCTTGAAGAATATTTTTAATGAACTTTTGAAAATCAGGAAAGCGATCCATGCACTTGGACATTCCAAGTATGTTGGAATGTCTTGAAATTGTACTCAGTCATAGTCAACGACGCCCTGAACAAGAATCCGTTGAAAATATTTGCATATCGCTTAAGGAATATTTTTAATGAATTTTTGAAAATCAGGAAAGCGATCCATGCACTTAGGCAGTGACTTAACTTTTTCGTCAAAAAAGACCCCAAAAGTATCTTGGAATGTCTTGAAATTGTACACAGTCATAGTCAAGCATGCCCTGAACAAGAATCCGTTGAATATATTTGCATATCTCTTGAAGAATATTTTTAATGAATTTTTGAAAATCCGGAAAGCGATCCATGCACTTGGACATTCCAAGTATGTTGGAATGTCTTGAAATTGTACTCGGTCATAGTCAACGACGCCCTGAACAAGAATCCATTGAAAATATTTGCATATCTCTTAAGGAATATTTTTAATGAATTTTTGAAAATGATGAAAGTCTGTGCACTTAGGCAGTGACTTAACTTTTTATTCAAAAAAGACCCCAAAGGTATCTTGGAATGTCTTGAAATTGTACACAGTCATAGTCAAGCATGCCCTGAACAAGAATCCGTTGAATATATTTGCATATCTCTTGAAGAATATTTTTAATTAACTTTTGAAAATCAGGAAAGCGATCCATGCACTTGGACATTCCAAGTATGTTGGAATGTCTTGAAATTGTACTCAGTCATAGTCAATGACGCCCTGAACAAGAATCCGTTGAAAATATTTGCATATCGCTTAAGGAATATTTTTAATGAATTTTTGAAAATCAGGAAAGCGATCCATGCACTTGGACATTCCAAGTATGTTGGAATGTCTTGAAATTGTACTCAGTCATAGTCAACGACGCTCTGAACAAGAATCAATTGAAAATATTTGCATATCTCTTAAGGAATATTTTTAATGAATTTTTGAAAATGAGGAAAGTCTGTGCACTAAGCCAGTGACTTAACTTTTCATTCAAAAAAGACCCCAAAAGTATCTTGGAAGGTCTTGAAATTGTACACAGTCATAGTCAAGCATGCCCTGAACAAGAATCCGTTGAATATATTTGCATATCTCTTGAAGAATATTTTTAATGAACTTTTGAAAATCAGGAAAGCGATCCATGTACTTGGACATTCAAAGTATGTTGGAATGTCTTGAAATTGTACTCGGTCATAGTCAACGACGCCCTGAACAAGAATCCGTTGAAAATATTTGCATATCGCTTAAGGAATATTTTTAATGAATTTTTGAAAATCAGGAAAGCGATCCATGCACTTAGGCAGTGACTTAACTTTTTATTCAAAAAAGACCCCAAAGGTATCTTGGAATGTCTTGAAATTGTACACAGTAATAGTCAAGCATGCCCTGAACAAGAATCCGTTGAATATATTTGCATTTCTCTTGAAGAATATTTTTAATGAACTTTTGAAAATCAGGAAAGCGATCCATGCACTTGGACATTGCAAGTATGTTGGAATGTCTTGAAATTGTACTCAGTCATAGTCAACGACGCCCTGAACAAGAATCCGTTGAAAATATTTGCATATCGTTTAAGGAATATTTTTAAAGAATTTCTGAAAATCAGGAAAGCGATCCATGCAGTTAGGCAGTGACTAAACTTTTTTGTCAAAAAAGACCCCAAAAGTATCTTGGAATGTCTTGAAATTGTACACAGTCATAGTCAAGCATGCCCTGAACAAGAATATGTTGAATATATTTGCATATCTCTTGAATAATATTTTTAATGAATTTTTGAAAATCCGAAAAGCGATCCATGCACTTGGACATTCCAAGTATGTTGGAATGTCTTGAAATTGTACTCAGTCATAGTCAACGACGCCCTGAACAAGAATCAATTGAAAATATTTGCATATCTCTTAAGGAATATTTTTAATGAATTTTTGAAAATGAGGAAAGTCTGTGCACTTAGGCAGTGACTTAACTTTTTATTCAAAAAAGACCCCAAAAGTATCTTGGAATGTCTTGAAATTGTACACAGTCATAGTCAAGCATGCCCTGAACAAGAATCCGTTGAATATATTTGCATATCTCTTGAAGAATATTTTTAATGAACTTTTGAAAATCAGGAAAGCGATCCATGTACTTGGACATTCAAAGTATGTTGGAATGTCTTGAAATTGTACTCGGTCATAGTCAACGACGCCCTGAACAAGAATCCGTTGAAAATATTTGCATATCGCTTAAGGAATATTTTTAATGAATTTTTGAAAATCAGGAAAGCGATCCATGCACTTAGGCAGTGACTTAACTTTTTATTCAAAAAAGACCCCAAAGGTATCTTGGAATGTCTTGAAATTGTACACAGTAATAGTCAAGCATGCCCTGAACAAGAATCCGTTGAATATATTTGCATTTCTCTTGAAGAATATTTTTAATGAACTTTTGAAAATCAGGAAAGCGATCCATGCACTTGGACATTGCAAGTATGTTGGAATGTCTTGAAATTGTACTCAGTCATAGTCAACGACGCCCTGAACAAGAATCCGTTGAAAATATTTGCATATCGTTTAAGGAATATTTTTAAAGAATTTCTGAAAATCAGGAAAGCGATCCATGCACTTAGGCAGTGACTAAACTTTTTTGTCAAAAAAGACCCCAAAAGTATCTTGGAATGTCTTGAAATTGTACACAGTCATAGTCAAGCATGCCCTGAACAAGAATATGTTGAATATTTTTGCATATCTCTTGAATAATATTTTTAATGAATTTTTGAAAATCCGAAAAGCGATCCATGCACTTGGACATTCCAAGTATGTTGGAATGTCTTGAAATTGTACTCAGTCATAGTCAACGACGCCCTGAACAAGAATCAATTGAAAATATTTGCATATCTCTTAAGGAATATTTTTAATGAATTTTTGAAAATGAGGAAAGTCTGTGCACTTAGGCAGTGACTTAACTTTTTATTCAAAAAAGACCCCAAAAGTATCTTGGAATGTCTTGAAATTGTACACAGTCATAGTCAAGCATGCCCTGAACAAGAATCCGTTGAATATATTTGCATATCTCTTGAAGAATATTTTTAATGAACTTTTGAAAATCAGGAAAGCGATCCATGCACTTGGACATTCCAAGTATGTTGGAATGTCTTGAAATTGTACTCGGTCATAGTCAACGACGCCCTGAACAAGAATCCATTTAAATTATTTGCATATCTCTTAAGGAATATTTTTAATGAATTTTTGAAAATCAGGAAAGCGATCCATGCACTTAGGCAGTGACTTAACTTTTTTGTCAAAAAAGACCCCAAAAGTATCTTGGAATGTCTTGAAATTGTACACAGTCATAGTCAAGCATGCCCTGAACAAGAATCCGTTGAATATATTGGCATATCTCTTGAAGAATATTTTTAATGAATTTTTGAAAATCTGGAAAGCGATCCATGCACTTGGACATTCCAAGTATGTTGGAATGTCTTGAAATTGTACTCAGTCATAGTCAACGACGCCCTGAACAAGAATCCATTGAAAATATTTGCATATCTCTTAAGGAATATTTTTAATGAATTTTTGAAAATGATGAAAGTCTGTGCACTTAGGCAGTGACTTAACTTTTTATTCAAAAAAGACCCCAAAGGTATCTTGCAATGTCTTGAAATTGTACACAGTCATAGTCAAGCATGCCCTGAACAAGAATCCGTTGAATATATTTGCATATCTCTTGAAGAATATTTTTAATGAACTTTTGAAAATCAGGAAAGCGATCCATGCACTTGGACATTCCAAGTATGTTGGAATGTCTTGAAATTGTACTCAGTCATAGTCAACAACGCCCTGAACAAGAATCCGTTGAAAATATTTGCATATCGCTTAAGGAATATTTCTAATGAATTTTTGAAAATCAGGAAAGCGATCCATGCACTTAGGCAGTGACTTAACTTTTTTGTCAAAAAAGACCCCAAAAGTATCTTGGAATGTCTTGAAATTGTACACAGTCATAGTCAAGCATGCCCTGAACAAGAATCCGTTGAATATATTTGCATATCTCTTGAAGAATATTTTTAATGAACTTTTGAAAATCAGGAAAGCGATCCATGCACTTGGACATTCCAAGTATGTTGGAATGTCTTGAAATTGTACTCAGTCATAGTCAACGACGCCCTGAACAAGAATCCATTGAAAATATTTGCGTATAGTTTAAGGAATATTTTTAAAGAATTTCTGAAAATCAGGAAAGCGATCAATGCACTTAGGCAGTGACTTAACTTTTTCGTCAAAAAAGACCCCAGAAGTACCTTGGAATGTCTTGAAATTGTACACAGTCATAGTCAAGAATGCCCTGAACAAGAATCCGTTGAATATATTTGCATATCTCTTGAAGAATATTTTTAATGAATTTTTGAAAATCCGGAAAGCGATCCATGCACTTGGACATTCCAAGTATGTTGGAATGTCTTGAAATTGTACTCAGTCATAGTCAACGACGCCCTGAACAAGAATCAATTGAAAATATTTGCATATCTCTTAAGGAATATTTTTAATGAATTTTTGAAAATGAGGAAAGTCTGTGCACTTAGGCAGTGACTTAACTTTTTATTCAAAAAAGACCCCAAAAGTATCTTGGAATGTCTTGAAATTGTACACAGTCATAGTCAAGCATGCCCTGAACAAGAATCCGTTGAATATATTTGCATATCTCTTGAAGAATATTTTTAATGAACTTTTGAAAATCAGGAAAGCGATCCATGCACTTGGACATTCCAAGTATGTTGGAATGTCTTGAAATTGTACTCAGTCATAGTCAACAAAGCCCTGAACAAGAATCCGTTGAAAATATTTGCATATCGTTTAAGGAATATTTTTAAAGAATTTCTGAAAATCAGGAAAGCGATCCATGCACTTAGGCAGTGACTTAACTTTTTCGTCAAAAAAGACCCCAAAAGTATCTTGGAATGTCTTGAAATTGTACACAGTCATAGTCAAGCATGCCCTGAACAAGAATCCGTTGAATATATTTGCATATCTCTTGAAGAATATTTTTAATGAATTTTTGAAAATCAGGAAAGCGATCCATGCACTTGGACATTCCAAGTATGTTGGAATGTCTTGAAATTGTACTCGGTCATAGTCAACGACGCCCTGAACAAGAATCCATTGAAAATATTTGCATATCTCTTAAGGAATATTTTTAATGAATTTTTGAAAATGATGAAAGTCTGTGCACTTAGGCAGTGACTTAACTTTTTATTCAAAAAAGACCCCAAAGGTATCTTGGAATGTCTTGAAATTGTACACAGTCATAGTCAAGCATGCCCTGAACAAGAATCCGTTGAATATATTTGCATATCTCTTGAAGAATATTTTTAATTAACTTTTGAAAATCAGGAAAGCGATCCATGCACTTGGACATTCCAAGTATGTTGGAATGTCTTGAAATTGTACTCAGTCATAGTCAACGACGCCCTGAACAAGAATCCGTTGAAAATATTTGCATATCGCTTAAGGAATATTTTTAATGAATTTTTGAAAATCAGGAAAGCGATCCATGCACTTAGGCAGTGACTTAACTTTTTTGTCAAAAAAGACCCCAAAAGTATCTTGGAATGTCTTGAAATTGTACACAGTCATAGTCAAGCATGCCCTGAACAAGAATCCGTTGAATATATTTGCATATCTCTTGAAGAATATTTTTAATGAATTTTTGAAAATCCGAAAAGCGATCCATGCACTTGGACATTCCAAGTATGTTGGAATGTCTTGAAATTGTACTCAGTCATAGTCAACGACGCCCTGAACAAGAATCAATTGAAAATATTTGCATATCTCTTAAGGAATATTTTTAATGAATTTTTGAAAATGAGGAAAGTCTGTGCACTTAGGCAGTGACTTAACTTTTTATTCAAAAAAGACCCCAAAAGTATCTTGGAATGTCTTGAAATTGTACACAGTCATAGTCAAGCATGCCCTGAACAAGAATCCGTTGAATATATTTGCATATCTCTTGAAGAATATTTTTAATGAACTTTTGAAAATCAGGAAAGCGATCCATGCACTTGGACATTCCAAGTATGTTGGAATGTCTTGAAATTGTACTCAGTCATAGTCAACGACGCCCTGAACAAGAATCCGTTGAAAATATTTGCATATCGTTTAAGGAATATTTTTAAAGAATTTCTGAAAATCAGGAAAGCGATCCATGCACTTAGGCAGTGACTTAACTTTTTCGTCAAAAAAGACCCCAAAAGTATCTTGGAATGTCTTGAAATTGTACACAGTCATAGTCAAGAATGCCCTGAACAAGAATCCGTTGAATATATTTGCATATCTCTTGAAGAATATTTTTAATGAATTTTTGAAAATCCGGAAAGCGATCCATGCACTTGGACATTCCAAGTATGTTGGAATGTCTTGAAATTGTACTCGGTCTTAGTCAACGACGCCCTGAACAAGAATCCATTGAAAATATTTGCATATCTCTTAAGGAATATTTTTAATGAATTTTTGAAAATGATGAAAGTCTGTGCACTTAGGCAGTGACTTAACTTTTTATTCAAAAAAGACCCCAAAGGTATCTTGGAATGTCTTGAAATTGTACACAGTCATAGTCAAGCATGCCCTGAACAAGAATCCGTTGAATATATTTGCATATCTCTTAAAGAATATTTTTAATGAACTTTTGAAAATCAGGAAAGCGATCCATGCACTTGGACATTCCAAGTATGTTGGAATGTCTTGAAATTGTACTCAGTCATAGTCAACGACGCCCTGAACAAGAATCCGTTGAAAATATTTGCATATCGCTTAAGGAATATTTTTAATGAATTTCTGAAAATGAGGAAAGCGATCCATGCACTTAGGCAGTGACTTAACTTTTTTGTCAAAAAAGACCCCAAAAGTATCTTGGAATGTCTTGAAATTGTACACAGTCATAGTCAAGCATGCCCTGAACAAGAATCCGTTGAATATATTTGCATATCTCTTGAAGAATATTTTTAATGAATTTTTGAAAATCCGGAAAGCGATCCATGCACTTGGACATTCCAAGTATGTTGGAATGTCTTGAAATTGTACTCGGTCATAGTCAACGACGCCCTGAACAAGAATCCATTGAAAATATTTGCATATCTCTTAAGGAATATTTTTAATGAATTTTTGAAAATGATGAAAGTCTGTGCACTTAGGCAGTGACTTAACTTTTTATTCAAAAAAGACCCCAAAGGTATCTTGGAATGTCTTGAAATTGTACACAGTCATAGTCAAGCATGCCCTGAACAAGAATCCGTTGAATATATTTGCATATCTCTTGAAGAATATTTTTAATGAATTTTTGAAAATCAGGAAAGCGATCCATGCACTTGGACATTCCAAGTATGTTGGAATGTCTTGAAATTGTACTCAGTCATAGTCAACGACGCCCTGAACAAGAATCCGTTGAAAATATTTGCATATCGCTTAAGGAATATTTTTAAAGAATTTCTGAAAATCAGGAAAGCGATCCATGCACTTAGGCAGTGACTTAACTTTTTCGTCAAAAAAGACCCCAAAAGTATCTTGGAATGTCTTGAAATTGTACACAGTCATAGTCAAGCCTGCCCTGAACAAGAATCCGTTGAATATATTTGCATATCTCTTGAAGAATATTTTTAATGAATTTTTGAAAATCCGAAAAGCGATCCATGCACTTGGACATTCCAAGTATGTTGGAATGTCTTGAAATTGTACTCAGTCATAGTCAACGACGCCCTGAACAAGAATCAATTGAAAATATTTGCATATCTCTTAAGGAATATTTTTAATGAATTTTTGAAAATGAGGAAAGTCTGTGCACTTAGGCAGTGACTTAACTTTTTATTCAAAAAAGACCCCAAAAGTATCTTGGAATGTCTTGAAATTGTACACAGTCATAGTCAAGCATGCCCTGAACAAGAATCCGTTGAATATATTTGCATATCTCTTGAAGAATATTTTTAATGAACTTTTGAAAATCAGGAAAGCGATCCATGCACTTGGACATTCCAAGTATGTTGGAATGTCTTGAAATTGTACTCAGTCATAGTCAACGACGCCCTGAACAAGAATCCGTTGAAAATATTTGCATATCGTTTAAGGAATATTTTTAAAGAATTTCTGAAAATCAGGAAAGCGATCCATGCACTTAGGCAGTGACTTAACTTTTTTGTCAAAAAAGACCCCAAAAGTATCTTGGAATGTCTTGAAATTGTACACAGTCATAGTCAAGCATGCCCTGAACAAGAATCCGTTGAATATATTTGCATATCTCTTGAAGAATATTTTTAATGAATTTTTGAAAATCCGAAAAGCGATCCATGCACTTGGACATTCCAAGTATGTTGGAATGTCTTGAAATTGTACTCAGTCATAGTCAACGACGCCCTGAACAAGAATCAATTGAAAATATTTGCATATCTCTTAAGGAATATTTTTAATGAATTTTTGAAAATGAGGAAAGTCTGTGCACTTAGGCAGTGACTTAACTTTTTATTCAAAAAAGACCCCAAAAGTATCTTGGAATGTCTTGAAATTGTACACAGTCATAGTCAAGCATGCCCTGAACAAGAATCCGTTGAATATATTTGCATATCTCTTGAAGAATATTTTTAATGAACTTTTGAAAATCAGGAAAGCGATCCATGCACTTGGACATTCCAAGTATGTTTGAATGTCTTGAAATTGTACTCAGTCATAGTCAACGACGCCCTGAACAAGAATCCGTTGAAAATATTTGCATATCGTTTAAGGAATATTTTTAAAGAATTTCTGAAAATCAGGAAAGCGATCCATGCACTTAGGCAGTGACTTAACTTTTTCGTCAAAAAAGACCCCAAAAGTATCTTGGAATGTCTTGAAATTGTACACAGTCATAGTCAAGCATGCCCTGAACAAGAATCCGTTGAATATATTTGCATATCTCTTGAAGAATATTTTTAATGAATTTTTGAAAATCCGGAAAGCGATCCATGCACTTGGACATTCCAAGTATGTTGGAATGTCTTGAAATTGTACTCAGTCATAGTCAACAACGCCCTGAACAAGAATCCATTGAAAATATTTGCATATCTCTTAAGGAATATTTTTAATGAATTTTTGAAAATGAGGAAAGTCTGTGCACTTAGGCAGTGACTTAACTTTTTATTCAAAAAAGACCCCAAAAGTATCTTGGAATGTCTTGAAATTGTACACAGTCATAGTCAAGCATGCCCTGAACAAGAATCCGTTGAATATATTTGCATATCTCTTGAAGAATATTTTTAATGAATTTTTGAAAATCCGGAAAGCGATCCATGCACTTGGACATTCCAAGTATGTTGGAATGTCTTGAAATTGTACTCGGTCATAGTCAACGACGCCCTGAACAAGAATCCATTGAAAATATTTGCATATCTCTTAAGGAATATTTTTAATGAATTTTTGAAAATGATGAAAGTCTGTGCACTTAGGCAGTGACTTAACTTTTTATCCAAAAAAGACCCCAAAGGTATCTTGGAATGTCTTGAAATTGTACACAGTCATAGTCAAGCATGCCCTGAACAAGAATCCGTTGAAAATATTTGCATATCGCTTAAGGAATATTTTTAATGAATTTTTGAAAATCCGAAAAGCGATCCATGCACTTGGACATTCCAAGTATGTTGGAATGTCTTGAAATTGTACTCAGTCATAGTCAACGACGCCCTGAACAAGAATCAATTGAAAATATTTGCATATCTCTTAAGGAATATTTTTAATGATTTTTTGAAAATTAGGAAAGCGATCCATGCACTTAGGCAGTGACTTAACTTTTGATGTTTTTGGTTTGTTTTTAAAGCATTAAAGCTGCAGGAGTTCATCCATGTCGCCCAGTCGCTGGAAACAAACGTTTGGACACCGTGGATCACACAGCAGGATATCAGGTGAGACGAAGGAAACGATCCATTTGCCCTGATGCACTTAGTGACTTGACTTTTTTTTCAAAAAAACCCCCAAAAGTAAATTGGAATGTCTTGAAATTGTACACAGTCATAGTCAAGCATGCCCTGAATAAGAATCCGTTGAATATATTTGCATATCTCTTGAAGAATATTTTTAATGAATTTTTGAAAATCCGGAAAGCGATCCATGCACTTGGACATTCCAAGTATGTTGGAATGTCTTGAAATTGTACTCAGTCATAGTCAACGACGCCCTGAACAAGAATCCGTTGAAAATATTTGCATATCGCTTAAGGAACATTTTTAATGAATTTTTGAAAATCAGGAAAGCGATCCATGCACTTAGGCAGTGACTTAACTTTTTCGTCAAAAAAGACCCCAAAAGTATCTTGGAATGTCTTGAAATTGTACACAGTCATAGTCAAGCATGCCCTGAACAAGAATCCGTTGAATATATTTAAATATCTCTTGAGGAATATTTTTAATGAATTTTTGAAAATCAGGAAAGCGATCCATGCACTTAGGCAGTGACTTAACTTTTGATGTTTTTGGGTTGTTTTTAAAGAATTAAAGCTGCAGGAGTTCATCCATGTCGTCCAGTCGCTGGAAACAAACGTTTGGACACCGTGGATCACACAGCAGGATATCAGGTGAGACGAAGGAAACGATCCATTTGCCCTGATGCACTTAGTGACTTGACTTTTTTTTCAAAAAAAACCCCAAAAGTAAATTGGAATGTCTTGAAATTGTACACAGTCATAGTCAAGCATGCCCTGAATAAGAATCCGTTGAATATATTTGCATATCTCTTGAAGAATATTTTTAATGAATTTTTGAAAATCCGGAAAGCGATCCATGCACTTGGACATTCCAAGTATGTTGGAATGTCTTGAAATTGTACTCAGTCATAGTCAACGACGCCCTGAACAAGAATCCGTTGAAAATATTTGCATATCGCTTAAGGAATATTTTTAATGAATTTTTGAAAATCAGGTAAGCGATCCATGCACTTAGGCAGTGACTTAACTTTTTCGTCAAAAAAGACCCCAAAAGTATCTTGGAATGTCTTGAAATTGTACACAGTCATAGTCAAGCATGCCCTGAACAAGAATCCGTTGAATATATTTGCATATCTCTTGAAGAATATTTTTAATGAATTTTTGAAAATCCAGAAAGCGATCCATGCACTTGGACATTCCAAGTATGTTGGAATGTCTTGAAATTGTACTCGGTCATAGTCAACGACGCCCTGAACAAGAATCCATTGAAAATATTTGCATATCTCTTAAGGAATATTTTTAATGAATTTTTGGAAATGAGGAAAGTCTGTGCACTTAGGCAGTGACTTAACTTTTTATTCAAAAAAGACCCCAAAAGTATCTTGGAATGTCTTGAAATTGTACACAGTCATAGTCAAGCATGCCCTGAACAAGAATCCGTTGAATATATTTGCATATCTCTTGAAGAATATTTTTAATGAATTTTTGAAAATCCGGAAAGCGATCCATGCACTTGGACATTCCAAGTATGTTGGAATGTCTTGAAATTGTACTCAGTCATAGTCAACGACGCCCTGAACAAGAATCCGTTGAAAATATTTGCATATCGCTTAAGGAATATTTTTAATGAATTTTTGAAAATCAGGAAAGCAATCCATGCACTTAGGCAGTGACTTAACTTTTTTGTCAAAAAAGACCCCAAAAGTATCTTGGAATGTCTTGAAATTGTACACAGTCATAGTCAAGCATGCCCTGAACAAGAAACCGTTGAATATATTTGCATATCTCTTGAAGAATATTTTTAATGAATTTTTGAAAATCCGAAAAGCGATCCATGCACTTGGACATTCCAAGTATGTTGGAATGTCTTGAAATTGTACTCAGTCATAGTCAACGACGCCCTGAACAAGAATCAATTGGAAATATTTGCATATCTCTTAAGGAATATTTTAAATGAATTTTTGAAAATGAGGAAAGTCTGTGCACTTAGGCAGTGACTTAACTTTTTATTCAAAAAAGACCCCAAAAGTATCTTGATATGTCTTGAAATTGTACACAGTCATAGTCAAGCATGCCCTGAACAAGAATCCGTTGAATATATTTGCATATCTCTTGAAGAATATTTTTAATGAACTTTTGAAAATCAGGAAAGCGATCCATGCACTTGGACATTCCAAGTATGTTGGAATGTCTTGAAATTGTACTCAGTCATAGTCAAGGACGCCCTGAACAAGAATCCGTTGAAAATATTTGCATATCGTTTAAGGAATATTTTTAAAGAATTTCTGAAAATCAGGAAAGCGATCCATGCACTTAGGCAGTGACTTAACTTTTTCGTCAAAAAAGACCCCAAAAGTATCTTGGAATGTCTTGAAATTGTACACAGTCATAGTCAAGCATGCCCTGAACAAGAATCCGTTGAATATATTTGCATATCTCTTGAAGAATATTTTTAATGAACTTTTGAAAATCAGGAAAGCGATCCATGCACTTGGACATTCCAAGTATGTTGGAATGTCTTGAAATTGTACTCAGTCATAGTCAACGACGCCCTGAACAAGAATCCGTTGAAAATATTTGCATATCGCTTAAGGAATATTTTTAATGAATTTTTGAAAATCAGGAAAGCGATCCATGCACTTAGGCAGTGACTTAACTTTTTCGTCAAAAAAGACCCCAAAAGTATCTTGGAATGTCTTGAAATTGTACACAGTCATAGTCAAGCATGCCCTGAACAAGAATCCGTTGAATATGTTTGCATATCTCTTGTAGAATATTTTTAATGAATTTTTGAAAATCCGAAAAGCGATCCATGCACTTGGACATTCCAAGTATGTTGGAATGTCTTGAAATTGTACTCAGTCATAGTCAACGACGCTCTGAACAAGAATCAATTGAAAATATTTGCATATCTCTTAAGGAATATTTTTAATGAATTTTTGAAAATGAGGAAAGTCTGTGCACTAAGCCAGTGACTTAACTTTTCATTCAAAAAAGACCCCAAAAGTATCTTGGAATGTCTTGAAATTGTACACAGTCATAGTCAAGCATGCCCTGAACAAGAATCCGTTGAATATATTTGCATATCTCTTGAAGAATATTTTTAATGAACTTTTGAAAATCAGGAAAGCGATCCATGTACTTGGACATTCAAAGTATGTTGGAATGTCTTGAAATTGTACTCGGTCATAGTCAACGACGCCCTGAACAAGAATCCGTTGAAAATATTTGCATATCGCTTAAGGAATATTTTTAATGAATTTTTGAAAATCAGGAAAGCGATCCATGCACTTAGGCAGTGACTTAACTTTTTATTCAAAAAAGACCCCAAAGGTATCTTGGAATGTCTTGAAATTGTACACAGTCATAGTCAAGCATGCCCTGAACAAGAATCCGTTGAATATATTTGCATTTCTCTTGAAGAATATTTTTAATGAACTTTTGAAAATCCGGAAAGCGATCCATGCACTTGGACATTGCAAGTATGTTGGAATGTCTTGAAATTGTACTCAGTCATAGTCAACGACGCCCTGAACAAGAATCCGTTGAAAATATTTGCATATCGTTTAAGGAATATTTTTAAAGAATTTCTGAAAATCAGGAAAGCGATCCATGCACTTAGGCAGTGACTAAACTTTTTTGTCAAAAAAGACTCCAAAAGTATCTTGGAATGTCTTGAAATTGTACACAGTCATAGTCAAGCATGCCCTGAACAAGAATATGTTGAATATATTTGCATATCTCTTGAATAATATTTTTAATGAATTTTTGAAAATCCGAAAAGCGATCCATGCACTTGGACATTCCAAGTATGTTGGAATGTCTTGAAATTGTACTCAGTCATAGTCAACGACGCCCTGAACAAGAATCAATTGAAAATATTTGCATATCTCTTAAGGAATATTTTTAATGAATTTTTGAAAATGAGGAAAGTCTGTGCACTTAGGCAGTGACTTAACTTTTTATTCAAAAAAGACCCCAAAAGTATCTTGGAATGTCTTGAAATTGTACACAGTCATAGTCAAGCATGCCCTGAACAAGAATCCGTTGAATATATTTGCATATCTCTTGAAGAATATTTTTAATGAACTTTTGAAAATCAGGAAAGCGATCCATGCACTTGGACATTCCAAGTATGTTGGAATGTCTTGAAATTGTACTCGGTCATAGTCAACGACGCCCTGAACAAGAATCCATTTAAATTATTTGCATATCTCTTAAGGAATATTTTTAATGAATTTTTGAAAATGATGAAAGTCTGTGCACTTAGGCAGTGACTTAACTTTTTATTCAAAAAAGACCCCAAAGGTATCTTGGAATGTCTTGAAATTGTACACAGTCATAGTCAAGCATGCCCTGAACAAGAATCCGTTGAATATATTTGCATATCTCTTGAAGAATATTTTTAATGAACTTTTGAAAATCAGGAAAGCGATCCATGCACTTGGACATTCCAAGTATGTTGGAATGTCTTGAAATTGTACTCAGTCATAGTCAACGACGCCCTGAACAAGAATCCGTTGAAAATATTTGCATATCGTTTAAGGAATATTTTTAAAGAATTTCTGAAAATCAGGAAAGCGATCCATGCACTTAGGCAGTGACTTAACTTTTTCGTCAAAAAAGACCCCAAAAGTATCTTGGAATGTCTTGAAATTGTACACAGTCATAGTCAAGAATGCCCTGAACAAGAATCCGTTGAATATATTGGCATATCTCTTGAAGAATATTTTTAATGAATTTTTGAAAATCCGGAAAGCGATCCATGCACTTGGACATTCCAAGTATGTTGGAATGTCTTGAAATTGTACTCAGTCATAGTCAACGACGCCCTGAACAAGAATCCATTGAAAATATTTGCATATCTCTTAAGGAATATTTTTAATGAATTTTTGAAAATGATGAAAGTCTGTGCACTTAGGCAGTGACTTAACTTTTTATTCAAAAAAGACCCCAAAGGTATCTTGCAATGTCTTGAAATTGTACACAGTCATAGTCAAGCATGCCCTGAACAAGAATCCGTTGAATATATTTGCATATCTCTTGAAGAATATTTTTAATGAACTTTTGAAAATCAGGAAAGCGATCCATGCACTTGGACATTCCAAGTATGTTGGAATGTCTTGAAATTGTACTCAGTCATAGTCAACAACGCCCTGAACAAGAATCCGTTGAAAATATTTGCATATCGCTTAAGGAATATTTCTAATGAATTTTTGAAAATCAGGAAAGCGATCCATGCACTTAGGCAGTGACTTAACTTTTTTGTCAAAAAAGACCCCAAAAGTATCTTGGAATGTCTTGAAATTGTACACAGTCATAGTCAAGCATGCCCTGAACAAGAATCCGTTGAATATATTTGCATATCTCTTGAAGAATATTTTTAATGAACTTTTGAAAATCAGGAAAAAGATCCATGCACTTGGACATTCCAAGTATGTTGGAATGTCTTGAAATTGTACTCAGTCATAGTCAACGACGCCCTGAACAAGAATCCATTGAAAATATTTGCGTATAGTTTAAGGAATATTTTTAAAGAATTTCTGAAAATCAGGAAAGCGATCAATGCACTTAGGCAGTGACTTAACTTTTTCGTCAAAAAAGACCCCAAAAGTATCTTGGAATGTCTTGAAATTGTACACAGTCATAGTCAAGAATGCCCTGAACAAGAATCCGTTGAATATATTTGCATATCTCTTGAAGAATATTTTTAATGAATTTTTGAAAATCCGGAAAGCGATCCATGCACTTGGACATTCCAAGTATGTTGGAATGTCTTGAAATTGTACTCAGTCATAGTCAACGACGCCCTGAACAAGAATCCGTTGAAAATATTTGCATATCGCTTAAGGAATATTTTTAATGAATTTTTGAAAATCAGGAAAGTGATCCATGCACTTATGCAGTGACTTAACTTTTTTGTCAAAAAAGACCCCAAAAGTATCTTGGAATGTCTTGAAATTGTACACAGTCATAGTCAAGCATGCCCTGAACAAGAATCCATTGAATATATTTGCATATCTCTTGAAGAATATTTTTAATGAATTTTTGAAAATCCGAAAAGCGATCCATGCACTTGGACATTCAAAGTATGTTGGAATGTCTTGAAATTGTACTCAGTCATAGTCAACGAGGCCCTGAACAAGAATCAATTGAAAATATTTGCATATCGCTTAAGGAATATTTTTAATGAATTTTTGAAAATCAGGAAAGCGATCCATGCACTTAGGCAGTGACTTAACTTTTTCGTCAAAAAAGACCCCAAAAGTATCTTGGAATGTCTTGAAATTGTACACAGTCATAGTCAAGCATGCCCTGAACAAGAATCCGTTGAATATATTTGCATATCTCTTGAAGAATATTTTTAATGAACTTTTGAAAATCAGGAAAGCGATCCATGCACTTGGACATTCCAAGTATGTTGGAATGTCTTGAAATTGTACTCAGTCATAGTCAACGACGCCCTGAACAAGAATCCATTGAAAATATTTGCGTATAGTTTAAGGAATATTTTTAAAGAATTTCTGAAAATCAGGAAAGCGATCAATGCACTTAGGCAGTGACTTAACTTTTTCGTCAAAAAAGACCCCAAAAGTATCTTGGAATGTCTTGAAATTGTACACAGTCATAGTCAAGAATGCCCTGAACAAGAATCCGTTGAATATATTTGCATATCTCTTGAAGAATATTTTTAATGAATTTTTGAAAATCCGGAAAGCGATCCATGCACTTGGACATTCCAAGTATGTTGGAATGTCTTGAAATTGTACTCAGTCATAGTCAACGACGCCCTGAACAAGAATCCGTTGAAAATATTTGCATATCGCTTAAGGAATATTTTTAATGAATTTTTGAAAATCAGGAAAGTGATCCATGCACTTAGGCAGTGACTTAACTTTTTTGTCAAAAAAGACCCCAAAAGTATCTTGGAATGTCTTGAAATTGTACACAGTCATAGTCAAGCATGCCCTGAACAAGAATCCATTGAATATATTTGCATATCTCTTGAAGAATATTTTTAATGAATTTTTGAAAATCCGAAAAGCGATCCATGCACTTGGACATTCAAAGTATGTTGGAATGTCTTGAAATTGTACTCAGTCATAGTCAACGACGCCCTGAACAAGAATCAATTGAAAATATTTGCATATCGCTTAAGGAATATTTTTAATGAATTTTTGAAAATCAGGAAAGCGATCCATGCACTTAGGCAGTGACTTAACTTTTTCGTCAAAAAAGACCCCAAAAGTATCTTGGAATGTCTTGAAATTGTACACAGTCATAGTCAAGCATGCCCTGAACAAGAATCCGTTGAATATATTTGCATATCTCTTAAGGAATATTTTTAATGAATTTTTGAAAATGAGGAAAATCTGTGCACTTAGGCAGTGACTTAACTTTTTATTCAAAAAAGACCCCAAAAGTATCTTGGAATGTCTTGAAATTGTACACAGTCATAGTCAAGCATGCCCTGAACAAGAATCCGTTGAATATATTTGCATATCTCTTGAAGAATATTTTTAATGAACTTTTGAAAATCAGGAAAGCGATCCATGCACTTGGACATTCCAAGTATGTTGGAATGTCTTGAAATTGTACTCAGTCATAGTCAACGACGCCCTGAACAAGAATCCGTTGAAAATATTTGCATATCGTTTAAGGAATATTTTTAAAGAATTTCTGAAAATCAGGAAAGCGATCCATGCACTTAGGCAGTGACTTAACTTTTTCGTCAAAAAAGACCCCAAAAGTATCTTGGAATGTCTTGAAATTGTACACAGTCATAGTCAAGAATGCCCTGAACAAGAATCCGTTGAATATATTTGCATATCTCTTGAAGAATATTTTTAATGAATTTTTGAAAATCCGGAAAGCGATCCATGCACTTGGACATTCCAAGTATGTTGGAATGTCTTGAAATTGTACTCGGTCATAGTCAACGACGCCCTGAACAAGAATCCATTGAAAATATTTGCATATCTCTTAAGGAATATTTTTAATGAATTTTTGAAAATGAGGAAAGTCTGTGCACTTAGGCAGTGACTTAACTTTTTATTCAAAAAAGACCCCAAAAGTATCTTGGAATGTCTTGAAATTGTACACAGTCATAGTCAAGCATGCCCTGAACAAGAATCCGTTGAATATATTTGCATATCTCTTGAAGAATATTTTTAATGAACTTTTGAAAATCAGGAAAGCGATCCATGCACTTGGACATTCCAAGTATGTTGGAATGTCTTGAAATTGTACTCAGTCATAGTCAACGACGCCCTGAACAAGAATCCGTTGAAAATATTTGCATATCGTTTAAGGAATATTTTTAAAGAATTTCTGAAAATCAGGAAAGCGATCCATGCACTTAGGCAGTGACTTAACTTTTTCGTCAAAAAAGACCCCAAAAGTATCTTGGAATGTCTTGAAATTGTTCACAGTCATAGTCAAGCATGCCCTGAACAAGAATCCGTTGAATATATTTGCATATCTCTTGAAGAATATTTTTAATGAATTTTTGAAAATCCGGAAAGCGATCCATGCACTTGGACATTCCAAGTATGTTGGAATGTCTTGAAATTGTACTCAGTCATAGTCAACGACGCCCTGAACAAGAATCCATTGAAAATATTTGCATATCTCTTAAGGAATATTTTTAATGAATTTTTGAAAATGATGAAAGTCTGTGCACTTAGGCAGTGACTTAACTTTTTATTCAAAAAAGACCCCAAAGGTATCTTGGAATGTCTTGAAATTGTACACAGTCATAGTCAAGCATGCCCTGAACAAGAATCCGTTGAATATATTTGCATATCTCTTGAAGAATATTTTTAATGAACTTTTGAAAATCAGGAAAGCGATCCATGCACTTGGACATTCCAAGTATGTTGGAATGTCTTGAAATTGTACTCAGTCATAGTCAACGACGCCCTGAACAAGAATCCATTGAAAATATTTGCGTATAGTTTAAGGAATATTTTTAAAGAATTTCTGAAAATCAGGAAAGCGATCAATGCACTTAGGCAGTGACTTAACTTTTTCGTCAAAAAAGACCCCAAAAGTATCTTGGAATGTCTTGAAATTGTACCCAGTCATAGTCAAGAATGCCCTGAACAAGAATCCGTTGAATATGTTTGCATATCTCTTGAAGAATATTTTTAATGAATTTTTGAAAATCCGGAAAACGATCCATGCACTTGGACATTCAAAGTATGTTGGAATGTCTTGAAATTGTACTCAGTCATAGTCAACGACGCCCTGAACAAGAATCAATTGAAAATATTTGCATATCTCTTAAGGAATATTTTTAATGAATTTTTGAAAATGAGGAAAATCTGTGCCCTTAGGCAGTGACTTAACTTTTTATTCAAAAAAGACCCCAAAAGTATCTTGGAATGTCTTGAAATTGTACACAGTCATAGTCAAGCATGCCCTGAACAAGAATCCGTTGAATATATTTGCATATCTCTTGAAGAATATTTTTAATGAACTTTTGAAAATCAGGAAAGCGATCCATGCACTTGGACATTCCAAGTATGTTGGAATGTCTTGAAATTGTACTCAGTCATAGTCAACGACGCCCTGAACAAGAATCCGTTGAAAATATTTGCATATCGTTTAAGGAATATTTTTAAAGAATTTCTGAAAATCAGGAAAGCGATCCATGCACTTAGGCAGTGACTTAACTTTTTCGTCAAAAAAGACCCCAAAAGTATCTTGGAATGTCTTGAAATTGTACACAGTCATAGTCAAGAATGCCCTGAACAAGAATCCGTTGAATATATTTGCATATCTCTTGAAGAATATTTTTAATGAATTTTTGAAAATCCGGAAAGCGATCCATGCACTTGGACATTCCAAGTATGTTGGAATGTCTTGAAATTGTACTCCGTCATAGTCAACGACGCCCTGAACAAGAATCCATTGAAAATATTTGCATATCTCTTAAGGAATATTTTTAATGAATTTTTGAAAATGAGGAAAGTCTGTGCACTTAGGCAGTGACTTAACTTTTTATTCAAAAAAGACCCCAAAAGTATCTTGGAATGTCTTGAAATTGTACACAGTCATAGTCAAGCATGCCCTGAACAAGAATCCGTTGAATATATTTGCATATCTCTTGAAGAATATTTTTAATGAACTTTTGAAAATCAGGAAAGCGATCCATGCACTTGGACATTCCAAGTATGCTGGAATGTCTTGAAATTGTACTCAGTCATAGTCAACGACGCCCTGAACAAGAATCCGTTGAAAATATTTGCATATCGTTTAAGGAATATTTTTAAAGAATTTCTGAAAATCAGGAAAGCGATCCATGCACTTAGGCAGTGACTTAACTTTTTTGTCAAAAAAGACCCCAAAAGTATCTTGGAATGTCTTGAAATTGTACACAGTCATAGTCAAGCATGCCCTGAACAAGAATCCGTTGAATATATTTGCATATCTCTTGAAGAATATTTTTAATGAATTTTTGAAAATCCGAAAAGCGATCCATGCACTTGGACATTCCAAGTATGTTGGAATGTCTTGAAATTGTACTCAGTCATAGTCAACGACGCCCTGAACAAGAATCAATTGAAAATATTTGCATATCTCTTAAGGAATATTTTTAATGAATTTTTGAAAATGAGGAAAGTCTGTGCACTTAGGCAGTGACTTAACTTTTTATTCAAAAAAGACCCCAAAAGTATCTTGGAATGTCTTGAAATTGTACACAGTCATAGTCAAGCATGCCCTGAACAAGAATCCGTTGAATATATTTGCATATCTCTTGAAGAATATTTTTAATGAATTTTTGAAAATCCGAAAAGCGATCCATGCACTTGGACATTCCAAGTATGTTGGAATGTCTTGAAATTGTACTCAGTCATAGTCAACGACGCCCTGAACAAGAATCAATTGAAAATATTTGCATATCTCTTAAGGAATATTTTTAATGAATTTTTGAAAATGAGGAAAGTCTGTGCACTTAGGCAGTGACTTAACTTTTTATTCAAAAAAGACCCCAAAAGTATCTTGGAATGTCTTGAAATTGTACACAGTCATAGTCAAGCATGCCCTGAACAAGAATCCGTTGAATATATTTGCATATCTCTTGAAGAATATTTTTAATGAACTTTTGAAAATCAGGAAAGCGATCCATGCACTTGGACATTCCAAGTATGTTGGAATGTCTTGAAATTGTACTCAGTCATAGTCAACGACGCCCTGAACAAGAATCCGTTGAAAATATTTGCATATCGTTTAAGGAATATTTTTAAAGAATTTCTGAAAATCAGGAAAGCGATCCATGCACTTAGGCAGTGACTTAACTTTTTATTCAAAAAAGACCCCAAAAGTATCTTGGAATGTCTTGAAATTGTACACAGTCATAGTCAAGCATGCCCTGAACAATAATCCGTTGAATATATTTGCATATCTCTTGAAGAATATTTTTAATGAATTTTTGAAAATCCGAAAAGCGATCCATGCACTTGGACATTCCAAGTATGTTGGAATGTCTTGAAATTGTACTCAGTCATAGTCAACGACGCCCTGAACAAGAATCAATTGAAAATATTTGCATATCTCTTAAGGAATATTTTTAATGAATTTTTGAAAATTAGGAAAGCGATCCATGCACTTAGGCAGTGACTTAACTTTTGATGTTTTTGGTTTGTTTTTAAAGCATTAAAGCTGCAGGAGTTCATCCATGTCGCCCAGTCGCTGGAAACAAACGTTTGGACACCGTGGATCACACAGCAGGATATCAGGTGAGACGAAGGAAACGATCCATTTGCCCTGATGCACTTAGTGACTTGACTTTTTTTTCAAAAAAAACCCCAAAAGTAAATTGGAATGTCTTGAAATTGTACACAGTCATAGTCAAGCATGCCCTGAATAAGAATCCGTTGAATATATTTGCATATCTCTTGAAGAATATTTTTAATGAATTTTTGAAAATCCGAAAAGCGATCCATGCACTTGGACATTCCAAGTATGTTGGAATGTCTTGAAATTGTACTCAGTCATAGTCAACGACGCCCTGAACAAGAATCCGTTGAAAATATTTGCATATCGCTTAAGGAATATTTTTAATGAATTTTTGAAAATCAGGAAAGCGATCCATGCACTTAGGCAGTGACTTAACTTTTTCGTCAAAAAAGACCCCAAAAGTATCTTGGAATGTCTTGAAATTGTACACAGTCATAGTCAAGCATGCCCTGAACAAGAATCCGTTGAATATATTTGCATATCTCTTGAGGAATATTTTTAATGAATTTTTGAAAATCAGGAAAGCGATCCATGCACTTGGACATTCCAAGTATGTTGGAATGTCTTGAAATTGTACTCAGTCATAGTCAACGACGCCCTGAACAAGAATCAATTGAAAATATTTGCATATCTCTTAAGGAATATTTTGAATGAATTTTTGAAAATGAGGAAAGTCTGTGCACTTAGGCAGTGACTTAACTTTTTATTCAAAAAAGACCCCAAAAGTATCTTGGAATGTCTTGAAATTGTACACAGTCATAGTCAAGCATGCCCTGAACAAGAATCCGTTGAATATATTTGCATATCTCTTGAAGAATATTTTTAATGAACTTTTGAAAATCAGGAAAGCGATCCATGCACTTGGACATTCCAAGTATGTTGGAATGTCTTGAAATTGTACTCAGTCATAGTCAACGACGCCCTGAACAAGAATCCGTTGAATATATTTGCATATCTCTTGAAGAATATTTTTAATGAATTTTTGAAAATCCGGAAAGCGATCCATGCACTTGGACATTCCAAGTATGTTGGAATGTCTTGAAATTGTACTCAGTCATAGTCAAGCATGCCCTGAACAGAAACCATTGAAAATATTTGCATATCTTTTAAGGAATATTTTTAATGAATTTTTGAAAATGAGGAAAGTCTGTGCACTTAGGCAGTGACTTAACTTTTTATTCAAAAAAGACCCCAAAAGTATCTTGATTTGTCTTGAAATTGTACACAGTCATAGTCAAGCATGCCCTGAACAAGAATCCGTTGAATATATTTGCATATCTCTTGAAGAATATTTTTAATGAACTTTTGAAAATCAGGAAAGCGATCCATGCACTTGGACATTCCAAGTATGTTGGAATGTCTTGAAATTGTACTCAGTCATAGTCAACGACGCCCTGAACAAGAATCCGTTGAAAATATTTGCATATCGTTTAAGGAATATTTTTAAAGAATTTCTGAAAATCAGGAAAGCGATCCATGCACTTAGGCAGTGACTTAACTTTTTCGTCAAAAAAGACCCCAAATGTATCTTGGAATGTCTTGAAATTGTACACAGTCATAGTCAAGCATGCCCTGAACAAGAATCCGTTGAATATATTTGCATATCTCTTGAAGAATATTTTTAATGAACTTTTGAAAATCAGGAAAGCGATCCATGCACTTGGACATTCCAAGTATGTTGGAATGTCTTGAAATTGTACTCAGTCATAGTCAACGACGCCCTGAACAAGAATCCGTTGAAAATATTTGCATATCGCTTAAGGAATATTTTTAATGAATTTTTGAAAATCAGGAAAGCGATCCATGCACTTAGGCAGTGACTTAACTTTTTCGTCAAAAAAGACCCCAAAAGTATCTTGGAATGTCTTGAAATTGTACACAGTCATAGTCAAGCATGCCCTGAACAAGAATCCGTTGAATATATTTGCATATCTCTTGAAGAATATTTTTAATGAATTTTTGAAAATCCGAAAAGCGATCCATGCACTTGGACATTCCAAGTATGTTGGAATGTCTTGAAATTGTACTCAGTCATAGTCAACGACGCTCTGAACGAGAATCAATTGAAAATATTTGCATATCTCTTAAGGAATATTTTTAATGAATTTTTGAAAATGAGGAAAGTCTGTGCACTAAGCCAGTGACTTAACTTTTCATTCAAAAAAGACCCCAAAAGTATCTTGGAATGTCTTGAAATTGTACACAGTCATCGTCAAGCATGCCCTGAACAAGAATCCGTTGAATATATTTGCATATCTCTTGAAGAATATTTTTAATGAACTTTTGAAAATCAGGAAAGCGATCCATGCACTTGGACATTCCAAGTATGTTGGAATGTCTTGAAATTGTACTCAGTCATCGTCAACGACGCCCTGAACAAGAATCCGTTGAAAATATTTGCATATCGTTTAAGGAATATTTTTAAAGAATTTCTGAAAATCAGGAAAGCGATCCATGCACTTAGGCAGTGACTTAACTTTTTCGTCAAAAAAGACCCCAAAAGTATCTTGGAATGTCTTGAAATTGTACACAGTCATAGTCAAGCATGCCCTGAACAAGAATCCGTTGAATATATTTGCATATCTCTTGAAGAATATTTTTAATGAACTTTTGAAAATCAGGAAAGCGATCCATGCACTTGGACATTCCAAGTATGTTGGAATGTCTTGAAATTGTACTCAGCCATAGTCAACGACGCCCTGAACAAGAATCCGTTGAAAATATTTGCATATCGCTTAAGGAATATTTTTAATGAATTTTTGAAAATCAGGAAAGCGATCCATGCACTTAGGCAGTGACTTAACTTTTTCGTCAAAAAAGACCCCAAAAGTATCTTGGAATGTCTTGAAATTGTACACAGTCATAGTCAAGCATGCCCTGAACAAGAATCCGTTGAATATATTTGCATATCTCTTGAAGAATATTTTTAATGAATTTTTGAAAATCCGAAAAGCGATCCATGCACTTGGACATTCCAAGTATGTTGGAATGTCTTGAAATTGTACTCAGTCATAGTCAACGACGCTCTGAACAAGAATCAATTGAAAATATTTGCATATCTCTTAAGGAATATTTTTAATGAATTTTTGAAAATGAGGAAAGTCTGTGCACTAAGCCAGTGACTTAACTTTTCATTCAAAAAAGACCCCAAAAGTATCTTGGAATGTCTTGAAATTGTACACAGTCATAGTCAAGCATGCCCTGAACAAGAATCCGTTGAATATATTTGCATATCTCTTGAAGAATATTTTTAATGAACTTTTGAAAATCAGGAAAGCGATCCATGTACTTGGACATTCAAAGTATGTTGGAATGTCTTGAAATTGTACTCGGTCATAGTCAACGACGCCCTGAACAAAAATCCGTTGAAAATATTTGCATATCGCTTAAGGAATATTTTTAATGAATTTTTGAAAATCAGGAAAGCGATCCATGCACTTAGGCAGTGACTTAACTTTTTCGTCAAAAAAGACCCCAAAAGTATCTTGGAATGTCTTGAAATTGTACACAGTCATAGTCAAGCATGCCCTGAACAAGAATCCGTTGAATATATTTGCATATCTCTTGAAGAATATTTTTAATGAATTTTTGAAAATCCGGAAAGCGATCCATGCACTTGGACATTCCAAGTATGTTGGAATGTCTTGAAATTGTACTCGGTCATAGTCAACGACGCCCTGAACAAGAATCCATTGAAAATATTTGCATATCTCTTAAGGAATATTTTTAATGAATTTTTGAAAATGATGAAAGTCTGTGCACTTAGGCAGTGACTTAACTTTTTATTCAAAAAAGACCCCAAAGGTATCTTGGAATGTCTTGAAATTGTACACAGTCATAGTCAAGCATGCCCTGAACAAGAATATGTTGAATATATTTGCATATCTCTTGAATAATATTTTTAATGAATTTTTGAAAATCCGAAAAGCGATCCATGCACTTGGACATTCCAAGTATGTTGGAATGTCTTGAAATTGTACTCAGTCATAGTCAACGACGCCCTGAACAAGAATCAATTGAAAATATTTGCATATCTCTTAAGGAATATTTTTAATGAATTTTTGAAAATGATGAAAGTCTGTGCACTTAGGCAGTGACTTAACTTTTTATTCAAAAAAGACCCCAAAGGTATCTTGGAATGTCTTGAAATTGTACACAGTCATAGTCAAGCATGCCCTGCACAAGAATATGTTGAATATATTTGCATATCTCTTGAATAATATTTTTAATGAATTTTTGAAAATCCGAAAAGCGATCCATGCACTTGGACATTCCAAGTATGTTGGAATGTCTTGAAATTGTACTCAGTCATAGTCAACGACGCCCTGAACAAGAATCAATTGAAAATATTTGCATATCTCTTAAGGAATATTTTTAATGAATTTTTGAAAATGAGGAAAGTCTGTGCACTTAGGCAGTGACTTAACTTTTTATTCAAAAAAGACCCCAAAAGTATCTTGGAATGTCTTGAAATTGTACTCAGTCATAGTCAACGACGCCCTGAACAAGAATCCGTTGAAAATATTTGCATATCGTTTAAGGAATATTTTTAAAGAATTTCTGAAAATCAGGAAAGCGATCCATGCACTTAGGCAGTGACTTAACTTTTTTGTCAAAAAAGACCCCAAAAGTATCTTGGAATGTCTTGAAATTGTACACAGTCATAGTCAAGCATGCCCTGAACAAGAATCCGTTGAATATATTTGCATATCTCTTGAAGAATATTTTTAATGAACTTTTGAAAATCAGGAAAGCGATCCATGCACTTGGACATTCCAAGTATGTTGGAATGTCTTGAAATTGTACTCAGTCATAGTCAACGACGCCCTGAACAAGAATCCGTTGAAAATATTTGCATATCGTTTAAGGAATATTTTTAAAGAATTTCTGAAAATCAGGAAAGCGATCCATGCACTTAGGCAGTGACTTAACTTTTTCGTCAAAAAAGACCCCAAAAGTATCTTGGAATGTCTTGAAATTGTACACAGTCATAGTCAAGAATGCCCTGAACAAGAATCCGTTGAATATATTTGCATATCTCTTAAAGAATATTTTTAATGAATTTTTGAAAATCCGGAAAGCGATCCATGCACTTGGACATTCCAAGTATGTTGGAATGTCTTGAAATTGTACTCAGTCATATTCAACGACGCCCTGAACAAGAATCCGTTGAAAATATTTGCATATCGCTTAAGGAATATTTTTAATGAATTTTTGAAAATCAGGAAAGCGATCCATGCACTTAGGCAGTGACTTAACTTTTTATTCAAAAAAGACCCCTAAAGTATCTTGGAATGTCTTGAAATTGTACACAGTCATAGTCAAGCATGCCCTGAACAAGAATCCGTTGAATATATTTGCATATCTCTTGAAGAATATTTTTAATGAATTTTTGAAAATCCGAAAAGCGATCCATGCACTTGGACATTCCAAGTATGTTGGAATGTCTTGAAATTGTACACAGTCATAGTCAAGCATGCCCTGAACAAGAATCCGTTGAATATATTTGCATATCTCTTAAAGAATATTTTTAATGAATTTTTGAAAATCCGGAAAGCGATCCATGCACTTGGACATTCCAAGTATGTTGGAATGTCTTGAAATTGTACTCAGTCATATTCAACGACGCCCTGAACAAGAATCCGTTGAAAATATTTGCATATCGCTTAAGGAATATTTTTAATGAATTTTTGAAAATCAGGAAAGCGATCCATGCACTTAGGCAGTGACTTAACTTTTTCGTCAAAAAAGACCCCAAAAGTATCTTGGAATGTCTTGAAATTGTACACAGTCATAGTCAAGCATGCCCTGAACAAGAATCCGTTGAATATATTTGCATATCTCTTGAAGAATATTTTTAATGAACTTTTGAAAATCAGGAAAGCGATCCATGCACTTGGACATTCCAAGTATGTTGGAATGTCTTGAAATTGTACTCGGTCATAGTCAACGACGCCCTGAACAAGAATCCATTGAAAATATTTGCATATCTCTTAAGGAATATTTTTAATGAATTTTTGAAAATGATGAAAGTCTGTGCACTTAGGCAGTGACTTAACTTTTTATTCAAAAAAGACCCCAAAGGTATCTTGGAATGTCTTGAAATTGTACACAGTCATAGTCAAGCATGCCCTGAACAAGAATCCGTTGAATATATTTGCATATCTCTTGAAGAATATTTTTAATGAACTTTTGAAAATCAGGAAAAGGATCCATGCACTTGGACATTCCAAGTATGTTGGAATGTCTTGAAATTGTACTCAGTCATAGTCAACGACGCCCTGAACAAGAATCCGTTGAAAATATTTGCATATCGCTTAAGGAATATTTTTTATGAATTTTTGAAAATCAGGAAAGCGATCCATGCACTTAGGCAGTGACTTAACTTTTTTGTCAAAAAAGACCCCAAAAGTATCTGGAATGTCTTGAAATTGTACACAGTCATAGTCAAGCATGCCCTGAACAAGAATCCGTTGAATATATTTGCATATCTCTTGAAGAATATTTTTAATGAATTTTTGAAAATCCGAAAAGCGATCCATGCACTTGGACATTCCAAGTATGTTGGAATGTCTTGAAATTGTACTCAGTCATAGTCAACGACGCCCTGAACAAGAATCAATTGAAAATATTTGCATATCTCTTAAGGAATATTTTTAATGAATTTTTGAAAATGAGGAAAGTCTGTGCACTTAGGCAGTGACTTAACTTTTTATTCAAAAAAGACCCCAAAAGTATCTTGGAATGTCTTGAAATTGTACACAGTCATAGTCAAGCATGCCCTGAACAAGAATCCGTTGAATATATTTGCATATCTCTTGCAGAATATTTTTAATGAACTTTTGAAAATCAGGAAAGCGATCCATGCACTTGGACATTCCAAGTATGTTGGAATGTCTTGAAATTGTACTCAGTCATAGTCAACGACGCCCTGAACAAGAATCCGTTGAAAATATTTGCATATCGTTTAAGGAATATTTTTAAAGAATTTCTGAAAATCAGGAAAGCGATCCATGCACTTAGGCAGTGACTTAACTTTTTCGTCAAAAAAGACCCCAAAAGTATCTTGGAATGTCTTGAAATTGTACACAGTCATAGTCAAGCATGCCCTGAACAAGAATCCGTTGAATATATTTGCATATCTCTTGAAGAATATTTTTAATGAATTTTTGAAAATCCGGAAAGCGATCCATGCACTTGGACATTCCAAGTATGTTGGAATGTCTTGAAATTGTACTCGGTCATAGTCAACGACGCCCTGAACAAGAATCCATTGAAAATATTTGCATATCTCTTAAGGAATATTTTTAATGAATTTTTGAAAATGATGAAAGTCTGTGCACTGAGGCAGTGACTTAACTTTTTATTCAAAAAAGACCCCAAAGGTATCTTGGAATGTCTTGAAATTGTACACAGTCATAGTCAAGCATGCCCTGAACAAGAATCCGTTGAATATATTTGCATATCTCTTGAAGAATATTTTTAATGAACTTTTGAAAATCAGGAAAGCGATCCATGCACTTGGACATTCCAAGTATGTTGGAATGTCTTGAAATTGTACTCAGTCATAGCCAACGACGCCCTGAACAAGAATCCGTTGAAAATATTTGCATATCGTTTAAGGAATATTTTTAAAGAATTTCTGAAAATCAGGAAAGCGATCCATGCACTTAGGCAGTGACTTAACTTTTTCGTCAAAAAAGACCCCAAAAGTATCTTGGAATGTCTTGAAATTGTACACAGTCATAGTCAAGAATGCCCTGAACAAGAATCCGTTGAATATATTTGCATATCTCTTGAAGAATATTTTGAATGAACTTTTGAAAATCAGGAAAGCGATCCATGCACTTGGACATTCCAAGTATGTTGGAATGTCTTGGAATTGTACTCAGTCATAGTCAACGACGCCCTGAACAAGAATCCGTTGCAAATATTTGCACATCGTTTAAGGAATATTTTTAAAGAATTTCTGAAAATCAGGAAAGCGATCCATGCACTTAGGCAGTGACTTAACTTTTTCGTCAAAAAAGACCCCAAAAGTATCTTGGAATGTCTTGAAATTGTACACAGTCATAGTCAAGAATGCCCTGAACAAGAATCCGTTGAATATATTTGCATATCTCTTGAAGAATATTTTTAATGAATTTTTGAAAATCCGGAAAGCGATCCATGCACTTGGACATTCCAAGTATGTTGGAATGTCTTGAAATTGTACTCGGTCATAGTCAACGACGCCCTGAACAAGAATCCATTGAAGATATTTGCATATCTCTTAAGGAATATTTTTAATGAATTTTTGAAAATGATGAAAGTCTGTGCACTGAGGCAGTGACTTAACTTTTTATTCAAAAAAGACCCCAAAGGTATCTTGGAATGTCTTGAAATTGTACACAGTCATAGTCAAGAATGCCCTGAACAAGAATCCGTTGAATATATTTGCATATCTCTTGAAGAATATTTTTAATGAATTTTTGAAAATCCGGAAAGCGATCCATGCCCTTGGACATTCCAAGTATGTTGGAATATCTTGAAATTGTACTCGGTCATAGTCAACGACGCCCTGAACAAGAATCCATTGAAAATATTTGCATATCTCTTAAGGAATATTTTTAATGAATTTTTGAAAATGATGAAAGTCTGTGCACTTAGGCAGTGACTTAACTTTTTATTCAAAAAAGACCCCAAAGGTATCTTGGAATGTCTTGAAATTGTACACAGTCATAGTCAAGCATGCCCTGAACAAGAATCCGTTGAATATATTTGCATATCTCTTGAAGAATATTTTTAATGAACTTTTGAAAATCAGGAAAGCGATCCATGCACTTGGACATTCCAAGTATGTTGGAATGTCTTGAAATTGTACTCAGTCATAGTCAACGACGCCCTGAACAAGAATCCGTTGAAAATATTTGCATATCGCTTAAGGAATATTTCTAATGAATTTTTGAAAATCAGGAAAGCGATCCATGCACTAAGGCAGTGACTTAACTTTTTTGTCAAAAAAGACCCCAAAAGTATCTTGGAATGTCTTGAAATTGTACACAGTCATAGTCAAGCATGCCCTGAACAAGAATCCGTTGAATATATTTGCATATCTCTTGAAGAATATTTTTAATGAACTTTTGAAAATCAGGAAAGCGATCCATGCACTTGGACATTCCAAGTATGTTGGAATGTCTTGAAATTGTACTCAGTCATAGTCAACGACGCCCTGAACAAGAATCAATTGAGAATATTTGCATATCGTTTAAGGAATATTTTTAAAGAATTTCTGAAAATCAGGAAAGCGATCCATGCACTTAGGCAGTGACTTAACTTTTTTGTCAAAAAAGACCCCAAAAGTATCTTGGAATGTCTTGAAATTGTACACAGTCATAGTCAAGCATGCCCTGAACAAGAATCCGTTGAATATATTTGCATATCTCTTGAAGAATATTTTTAATGAACTTTTGAAAATCAGGAAAGCGATCCATGCACTTGGACATTCCAAGTATGTTGGAATGTCTTGAAATTGTACTCAGTCATAGCCAACGACGCCCTGAACAAGAATCCGTTGAAAATATTTGCATATCGTTTAAGGAATATTTTTAAAGAATTTCTGAAAATCAGGAAAGCGATCCATGCACTTAGGCAGTGACTTAACTTTTTCGTCAAAAAAGACCCCAAAAGTATCTTGGAATGTCTTGAAATTGTACACAGTCATAGTCAAGAATGCCCTGAACAAGAATCCGTTGAATATATTTGCATATCTCTTGAAGAATATTTTTAATGAATTTTTGAAAATCCGGAAAGCGATCCATGCCCTTGGACATTCCAAGTATGTTGGAATATCTTGAAATTGTACTCGGTCATAGTCAACGACGCCCTGAACAAGAATCCATTGAAAATATTTGCATATCTCTTAAGGAATATTTTTAATGAATTTTTGAAAATGATGAAAGTCTGTGCACTTAGGCAGTGACTTAACTTTTTATTCAAAAAAGACCCCAAAGGTATCTTGGAATGTCTTGAAATTGTACACAGTCATAGTCAAGCATGTCCTGAACAAGAATCCGTTGAATATATTTGCATATCTCTTGAAGAATATTTTTAATGAACTTTTGAAAATCAGGAAAGCGATCCATGCACTTGGACATTCCAAGTATGTTGGAATGTCTTGAAATTGTACTCAGTCATAGTCAACGACGCCCTGAACAAGAATCCGTTGAAAATATTTGCATATCGCTTAAGGAATATTTCTAATGAATTTTTGAAAATCAGGAAAGCGATCCATGCACTAAGGCAGTGACTTAACTTTTTTGTCAAAAAAGACCCCAAAAGTATCTTGGAATGTCTTGAAATTGTACACAGTCATAGTCAAGCATGCCCTGAACAAGAATCCGTTGAATATATTTGCATATCTCTTGAAGAATATTTTTAATGAACTTTTGAAAATCAGGAAAGCGATCCATGCACTTGGACATTCCAAGTATGTTGGAATGTCTTGAAATTGTACTCAGTCATAGTCAACGACGCCCTGAACAAGAATCAATTGAGAATATTTGCATATCGTTTAAGGAATATTTTTAAAGAATTTCTGAAAATCAGGAAAGCGATCCATGCACTTAGGCAGTGACTTAACTTTTTCGTCAAAAAAGACCCCAAAAGTATCTTGGAATGTCTTGAAATTGTACACAGTCATAGTCAAGAATGCCCTGAACAAGAATCCGTTGAATATATTTGCATATCTCTTGAAGAATATTTTTAATGAATTTTTGAAAATCCGAAAAGCGATCCATGCACTTGGACATTCCAAGTATGTTGGAATGTCTTGAAATTGTACTTGGTCATAGTCAACGACGCCCTGAACAAGAATCCATTGAAAATATTTGCATATCTCTTAAGGAATATTTTTAATGAATTTTTGAAAATGAGGAATTTCTGTGCACTTAGGCAGTGACTTAACTTTTTATTCAAAAAAGACCCCAAAAGTATCTTGGAATGTCTTGAAATTGTACACAGTCATAGTCAAGCATGCCCTGAACAAGAATCCGTTGAATATATTTGCATATCTCTTGAAGAATATTTTTAATGAACTTTTGAAAATCAGGAAAGCGATCCATGTACTTGGACATTCAAAGTATGTTGGAATGTCTTGAAATTGTACTCGGTCATAGTCAACGACGCCCTGAACAAGAATCCGTTGAAAATATTTGCATATCGCTTAAGGAATATTTTTAATGAATTTTTGAAAATCAGGAAAGCGATCCATGCACTTAGGCAGTGACTTAACTTTTTATTCAAAAAAGACCCCAAAAGTATCTTGGAATGTCTTGAAATTGTACACAGTCATAGTCAAGCATGCCCTGAACAAGAATCCGTTGAATATATTTGCATATCTCTTGAAGAATATTTTTAATGAACTTTTGAAAATCAGGAAAGCGATCCATGCACTTGGACATTCCAAGTATGTTGGAATGTCTTGAAATTGTACTCAGTCATAGTCAACGACGCCCTGAACAAGAATCCGTTGAAAATATTTGCATATCGTTTAAGGAATATTTTTAAAGAATTTCTGAAAATCAGGAAAGCGATCCATGCACTTAGGCAGTGACTTAACTTTTTCATCAAAAAAGACCCCAAAGGTAACTTGGAATGTCTTGAAATTGTACACAGTCATAGTCAAGCATGCCCTGAACAAGAATCCGTTGAATATATTTGCATATCTCTTGAAGAATATTTTTAATGAACTTTTGAAAATCAGGAAAGCGATCCATGCACTTGGACATTCCAAGTATGTTGGAATGTCTTGAAATTGTACTCAGTCATAGCCAATGACGCCCTGAACAAGAATCCGTTGAAAATATTTGCATATCGTTTAAGGAATATTTTTAAAGAATTTCTGAAAATCAGGAAAGCGATCCATGCACTTAGGCAGTGACTTAACTTTTTCTTCAAAAAAGACCCCAAAAGTATCTTGGAATGTCTTGAAATTGTACACAGTCATAGTCAAGAATGCCCTGAACAAGAATCCGTTGAATATATTTGCATATCTCTTGAAGAATATTTTTAATGAATTTTTGAAAATCCGGAAAGCGATCCATGCACTTGGACATTCCAAGTATGTTGGAATGTCTTGAAATTGTACTCGGTCATAGTCAACGACGCCCTGAACAAGAATCCATTGAAAATATTTGCATATCTCTTAAGGAATATTTTTAATGAATTTTTGAAAATGATGAAAGTCTGTGCACTTAGACAGTGTCTTAACTTTTTATTCAAAAAAGACCCCAGGTATCTTGGAATGTCTTGAAATTGTACACAGTCATAGTCAAGCATGCCCTGAACAAGAATCCGTTGAATATATTTGCATATCTCTTGAAGAATATTTTTAATGAATTTTTGAAAATCCGAAAAGCGATCCATGCACTTGGACATTCCAAGTATGTTGGAATGTCTTGAAATTGTACTCAGTCATAGTCAACGACGCCCTGAACAAGAATCCGTTGAAAGTATTTGCATATCGCTTAAGGAATATTTCTAATGAATTTTTGAAAATCAGGAAAGCGATCCATGCACTTAGGCAGTGACTTAACTTTTTTGTCAAAAAAGACCCCAAAAGTATCTTGGAATGTCTTGAAATTGTACACAGTCATAGTCAAGCATGCCCTGAACAAGAATCCGTTGAATATATTTGCATATCTCTTGAAGAATATTTTTAATGAATTTTTGAAAATCCGAAAAGCGATCCATGCACTTGGACATTCCAAGTATGTTGGAATGTCTTGAAATTGTACTCAGTCATAGTCAACGAAGCCCTGAACAAGAATCAATTGAAAATATTTGCATATCTCTTAAGGAATATTTTTAATGAATTTTTGAAAATGAGGAAAGTCTGTGCACTTAGGCAGTGACTTAACTTTTTATTCAAAAAAGACCCCAAAAGTATCTTGGAATGTCTTGAAATTGTACACAGTCATAGTCAAGAATGCCCTGAACAAGAATCCGTTGAATATATTTGCATATCTCTTGAAGAATATTTTTAATGAATTTTTGAAAATCCGGAAAGCGATCCATGCACTTGGACATTCCAAGTATGTTGGAATGTCTTGAAATTGTACTCGGTCATAGTCAACGACGCCCTGAACAAGAATCCATTGAAAATATTTGCATATCTCTTAAGGAATATTTTTAATGAATTTTTGAAAATGATGAAAGTCTGTGCACTTAGGCAGTGACTTAACTTTTTATTCAAAAAAGACCCCAAAGGTATCTTGGAATGTCTTGAAATTGTACACAGTCATAGTCAAGCATGCCCTGAACAAGAATCCGTTGAATATATTTGCATATCTCTTGAAGAATATTTTTAATGAACTTTTGAAAATCAGGAAAGCGATCCATGCACTTGGACATTCCAAGTATGTTGGAATGTCTTGAAATTGTACTCAGTCATAGTCAACGATGCCCTGAACAAGAATCCGTTGAAAATATTTGCATATCGCTTAAGGAATATTTTTAATGAATTTTTGAAAATCAGGAAAGCGATCCATGCACTTAGGCAGTGACTTAACTTTTTTGTCAAAAAAGACCCCAAAAGTATCTTGGAATGTCTTGAAATTGTACACAGTCATAGTCAAGCATGCCCTGAACAAGAATCCGTTGAATATATTTGCATATCTCTTGAAGAATATTTTTAATGAATTTTTGAAAATCCGAAAAGCGATCCATGCACTTGGACATTCCAAGTATGTTGGAATGTCTTGAAATTGTACTCAGTCATAGTCAACGACGCCCTGAACAAGAATCAATTGAAAATATTTGCATATCTCTTAAGGAAAATTTTAATGAATTTTTGAAAATGAGGAAAGTCTGTGCACTTAGGCAGTGACTTAACTTTTTATTCAAAAAAGACCCCAAAAGTATCTTGGAATGTCTTGAAATTGTACACAGTCATAGTCAAGCATGCCCTGAACAAGAATCCGTTGAATATATTTGCATATCTCTTGAAGAATATTTTTAATGAACTTTTGAAAATCAGGAAAGCGATCCATGCACTTGGACATTCCAAGTATGTTGGAATGTCTTGAAATTGTACTCAGTCATAGTCAACGACACCCTGAACAAGAATCCGTTGAAAATATTTGCATATCGTTTAAGGAATATTTTTAAAGAATTTCTGAAAATCAGGAAAGCGATCCATGCACTTAGGCAGTGACTTAACTTTTTCGTCAAAAAAGACCCCAAAAGTATCTTGGAATGTCTTGAAATTGTACACAGTCATAGTCAAGCATGCCCTGAACTAGAATCCGTTGAATATATTTGCATATCTCTTGAAGAATATTTTTAATGAATTTTTGAAAATCAGGAAAGCGATCCATGCACTTGGACATTCCAAGTATGTTGGAATGTCTTGAAATTGTACTCGGTCATAGTCAACGACGCCCTGAACAAGAATCCATTGAAAATATTTGCATATCTCTTAAGGAATATTTTTAATGAATTTTTGAAAATGATGAAAGTCTGTGCACTTAGGCAGTGACTTAACTTTTTATTCAAAAAAGACCCCAAAGGTATCTTGGAATGTCTTGAAATTGTACACAGTCATAGTCAAGCATGCCCTGAACAAGAATCCGTTGAATATATTTGCATATCTCTTGAAGAATATTTTTAATGAACTTTTGAAAATCAGGAAAGCGATCCATGCACTTGGACATTCCAAGTATGTTGGAATGTCTTGAAATTGTAATCAGTCATAGTCAACGACGCCCTGAACAAGAATCCGTTGAAAATATTTGCATATCGCTTAAGGAATATTTTTAATGAATTTTTGAAAATCAGGAAAGCGATCCATGCACTTAGGCAGTGACTTAACTTTTTTGTCAAAAAAGACCCCAAAAGTATCTTGGAATGTCTTGAAATTGTACACAGTCATAGTCAAGCATGCCCTGAACAAGAATCTGTTGAATATATTTGCATATCTCTTGAAGAATATTTTTAATGAATTTTTGAAAATCCGAAAAGCGATCCATGCACTTGGACATTCCAAGTATGTTGGAATGTCTTGAAATTGTACTCAGTCATAGTCAACGACGCCCTGAACAAGAATCAATTGAAAATATTTGCATATCTCTTAAGGAAAATTTTAATGAATTTTTGAAAATGAGGAAAGTCTGTGCACTTAGGCAGTGACTTAACTTTTTATTCAAAAAAGACCCCAAAAGTATCTTGGAATGTCTTGAAATTGTACACAGTCATAGTCATGCATGCCCTGAACAAGAATCCGTTGAATTTATTTGCATATCTCTTGAAGAATATTTTTAATGAACTTTTGAAAATCAGGAAAGCGATCCATGCACTTGGACATTCCAAGTATGTTGGAATGTCTTGAAATTGTACTCAGTCATAGTCAACGACGCCCTGAACAAGAATCCGTTGAAAATATTTGCATATCGTTTAAGGAATATTTTTAAAGAATTTCTGAAAATCAGGAAAGCGATCCATGCACTTAGGCAGTGACTTAACTTTTTCGTCAAAAAAGACCCCAAAAGTATCTTGGAATGTCTTGAAATTGTACACAGTCATAGTCAAGCATGCCCTGAACAAGAATCCGTTGAATATATTTGCATATCTCTTGAAGAATATTTTTAATGAATTTTTGAAAATCCGGAAAGCGATCCATGCACTTGGACATTCCAAGTATGTTGGAATGTCTTGAAATTGTACTCGGTCATAGTCAACGACGCCCTGAACAAGAATCCATTGAAAATATTTGCATATCTCAAAAGGAATATTTTTAATGAATTTTTGAAAATGATGAAAGTCTGTGCACTTAGGCAGTGACTTAACTTTTTATCCAAAAAAGACCCCAAAGGTATCTTGGAATGTCTTGAAATTGTACACAGTCATAGTCAAGCATGCCCTAAACAAGAATCCGTTGAATATATTTGCATATCTCTTGAAGAATATTTTTAATGAACTTTTGAAAATCAGGAAAGCGATCCATGCACTTGGACATTCCAAGTATGTTGGAATGTCTTGAAATTGTACTCAGTCATAGTCAACGACGCCCTGAACAAGAATCCGTTGAAAATATTTGCATATCGCTTAAGGAATATTTTTAATGAATTTTTGAAAATCAGGAAAGCGATCCATGCACTTAGGCAGTGACTTAACTTTTTTGTCAAAAAAGACCCCAAAAGTATCTTGGAATGTCTTGAAATTGTACACAGTCATAGTCAAGCATGCCTTGAACAAGAATCCGTTGAATATATTTGCATATCTCTTGAAGAATATTTTTAATAAATTTTTGAAAATCAGGAAAGCGATCCATGCACTTGGACATTCCAAGTATGTTGGAATGTCTTGAAATTGTACTCAGTCATAGTCAACGACGCCCTGAACAAGAATCAATTGAAAATATTTGCATATCTCTTAAGGAATATTTTTAATGAATTTTTGAAAATGAGGAAAGTCTGTGCACTTAGGCAGTGACTTAACTTTTTATTCAAAAAAGACCCCAAAAGTATCTTGGAATGTCTTGAAATTGTACACAGTCATAGTCAAGCATGCCCTGAACAAGAATCCGTTGAATATATTTGCATATCTCTTGAAGAATATTTTTAATGAACTTTTGAAAATCAGGAAAGCGATCCATGTACTTGGACATTCAAAGTATGTTGGAATGTCTTGAAATTGTACTCGGTCATAGTCAACGACGCCCTGAACAAGAATCCGTTGAAAATATTTGCATGTCGCTTAAGGAATATTTTTAATGAATTTTTGAAAATCAGGAAAGCGATCCATGCACTTAGGCAGTGACTTAACTTTTTCGTCAAAAAAGACCCCAAAAGTATCTTGGAATGTCTTGAAATTGTACACAGTCATAGTCAAGCATGCCCTGAACAAGAATCCGTTGAATATATTTGCATATCTCTTGAAGAATATTTTTAATGAATTTTTGAAAATCCGGAAAGCGATCCATGCACTTGGACATTCCAAGTATGTTGGAATGTCTTGAAATTGTACTTGGTCATAGTCAACGATGCCCTGAACAAGAATCCATTGAAAATATTTGCATATCTCTTAAGGAATATTTTTAATGAATTTTTGAAAATGATGAAAGTCTGTGCACTTAGGCAGTGACTTAACTTTTTATTCAAAAAAGACCCCAAAGGTATCTTGGAATGTCTTGAAATTGTACACAGTCATAGTCAAGCATGCCTTGAACAAGAATCCGTTGAATATATTTGCATATCTCTTGAAGAATATTTTTAATGAACTTTTGAAAATCAGGAAAGCGATCCATGCACTTGGACACTCCAAGTATGTTGGAATGTCTTGAAATTGTACTCAGTCATAGTCAACGACGCCCTGAACAAGAATCCGTTGAAAATATTTGCATATCGTTTAAGGAATATTTTTAAAGAATTTCTGAAAATCAGGAAAGCGATCCATGCACTTAGGCAGTGACTAAACTTTTTTGTCAAAAAAGACCCCAAAAGTATCTTGGAATGTCTTGAAATTGTACACAGTCATAGTCAAGCATGCCCTGAACAAGAATATGTTGAATATATTTGCATATCTCTTGAAGAATATTTTTAATGAATTTTTGAAAATCCGAAAAGCGATCCATGCACTTGGACATTCCAAGTATGTTGGAATGTCTTGAAATTGTACTCAGTCATAGTCAACGATGCCCTGAACAAGAATCAATTGAAAATATTTGCATATCTCTTGAAGAATATTTTTAATGAATTTTTGAAAATCAGGAAAGCGATCCATGCACTTAGGCAGTGACTTAACTTTTTGGTCAAAAAAGACCCCAAAAGTATCTTGGAATGTCTTGAAATTGTACACAGTCATAGTCAAGCATGCCCTGAACAAGAATCCGTTGAATATATTTGCATATCTCTTGAAGAATATTTTTAATGAACTTTTGAAAATCAGGAAAGCGATCCATGCACTTGGACATTCCAAGTATGTTGGAATGTCTTGAAATTGTACTCAGTCATAGTCAACGACGCCCTGAACAAGAATCCGTTGAAAATATTTGCATATCGCTTAAGGAATATTTTTAATGAATTTTTGAAAATCAGGAAAGCGATCCATGCACTTATGCAGTGACTTAACTTTTTTGTCAAAAAAGACCCCAAAAGTATCTTGGAATGTCTTGAAATTGTACACAGTCATAGTCAAGCATGCCCTGAACAAGAATCCGTTGAATATATTTGCATATCTCTTGAAGAATATTTTTAATGAATTTTTGAAAATCCGAAAAGCGATCCATGCACTTGGACATTCCAAGTATGTTGGAATGTCTTTAAATTGTACTCAGTCATAGTCAACGACGCCCTGAACAAGAATCAATTGAAAATATTTGCATATCGCTTAAGGAATATTTTAAATGAATTTTTGAAAATCAGGAAAGCGATCCATGCACTTAGGCAGTGACTTAACTTTTTATTCAAAAAAGACCCCAAAAGTATCTTGGAATGTCTTGAAATTGTACACAGTCATAGTCAAGCATGCCCTGAACAAGAATCCGTTGAATATATTTGCATATCTCTTGAAGAATATTTTTAATGAATTTTTGAAAATCCGAAAAGCGATCCATGCACTTGGACATTCCAAGTATGTTGGAATGTCTTGAAATTGTACTCAGTCATAGTCAACGACGCCCTGAACAAGAATCAATTGAAAATATTTGCATATCTCTTAAGGTATATTTTTAATGAATTTTTGAAAATTAGGAAAGCGATCCATGCACTTAGGCAGTGACTTAACTTTTGATGTTTTTGGTTTGTTTTTAAAGCATTAAAGCTGCAGGAGTTCATCCATGTCGCCCAGTCGCTGGAAACAAACGTTTGGACACCGTGGATCACACAGCAGGATATCAGGTGAGACGAAGGAAACGATCCATTTGCCCTGATGCACTTAGTGACTTGACTTTTTTTTCAAAAAAAACCCCAAAAGTAAATTGGAATGTCTTGAAATTGTACACAGTCATAGTCAAGCATGCCCTGAATAAGAATCCGTTGAATATATTTGCATATCTCTTGAAGAATATTTTTAATGAATTTTTGAAAATCCGGAAAGCGATCCATGCACTTGGACATTCCAAGTATGTTGGAATGTCTTGAAATTGTACTCAGTCATAGTCAACGACGCCCTGAACAAGAATCCGTTGAAAATATTTGTATATCGCTTAAGGAATATTTTTAATGAATTTTTGAAAATCAGGAAAGCGATCCATGCACTTAGGCAGTGACTTAACTTTTTCGTCAAAAAAGACCCCAAAAGTATCTTGGAATGTCTTGAAATTGTACACAGTCATAGTCAAGCATGCCCTGAACAAGAATCCGTTGAATATATTTGCATATCTCTTGAGGAATATTTTTAATGAATTTTTGAAAATCAGGAAAGCGATCCATGCACTTGGACATTCCAAGTATGTTGGAATGTCTTTAAATTGTACTCAGTCATAGTCAACGACGCCCTGAACAAGAATCAATTGAAAATATTTGCATATCGCTTAAGGAATATTTTAAATGAATTTTTGAAAATCAGGAAAGCGATCCATGCACTTAGGCAGTGACTTAACTTTTTATTCAAAAAAGACCCCAAAAGTATCTTGGAATGTCTTGAAATTGTACACAGTCATAGTCAAGCATGCCCTGAACAAGAATCCGTTGAATATATTTGCATATCTCTTGAAGAATATTTTTAATGAATTTTTGAAAATCCGAAAAGCGATCCATGCACTTGGACATTCCAAGTATGTTGGAATGTCTTGAAATTGTACTCAGTCATAGTCAACGACGCCCTGAACAAGAATCAATTGAAAATATTTGCATATCTCTTAAGGTATATTTTTAATGAATTTTTGAAAATTAGGAAAGCGATCCATGCACTTAGGCAGTGACTTAACTTTTGATGTTTTTGGTTTGTTTTTAAAGCATTAAAGCTGCAGGAGTTCATCCATGTCGCCCAGTCGCTGGAAACAAACGTTTGGACACCGTGGATCACACAGCAGGATATCAGGTGAGACGAAGGAAACGATCCATTTGCCCTGATGCACTTAGTGACTTGACTTTTTTTTCAAAAAAAACCCCAAAAGTAAATTGGAATGTCTTGAAATTGTACACAGTCATAGTCAAGCATGCCCTGAATAAGAATCCGTTGAATATATTTGCATATCTCTTGAAGAATATTTTTAATGAATTTTTGAAAATCCGGAAAGCGATCCATGCACTTGGACATTCCAAGTATGTTGGAATGTCTTGAAATTGTACTCAGTCATAGTCAACGACGCCCTGAACAAGAATCCGTTGAAAATATTTGTATATCGCTTAAGGAATATTTTTAATGAATTTTTGAAAATCAGGAAAGCGATCCATGCACTTAGGCAGTGACTTAACTTTTTCGTCAAAAAAGACCCCAAAAGTATCTTGGAATGTCTTGAAATTGTACACAGTCATAGTCAAGCATGCCCTGAACAAGAATCCGTTGAATATATTTGCATATCTCTTGAGGAATATTTTTAATGAATTTTTGAAAATCAGGAAAGCGATCCATGCACTTAGGCAGTGACTTAACTTTTGATGTTTTTGGGTTGTTTTTAAAGAATTAAAGCTGCAGGAGTTCATCCATGTCGTCCAGTCGCTGGAAACAAACGTTTGGACACCGTGGATCACACAGCAGGATATCAGGTGAGACGAAGGAAACGATCCATTTGCCCTGATGCACTTAGTGACTTGACTTTTTTTTCAAAAAAAAACCCAAAAGTAAATTGGAATGTCTTGAAATTGTACTCAGTCATAGTCAACGACGCCCTGAACAAGAATCAATTGAAAATATTTGCATATCTCTTAAGGAATATTTTTAATGAATTTTTGAAAATGAGGAAAGTCTGTGCACTTAGGCAGTGACTTAACTTTTCATTCAAAAAAGACCCCAAAAGTATCTTGGAATGTCTTGAAATTGTACACAGTCATAGTCAAGCATGCCCTGAACAAGAATCCGTTAAATATATTTGCATATCTCTTGAAGAATATTTTTAATGAACTTTTGAAAATCAGGAAAGCGATCCATGCACTTGGACATTCCAAGTATGTTGGAATGTCTTGAAATTGTACTCAGTCATAGTCAACGACGCCCTGAACAAGAATCCGTTGAAAATATTTGCATATCGTTTAAGGAATATTTTTAAAGAATTTCTGAAAATCAGGAAAGCGATCCATGCACTTAGGCAGTGACTTAACTTTTTCGTCAAAAAAGACCCCAAAAGTATCTTGGAATGTCTTGAAATTGTACACAGTCATAGTCAAGCATGCCCTGAACAAGAATCCGTTGAACATATTTGCATATCTCTTGAAGAATATTTTTAATGAATTTTTGAAAATCCGGAAAGCGATCCATGCACTTGGACATTCCAAGTATGTTGGAATGTCTTGAAATTGTACTCAGTCATAGTCAACAACGCCCTGAACAAGAATCCATTGAAAATATTTGCATATCTCTTAAGGAATATTTTTAATGAATTTTTGAAAATGAGGAAAGTCTGTGCACTTAGGCAGTGACTTAACTTTTTATTCAAAAAAGACCCCAAAAGTATCTTGGAATGTCTTGAAATTGTACACAGTCATAGTCAAGCATGCCCTGAACAAGAATCCGTTGAATATATTTGCATATCTCTTGAAGAATATTTTTAATGAACTTTTGAAAATCAGGAAAGCGATCCATGCACTTGGACATTCCAAGTATGTTGGAATGTTTTGAAATTGTACTCAGTCATAGTCAACGACGCCCTGAACAAGAATCCGTTGAAAATATTTGCATATCGCTTAAGGAATATTTTTAATGAATTTTTGAAAATCAGAAAAGCGATCCATGCACTTAGGCAGTGACTTAACTTTTTTGTCAAAAAAGACCCCAAAAGTATCTTGGAATGTCTTGAAATTGTACACAGTCATAGTCAAGCATGCCCTGAACAAGAATCCGTTGAATATATTTGCATATCTCTTGAAGAATATTTTTAATGAATTTTTGAAAATCCGAAAAGCGATCCATGCACTTGGACATTCCAAGTATGTTGGAATGTCTTGAAATTGTACTCAGTCATAGTCAACGACGCCCTGAACAAGAATCAATTGAAAATATTTGCATATCTCTTAAGGAATATTTTTAATGAATTTTTGAAAATTAGGAAAGCGATCCATGCACTTAGGCAGTGACTTAACTTTTGATGTTTTTGGTTTGTTTTTAAAGCATTAAAGCTGCAGGAGTTCATCCATGTCGCCCAGTCGCTGGAAACAAACGTTTGGACACCGTGGATCACACAGCAGGATATCAGGTGAGACGAAGGAAACGATCCATTTGTCCTGATGCACTTAGTGACTTGACTTTTTTTTCAAAAAAAACCCCAAAAGTAAATTGGAATGTCTTGAAATTGTACACAGTCATAGTCAAGCATGCCCTGAACAAGAATCCGTTGAATATATTTGCATATCTCTTGAAGAATATTTTTAATGAATTTTTGAAAATCCGAAAAGCGATCCATGCACTTGGACATTCCAAGTATGTTGGAATGTCTTGAAATTGTACTCAGTCATAGTCAACGACGCCCTGAACAAGAATCAATTGAAAATATTTGCATATCTCTTAAGGAATATTTTTAATGAATTTTTGAAAATGAGGAAAGTCTGTGCACTTAGGCAGTGACTTAACTTTTTATTCAAAAAAGTCCCCAAAAGTATCTTGGAATGTCTTGAAATTGTACACAGTCATAGTCAAGCATGCCCTGAACAAGAATCCGTTGAATATATTTGCATATCTCTTGAAGAATATTTTTAATGAACTTTTGAAAATCAGGAAAGCGATCCATGCACTTGGACATTCCAAGTATGTTGGAATGTCTTGAAATTGTACTCAGTCATAGTCAACGACGCCCTGAACAAGAATCCGTTGAAAATATTTGCATATCGCTTAAGGAATATTTTTAATGAATTTTTGAAAATCAGGAAAGCGATCCATGCACTTAGGCAGTGACTTAACTTTTTTGTCAAAAAAGACCCCAAAAGTATCTTGGAATGTCTTGAAATTGTACACAGTCATAGTCAAGCATGCCCTGAACAAGAATCCGTTGAATATATTTGCATATCTCTTGAAGAATATTTTTAATGAATTTTTGAAAATCCGAAAAGCAATCCATGCACTTGGACATTCCAAGTATGTTGGAATGTCTTGAAATTGTACTCAGTCATAGTCAACGACGCCCTGAACAAGAATCAATTGAAAATATTTGCATATCTCTTAAGGAATATTTTTAATGAATTTTTGAAAATGAGGAAAGTCTGTGCACTTAGGCAGTGACTTAACTTTTAATTCAAAAAAGACCCCAAAAGTATCTTGGAATGTCTTGAAATTGTACACAGTCATAGTCAAGCATGCCCTGAACAAGAATCCGTTGAATATATTTGCATATCTCTTGAAGAATATTTTTAATGAACTTTTGAAAATCAGGAAAGCGATCCATGCACTTGGACATTCCAAGTATGTTGGAATGTCTTGAAATTGTACTCAGTCATAGTAAACGACGCCCTGAACAAGAATCCGTTGAAAATATTTGCATATCGCTTAAGGAATATTTTTAATGAATTTTTGAAAATCAGGAAAGCGATCCATGCACTTAGGCAGTGACTTAACTTTTTCGTCAAAAAAGACCCCAAAAGTATCTTGGAATGTCTTGAAATTGTACACAGTCATAGTCAAGCATGCCCTGAACAAGAATCCGTTGAATATATTTGCATATCTCTTGAAGAATATTTTTAATGAATTTTTGAAAATCCGAAAAGCGATCCATGCACTTGGACATTCCAAGTATGTTGGAATGTCTTGAAATTGTACTCAGTCATAGTCAACGACGCCCTGAACAAGAATCAATTGAAAATATTTGCATATCTCTTAAGGAATATTTTTAATGAATTTTTGAAAATGAGGAAAGTCTGTGCACTTAGGCAGTGACTTAACTTTTTATTCAAAAAAGACCCCAAAAGTATCTTGGAATGTCTTGAAATTGTACACAGTCATAGTCAAGCATGCCCTGAGCAAGAATCCGTTGAATATATTTGCATATCTCTTGAAGAATATTTTTAATGAACTTTTGAAAATCAGGAAAGCGATCCATGCACTTGGACATTCCAAGTATGTTGGAATGTCTTGAAATTGTACTCAGTCATAGTCAACGACGCCCTGAACAAGAATCCGTTGAAAATATTTGCATATCGTTTAAGGAATATTTTTAAAGAATTTCTGAAAATCAGGAAAGCGATCCATGCACTTAGGCAGTGACTTAACTTTTTCGTCAAAAAAGACCCCAAAAGTATCTTGGAATGTCTTGAAATTGTACACAGTCATAGTCAAGCATGCCCTGAACAAGAATCCGTTGAATATATTTGCATATCTCTTGAAGAATATTTTTAATGAATTTTTGAAAATCCGGAAAGCGATCCATGCACTTGTACATTCCAAGTATGTTGGAATGTCTTGAAATTGTACTCGGTCATAGTCAACGACGCCCTGAACAAGAATCCATTGAAAATATTTGCATATCTCTTAAGGAATATTTTTAATGAATTTTTGAAAATGATGAAAGTCTGTGCACTTAGGCAGTGACTTAACTTTTTATTCAAAAAAGACCCCAAATGTGCTTGGAATGTCTTGAAATTGTACACAGTCATAGTCAAGCATGCCCTGAACAAGAATCCGTTGAATATATTTGCATATCTCTTGAAGAATATTTTTAATGAACTTTTGAAAATCAGGAAAGCGATCCATGCACTTGGACATTCCAAGTATGTTGGAATGTCTTGAAATTGTACACAGTCATAGTCAAGCATGCCCTGAACAAGAATCCGTTGAATATATTTGCATATCTCTTGAAGAATATTTTTAATGAATTTTTGAAAATCCGGAAAGCGATCCATGCACTTGGACATTCCAAGTATGTTGGAATGTCTTGAAATTGTACTCGGTCATAGTCAACGACGCCCTGAACAAGAATCCATTGAAAATATTTGCATATCTCTTAAGGAATATTTTTAATGAATTTTTGAAAATGATGAAAGTCTGTGCACTTAGGCAGTGACTTAACTTTTTATTCAAAAAAGACCCCAAAAGTATCTTGGAATGTCTTGAAATTGTACACAGTCATAGTCAAGCATGCCCTGAACAAGAATCCGTTGAATATATTTGCATATCTCTTGAAGAATATTTTTAATGAACTTTTGAAAATCAGGAAAGCGATCCATGCACTTGGACATTCCAAGTATGTTGGAATGTCTTGAAATTGTACTCAGTCATAGTCAACGACGCCCTGAACAAGAATCAATTGAAAATATTTGCATATCTCTTAAGGAATATTTTTAATGAATTTTTGAAAATGAGGAAAGTCTGTGCACTTAGGCAGTGACTTAACTTTTTATTCAAAAAAGACCCCAAAAGTATCTTGGAATGTCTTGAAATTGTACACAGTCATAGTCAAGCATGCCCTGAACAAGAATCCGTTGAATATATTTGCATATCTCTTGAAGAATATTTTTAATGAACTTTTGAAAATCAGGAAAGCGATCCATGCACTTGGACATTCCAAGTATGTTGGAATGTCTTGAAATTGTACTCAGTCATAGTCAACGACGCCCTGAACAAGAATCCGTTGAAAATATTTGCATATCGCTTAAGGAATATTTTTAATGAATTTTTGAAAATCAGGAAAGCGATCCATGCACTTAGGCAGTGACTTAACTTTTTTGTCAAAAAAGACCCCAAAAGTATCTTGGAATGTCTTGAAATTGTACACAGTCATAGTCAAACATGCCCTGAACAAGAATCCGTTGAATATATTTGCATATCTCTTGAAGAATTTTTTTAATGAATTTTTGAAAATCCGAAAAGCGATCCATGCACTTGGACATTCCAAGTATGTTGGAATGTCTTGAAATTGTACTCAGTCATAGTCAACGACGCCCTGAACAAGAATCAATTGAAAATATTTGCATATCTCTTAAGGAATATTTTTAATGAATTTTTGAAAATGAGGAAAGTCTGTGCACTTAGGCAGTGACTTAACTTTTTATTCAAAAAAGACCCCAAAAGTATCTTGGAATGTCTTGAAATTGTACACAGTCATAGTCAAGCATGCCCTGAGCAAGAATCCGTTGAATATATTTGCATATCTCTTGAAGAATATTTTTAATGAACTTTTGAAAATCAGGAAAGCGATCCATGCACTTGGACATTCCAAGTATGTTGGAATGTCTTGAAATTGTACTCAGTCATAGTCAACGACGCCCTGAACAAGAATCCGTTGAAAATATTTGCATATCGTTTAAGGAATATTTTTAAAGAATTTCTGAAAATCAGGAAAGCGATCCATGCACTTAGGCAGTGACTTAACTTTTTCGTCAAAAAAGACCCCAAAAGTATCTTGGAATGTCTTGAAATTGTACACAGTCATAGTCAAGCATGCCCTGAACAAGAATCCGTTGAATATATTTGCATATCTCTTGAAGAATATTTTTAATGAATTTTTGAAAATCCGGAAAGCGATCCATGCACTTGTACATTCCAAGTATGTTGGAATGTCTTGAAATTGTACTCGGTCATAGTCAACGACGCCCTGAACAAGAATCCATTGAAAATATTTGCATATCTCTTAAGGAATATTTTTAATGAATTTTTGAAAATGATGAAAGTCTGTGCACTTAGGCAGTGACTTAACTTTTTATTCAAAAAAGACCCCAAAGGTATCTTGGAATGTCTTGAAATTGTACACAGTCATAGTCAAGCATGCCCTGAACAAGAATCCGTTGAATATATTTGCATATCTCTTGAAGAATATTTTTAATGAATTTTTGAAAATCCGGAAAGCGATCCATGCACTTGGACATTCCAAGTATGTTGGAATGTCTTGAAATTGTACTCGGTCATAGTCAACGACGCCCTGAACAAGAATCAATTGAAAATATTTGCATATCTCTTAAGGAATATTTTTAATGAATTTTTGAAAATGAGGAAAGTCTGTGCACTTAGGCAGTGACTTAACTTTTTATTCAAAAAAGACCCCAAAAGTATCTTGGAATGTCTTGAAATTGTACACAGTCATAGTCAAGCATGCCCTGAACAAGAATCCGTTGAATATATTTGCATATCTCTTGAAGAATATTTTTAATGAACTTTTGAAAATCAGGAAAGCGATCCATGCACTTGGACATTCCAAGTATGTTGGAATGTCTTGAAATTGTACTCAGTCATAGTCAACGACGCCCTGAACAAGAATCCGTTGAAAATATTTGCATATCGCTTAAGGAATATTTTTAATGAATTTTTGAAAATCAGGAAAGCGATCCATGCACTTAGGCAGTGACTTAACTTTTTTGTCAAAAAAGACCCCAAAAGTATCTTGGAATGTCTTGAAATTGTACACAGTCATAGTCAAGCATGCCCTGAACAAGAATCCGTTGAATATATTTGCATATCTCTTGAAGAATATTTTTAATGAACTTTTGAAAATCAGGAAAGCGATCCATGCACTTGGACATTCCAAGTATGTTGGAATGTCTTGAAATTGTACTCAGTCATAGTAAACAACGCCCTGAACAAGAATCCGTTGAAAATATTTGCATATCGCTTAAGGAATATTTTTAATGAATTTTTGAAAATCAGGAAAGCGATCCATGCACTTAGGCAGTGACTTTACTTTTTCGTCAAAAAAGACCCCAAAAGTATCTTGGAATGACTTGAAATTGTACACAGTCATAGTCAAGCATGCCCTGAACAAGAATCCGTTGAATATATTTGCATATCTCTTGAAGAATATTTTTAATGAACTTTTGAAAATCAGGAAAGCGATCCATGCACTTGGACATTCCAAGTATGTTGGAATGTCTTGAAATTGTACTCAGTCATAGTCAACGACGCCCTGAACAAGAATCAATTGAAAATATTTGCATATCTCTTAAGGAATATTTTTAATGAATTTTTGAAAATGAGGAAAGTCTTTGCACTTAGGCAGTGACTTAACTTTTTATTCAAAAAAGACCCCAAAAGTATCTTGGAATGTCTTGAAATTGTACACAGTCATAGTCAAGCATGCCCTGAACAAGAATCCGTTGAATATATTTGCATATCTCTTGAAGAATATTTTTAATGAACTTTTGAAAATCAGGAAAGCGATCCATGCACTTGGACATTCCAAGTATGTTGGAATGTCTTGAAATTGTACTCAGTCATAGTAAACGACGCCCTGAACAAGAATCCGTTGAAAATATTTGCATATCGCTTAAGGAATATTTTTAATGAATTTTTGAAAATGATGAAAGTCTGTGCACTTAGGCAGTGACTTAACTTTTTATTCAAAAAAGACCCCAAAGGTATCTTGGAATGTCTTGAAATTGTACACAGTCATAGTCAAGCATGCCCTGAACAAGAATCCGTTGAATATATTTGCATATCTCTTGAAGAATATTTTTAATGAATTTTTGAAAATCCGGAAAGCGATCCATGCACTTGGACATTCCAAGTATGTTGGAATGTCTTGAAATTGTACTCGGTCATAGTCAACGACGCCCTGAACAAGAATCAATTGAAAATATTTGCATATCTCTTAAGGAATATTTTTAATGAATTTTTGAAAATGAGGAAAGTCTGTGCACTTAGGCAGTGACTTAACTTTTTATTCAAAAAAGACCCCAAAAGTATCTTGGAATGTCTTGAAATTGTACACAGTCATAGTCAAGCATGCCCTGAACAAGAATCCGTTGAATATATTTGCATATCTCTTGAAGAATATTTTTAATGAACTTTTGAAAATCAGGAAAGCGATCCATGCACTTGGACATTCCAAGTATGTTGGAATGTCTTGAAATTGTACTCAGTCATAGTCAACGACGCCCTGAACAAGAATCCGTTGAAAATATTTGCATATCGCTTAAGGAATATTTTTAATGAATTTTTGAAAATCAGGAAAGCGATCCATGCACTTAGGCAGTGACTTAACTTTTTTGTCAAAAAAGACCCCAAAAGTATCTTGGAATGTCTTGAAATTGTACACAGTCATAGTCAAGCATGCCCTGAACAAGAATCCGTTGAATATATTTGCATATCTCTTGAAGAATTTTTTTAATGAATTTTTGAAAATCCGAAAAGCGATCCATGCACTTGGACATTCCAAGTATGTTGGAATGTCTTGAAATTGTACTCAGTCATAGTCAACGACGCCCTGAACAAGAATCAATTGAAAATATTTGCATATCTCTTAAGGAATATTTTTAATGAATTTTTGAAAATGATGAAAGTCTGTGCACTTAGGCAGTGACTTAACTTTTTATTCAAAAAAGACCCCAAAAGTATCTTGGAATGTCTTGAAATTGTACACAGTCATAGTCAAGCATGCCCTGAACAAGAATCCGTTGAATATATTTGCATATCTCTTGAAGAATATTTTTAATGAACTTTTGAAAATCAGGAAAGCGATCCATGCACTTGGACATTCCAAGTATGTTGGAATGTCTTGAAATTGTACTCAGTCATAGTAAACGACGCCCTGAACAAGAATCCGTTGAAAATATTTGCATATCGCTTAAGGAATATTTTTAATGAATTTTTGAAAATCAGGAAAGCGATCCATGCACTTAGGCAGTGACTTAACTTTTTCGTCAAAAAAGACCCCAAAAGTATCTTGGAATGTCTTGAAATTGTACACAGTCATAGTCAAGCATGCCCTGAACAAGAATCCGTTGAATATATTTGCATATCTCTTGAAGAATATTTTTAATGAATTTTTGAAAATCCGAAAAGCGATCCATGCACTTGGACATTCCAAGTATGTTGGAATGTCTTGAAATTGTACTCAGTCATAGTCAACGACGCCCTGAACAAGAATCAATTGAAAATATTTGCATATCTCTTAAGGAATATTTTTAATGAATTTTTGAAAATGAGGAAAGTCTGTGCACTTAGGCAGTGACTTAACTTTTTATTCAAAAAAGACCCCAAAAGTATCTTGGAATGTCTTGAAATTGTACACAGTCATAGTCAAGCATGCCCTGAGCAAGAATCCGTTGAATATATTTGCATATCTCTTGAAGAATATTTTTAATGAACTTTTGAAAATCAGGAAAGCGATCCATGCACTTGGACATTCCAAGTATGTTGGAATGTCTTGAAATTGTACTCAGTCATAGTCAACGACGCCCTGAACAAGAATCCGTTGAAAATATTTGCATATCGTTTAAGGAATATTTTTAAAGAATTTCTGAAAATCAGGAAAGCGATCCATGCACTTAGGCAGTGACTTAACTTTTTCGTCAAAAAAGACCCCAAAAGTATCTTGGAATGTCTTGAAATTGTACACAGTCATAGTCAAGCATGCCCTGAACAAGAATCCGTTGAATATATTTGCATATCTCTTGAAGAATATTTTTAATGAATTTTTGAAAATCCGGAAAGCGATCCATGCACTTGTACATTCCAAGTATGTTGGAATGTCTTGAAATTGTACTCGGTCATAGTCAACGACGCCCTGAACAAGAATCCATTGAAAATATTTGCATATCTCTTAAGGAATATTTTTAATGAATTTTTGAAAATGATGAAAGTCTGTGCACTTAGGCAGTGACTTAACTTTTTATTCAAAAAAGACCCCAAAGGTATCTTGGAATGTCTTGAAATTGTACACAGTCATAGTCAAGCATGCCCTGAACAAGAATCCGTTGAATATATTTGCATATCTCTTGAAGAATATTTTTAATGAATTTTTGAAAATCCGGAAAGCGATCCATGCACTTGGACATTCCAAGTATGTTGGAATGTCTTGAAATTGTACTCGGTCATAGTCAACGACGCCCTGAACAAGAATCAATTGAAAATATTTGCATATCTCTTAAGGAATATTTTTAATGAATTTTTGAAAATGAGGAAAGTCTGTGCACTTAGGCAGTGACTTAACTTTTTATTCAAAAAAGACCCCAAAAGTATCTTGGAATGTCTTGAAATTGTACACAGTCATAGTCAAGCATGCCCTGAACAAGAATCCGTTGAATATATTTGCATATCTCTTGAAGAATATTTTTAATGAACTTTTGAAAATCAGGAAAGCGATCCATGCACTTGGACATTCCAAGTATGTTGGAATGTCTTGAAATTGTACTCAGTCATAGTCAACGACGCCCTGAACAAGAATCCGTTGAAAATATTTGCATATCGCTTAAGGAATATTTTTAATGAATTTTTGAAAATCAGGAAAGCGATCCATGCACTTAGGCAGTGACTTAACTTTTTTGTCAAAAAAGACCCCAAAAGTATCTTGGAATGTCTTGAAATTGTACACAGTCATAGTCAAGCATGCCCTGAACAAGAATCCGTTGAATATATTTGCATATCTCTTGAAGAATTTTTTTAATGAATTTTTGAAAATCCGAAAAGCGATCCATGCACTTGGACATTCCAAGTATGTTGGAATGTCTTGAAATTGTACTCAGTCATAGTCAACGACGCCCTGAACAAGAATCAATTGAAAATATTTGCATATCTCTTAAGGAATATTTTTAATGAATTTTTGAAAATGATGAAAGTCTGTGCACTTAGGCAGTGACTTAACTTTTTATTCAAAAAAGACCCCAAAAGTATCTTGGAATGTCTTGAAATTGTACACAGTCATAGTCAAGCATGCCCTGAACAAGAATCCGTTGAATATATTTGCATATCTCTTGAAGAATATTTTTAATGAACTTTTGAAAATCAGGAAAGCGATCCATGCACTTGGACATTCCAAGTATGTTGGAATGTCTTGAAATTGTACTCAGTCATAGTAAACAACGCCCTGAACAAGAATCCGTTGAAAATATTTGCATATCGCTTAAGGAATATTTTTAATGAATTTTTGAAAATCAGGAAAGCGATCCATGCACTTAGGCAGTGACTTTACTTTTTCGTCAAAAAAGACCCCAAAAGTATCTTGGAATGACTTGAAATTGTACACAGTCATAGTCAAGCATGCCCTGAACAAGAATCCGTTGAATATATTTGCATATCTCTTGAAGAATATTTTTAATGAACTTTTGAAAATCAGGAAAGCGATCCATGCACTTGGACATTCCAAGTATGTTGGAATGTCTTGAAATTGTACTCAGTCATAGTCAACGACGCCCTGAACAAGAATCCGTTGAAAATATTTGCATATCGCTTAAGGAATATTTTTAATGAATTTTTGAAAATCCGAAAAGCGATCCATGCACTTGGACATTCCAAGTATGTTGGAATGTCTTGAAATTGTACTCAGTCATAGTCAACGACGCCCTGAACAAGAATCAATTGAAAATATTTGCATATCTCTTAAGGAATATTTTTAATGAATTTTTGAAAATGATGAAAGTCTGTGCACTTAGGCAGTGACTTAACTTTTTATTCAAAAAAGACCCCAAAAGTATCTTGGAATGTCTTGAAATTGTACACAGTCATAGTCAAGCATGCCCTGAACAAGAATCCGTTGAATATATTTGCATATCTCTTGAAGAATATTTTTAATGAACTTTTGAAAATCAGGAAAGCGATCCATGCACTTGGACATTCCAAGTATGTTGGAATGTCTTGAAATTGTACTCAGTCATAGTAAACAACGCCCTGAACAAGAATCCGTTGAAAATATTTGCATATCGCTTAAGGAATATTTTTAATGAATTTTTGAAAATCAGGAAAGCGATCCATGCACTTAGGCAGTGACTTTACTTTTTCGTCAAAAAAGACCCCAAAAGTATCTTGGAATGAGTTGAAATTGTACACAGTCATAGTCAAGCATGCCCTGAACAAGAATCCGTTGAATATATTTGCATATCTCTTGAAGAATATTTTTAATGAACTTTTGAAAATCAGGAAAGCGATCCATGCACTTGGACATTCCAAGTATGTTGGAATGTCTTGAAATTGTACTCAGTCATAGTCAACGACGCCCTGAACAAGAATCCGTTGAAAATATTTGCATATCGCTTAAGGAATATTTTTAATGAATTTTTGAAAATCAGGAAAGCGATCCATGCACTTAGGCAGTGACTTAACTTTTTTGTCAAAAAAGACCCCAAAAGTATCTTGGAATGTCTTGAAATTGTACACAGTCATAGTCAAGCATGCCCTGAACAAGAATCCGTTGAATATATTTGCATATCTCTTGAAGAATATTTTTAATGAATTTTTGAAAATCCGAAAAGCAATCCATGCACTTGGACATTCCAAGTATGTTGGAATGTCTTGAAATTGTACTCAGTCATAGTCAACGACGCCCTGAACAAGAATCAATTGAAAATATTTGCATATCTCTTAAGGAATATTTTTAATGAATTTTTGAAAATGAGGAAAGTCTGTGCACTTAGGCAGTGACTTAACTTTTAATTCAAAAAAGACCCCAAAAGTATCTTGGAATGTCTTGAAATTGTACACAGTCATAGTCAAGCATGCCCTGAACAAGAATCCGTTGAATATATTTGCATATCTCTTGAAGAATATTTTTAATGAACTTTTGAAAATCAGGAAAGCGATCCATGCACTTGGACATTCCAAGTATGTTGGAATGTCTTGAAATTGTACTCAGTCATAGTAAACGACGCCCTGAACAAGAATCCGTTGAAAATATTTGCATATCGCTTAAGGAATATTTTTAATGAATTTTTGAAAATCAGGAAAGCGATCCATGCACTTAGGCAGTGACTTAACTTTTTCGTCAAAAAAGACCCCAAAAGTATCTTGGAATGTCTTGAAATTGTACACAGTCATAGTCAAGCATGCCCAGAACAAGAATCCGTTGAATATATTTGCATATCTCTTGAAGAATATTTTTAATGAATTTTTGAAAATCCGAAAAGCGATCCATGCACTTGGACATTCCAAGTATGTTGGAATGTCTTGAAATTGTACTCAGTCATAGTCAACGACGCCCTGAACAAGAATCAATTGAAAATATTTGCATATCTCTTAAGGAATATTTTTAATGAATTTTTGAAAATGAGGAAAGTCTGTGCACTTAGGCAGTGACTTAACTTTTTATTCAAAAAAGACCCCAAAAGTATCTTGGAATGTCTTGAAATTGTACACAGTCATAGTCAAGCATGCCCTGAGCAAGAATCCGTTGAATATATTTGCATATCTCTTGAAGAATATTTTTAATGAACTTTTGAAAATCAGGAAAGCGATCCATGCACTTGGACATTCCAAGTATGTTGGAATGTCTTGAAATTGTACTCAGTCATAGTCAACGACGCCCTGAACAAGAATCCGTTGAAAATATTTGCATATCGTTTAAGGAATATTTTTAAAGAATTTCTGAAAATCAGGAAAGCGATCCATGCACTTAGGCAGTGACTTAACTTTTTCGTCAAAAAAGACCCCAAAAGTATCTTGGAATGTCTTGAAATTGTACACAGTCATAGTCAAGCATGCCCTGAACAAGAATCCGTTGAATATATTTGCATATCTCTTGAAGAATATTTTTAATGAATTTTTGAAAATCCGGAAAGCGATCCATGCACTTGTACATTCCAAGTATGTTGGAATGTCTTGAAATTGTACTCGGTCATAGTCAACGACGCCCTGAACAAGAATCCATTGAAAATATTTGCATATCTCTTAAGGAATATTTTTAATGAATTTTTGAAAATGATGAAAGTCTGTGCACTTAGGCAGTGACTTAACTTTTTATTCAAAAAAGACCCCAAAGGTATCTTGGAATGTCTTGAAATTGTACACAGTCATAGTCAAGCATGCCCTGAACAAGAATCCGTTGAATATATTTGCATATCTCTTGAAGAATATTTTTAATGAACTTTTGAAAATCAGGAAAGCGATCCATGCACTTGGACATTCCAAGTATGTTGGAATGTCTTGAAATTGTACACAGTCATAGTCAAGCATGCCCTGAACAAGAATCCGTTGAATATATTTGCATATCTCTTGAAGAATATTTTTAATGAATTTTTGAAAATCCGGAAAGCGATCCATGCACTTGGACATTCCAAGTATGTTGGAATGTCTTGAAATTGTACTCGGTCATAGTCAACGACGCCCTGAACAAGAATCCATTGAAAATATTTGCATATCTCTTAAGGAATATTTTTAATGAATTTTTGAAAATGATGAAAGTCTGTGCACTTAGGCAGTGACTTAACTTTTTATTCAAAAAAGACCCCAAAAGTATCTTGGAATGTCTTGAAATTGTACACAGTCATAGTCAAGCATGCCCTGAACAAGAATCCGTTGAATATATTTGCATATCTCTTGAAGAATATTTTTAATGAATTTTTGAAAATCCGAAAAGCGATCCATGCACTTGGACATTCCAAGTATGTTGGAATGTCTTGAAATTGTACTCAGTCATAGTCAACGACGCCCTGAACAAGAATCAATTGAAAATATTTGCATATCTCTTAAGGAATATTTTTAATGAATTTTTGAAAATGAGGAAAGTCTGTGCACTTAGGCAGTGACTTAACTTTTTATTCAAAAAAGACCCCAAAAGTATCTTGGAATGTCTTGAAATTGTACACAGTCATAGTCAAGCATGCCCTGAACAAGAATCCGTTGAATATATTTGCATATCTCTTGAAGAATATTTTTAATGAATTTTTGAAAATCCGGAAAGCGATCCATGCACTTGTACATTCCAAGTATGTTGGAATGTCTTGAAATTGTACTCGGTCATAGTCAACGACGCCCTGAACAAGAATCCATTGAAAATATTTGCATATCTCTTAAGGAATATTTTTAATGAATTTTTGAAAATGATGAAAGTCTGTGCACTTAGGCAGTGACTTAACTTTTTATTCAAAAAAGACCCCAAAGGTGTCTTGGAATGTCTTGAAATTGTACACAGTCATAGTCAAGCATGCCCTGAACAAGAATCCGTTGAATATATTTGCATATCTCTTGAAGAATATTTTTAATGAACTTTTGAAAATCAGGAAAGCGATCCATGCACTTGGACATTCCAAGTATGTTGGAATGTCTTGAAATTGTACACAGTCATAGTCAAGCATGCCCTGAACAAGAATCCGTTGAATATATTTGCATATCTCTTGAAGAATATTTTTAATGAATTTTTGAAAATCCGGAAAGCGATCCATGCACTTGGACATTCCAAGTATGTTGGAATGTCTTGAAATTGTACTCGGTCATAGTCAACGACGCCCTGAACAAGAATCAATTGAAAATATTTGCATATCTCTTAAGGAATATTTTTAATGAATTTTTGAAAATGAGGAAAGTCTGTGCACTTAGGCAGTGACTTAACTTTTTATTCAAAAAAGACCCCAAAAGTATCTTGGAATGTCTTGAAATTGTACACAGTCATAGTCAAGCATGCCCTGAACAAGAATCCGTTGAATATATTTGCATATCTCTTGAAGAATATTTTTAATGAACTTTTGAAAATCAGGAAAGCGATCCATGCACTTGGACATTCCAAGTATGTTGGAATGTCTTGAAATTGTACTCAGTCATAGTCAACGACGCCCTGAACAAGAATCCGTTGAAAATATTTGCATATCGCTTAAGGAATATTTTTAATGAATTTTTGAAAATCAGGAAAGCGATCCATGCACTTAGGCAGTGACTTAACTTTTTTGTCAAAAAAGACCCCAAAAGTATCTTGGAATGTCTTGAAATTGTACACAGTCATAGTCAAGCATGCCCTGAACAAGAATCCGTTGAATATATTTGCATATCTCTTGAAGAATTTTTTTAATGAATTTTTGAAAATCCGAAAAGCGATCCATGCACTTGGACATTCCAAGTATGTTGGAATGTCTTGAAATTGTACTCAGTCATAGTCAACGACACCCTGAACAAGAATCAATTGAAAATATTTGCATATCTCTTAAGGAATATTTTTAATGAATTTTTGAAAATGATGAAAGTCTGTGCACTTAGGCAGTGACTTAACTTTTTATTCAAAAAAGACCCCAAAAGTATCTTGGAATGTCTTGAAATTGTACACAGTCATAGTCAAGCATGCCCTGAACAAGAATCCGTTGAATATATTTGCATATCTCTTGAAGAATATTTTTAATGAACTTTTGAAAATCAGGAAAGCGATCCATGCACTTGGACATTCCAAGTATGTTGGAATGTCTTGAAATTGTACTCAGTCATAGTAAACAACGCCCTGAACAAGAATCCGTTGAAAATATTTGCATATCGCTTAAGGAATATTTTTAATGAATTTTTGAAAATCAGGAAAGCGATCCATGCACTTAGGCAGTGACTTTACTTTTTCGTCAAAAAAGACCCCAAAAGTATCTTGGAATGACTTGAAATTGTACACAGTCATAGTCAAGCATGCCCTGAACAAGAATCCGTTGAATATATTTGCATATCTCTTGAAGAATATTTTTAATGAACTTTTGAAAATCAGGAAAGCGATCCATGCACTTGGACATTCCAAGTATGTTGGAATGTCTTGAAATTGTACTCAGTCATAGTCAACGACGCCCTGAACAAGAATCCGTTGAAAATATTTGCATATCGCTTAAGGAATATTTTTAATGAATTTTTGAAAATCAGGAAAGCGATCCATGCACTTAGGCAGTGACTTAACTTTTTTGTCAAAAAAGACCCCAAAAGTATCTTGGAATGTCTTGAAATTGTACACAGTCATAGTCAAGCATGCCCTGAACAAGAATCCGTTGAATATATTTGCATATCTCTTGAAGAATATTTTTAATGAACTTTTGAAAATCAGGAAAGCGATCCATGCACTTGGACATTCCAAGTATGTTGGAATGTCTTGAAATTGTACTCAGTCATAGTAAACGACGCCCTGAACAAGAATCCGTTGAAAATATTTGCATATCGCTTAAGGAATATTTTTAATGAATTTTTGAAAATCAGGAAAGCGATCCATGCACTTAGGCAGTGACTTAACTTTTTCGTCAAAAAAGACCCCAAAAGTATCTTGGAATGTCTTGAAATTGTACACAGTCATAGTCAAGCATGCCCTGAACAAGAATCCGTTGAATATATTTGCATATCTCTTGAAGAATATTTTTAATGAATTTTTGAAAATCCGAAAAGCGATCCATGCACTTGGACATTCCAAGTATGTTGGAATGTCTTGAAATTGTACTCAGTCATAGTCAACGACGCCCTGAACAAGAATCAATTGAAAATATTTGCATATCTCTTAAGGAATATTTTTAATGAATTTTTGAAAATGAGGAAAGTCTGTGCACTTAGGCAGTGACTTAACTTTTTATTCAAAAAAGACCCCAAAAGTATCTTGGAATGTCTTGAAATTGTACACAGTCATAGTCAAGCATGCCCTGAGCAAGAATCCGTTGAATATATTTGCATATCTCTTGAAGAATATTTTTAATGAACTTTTGAAAATCAGGAAAGCGATCCATGCACTTGGACATTCCAAGTATGTTGGAATGTCTTGAAATTGTACTCAGTCATAGTCAACGACGCCCTGAACAAGAATCCGTTGAAAATATTTGCATATCGTTTAAGGAATATTTTTAAAGAATTTCTGAAAATCAGGAAAGCGATCCATGCACTTAGGCAGTGACTTAACTTTTTCGTCAAAAAAGACCCCAAAAGTATCTTGGAATGTCTTGAAATTGTACACAGTCATAGTCAAGCATGCCCTGAACAAGAATCCGTTGAATATATTTGCATATCTCTTGAAGAATATTTTTAATGAATTTTTGAAAATCCGGAAAGCGATCCCTGCACTTGTACATTCCAAGTATGTTGGAATGTCTTGAAATTGTACTCGGTCATAGTCAACGACGCCCTGAACAAGAATCCATTGAAAATATTTGCATATCTCTTAAGGAATATTTTTAATGAATTTTTGAAAATGATGAAAGTCTGTGCACTTAGGCAGTGACTTAACTTTTTATTCAAAAAAGACCCCAAAGGTATCTTGGAATGTCTTGAAATTGTACACAGTCATAGTCAAGCATGCCCTGAACAAGAATCCGTTGAATATATTTGCATATCTCTTGAAGAATATTTTTAATGAACTTTTGAAAATCAGGAAAGCGATCCATGCACTTGGACATTCCAAGTATGTTGGAATGTCTTGAAATTGTACACAGTCATAGTCAAGCATGCCCTGAACAAGAATCCGTTGAATATATTTGCATATCTCTTGAAGAATATTTTTAATGAATTTTTGAAAATCCGGAAAGCGATCCATGCACTTGGACATTCCAAGTATGTTGGAATGTCTTGAAATTGTACTCGGTCATAGTCAACGACGCCCTGAACAAGAATCCATTGAAAATATTTGCATATCTCTTAAGGAATATTTTTAATGAATTTTTGAAAATGATGAAAGTCTGTGCACTTAGGCAGTGACTTAACTTTTTATTCAAAAAAGACCCCAAAAGTATCTTGGAATGTCTTGAAATTGTACACAGTCATAGTCAAGCATGCCCTGAACAAGAATCCGTTGAATATATTTGCATATCTCTTGAAGAATATTTTTAATGAATTTTTGAAAATCCGAAAAGCGATCCATGCACTTGGACATTCCAAGTATGTTGGAATGTCTTGAAATTGTACACAGTCATAGTCAAGCATGCCCTGAACAAGAATCCGTTGAATATATTTGCATGTCTCTTGAGGAATATTTTTAATGAATTTTTGAAAATCAGGAAAGCGATCCATGCACTTAGGCAGTGACTTAACTTTTGATGTTTTTGGGTTGTTTTTAAAGAATTAAAGCTGCAGGAGTTCATCCATGTCGTCCAGTCGCTGGAAACAAACGTTTGGACACCGTGGATCACACAGCAGGATATCAGGTGAGACGAAGGAAACGATCCATTTGCCCTGATGCACTTAGTGACTTGACTTTTTTTTCAAAAAAAACCCCAAAAGTAAATTGGAATGTCTTGAAATTGTACACAGTCATAGTCAAGCATGCCCTGAACAAGAATCCGTTGAATATATTTGCATATCTCTTGAAGAATATTTTTAATGAACTTTTGAAAATCAGGAAAGCGATCCATGCACTTGGACATTCCAAGTATGTTGGAATGTCTTGAAATTGTACTCAGTCATAGTCAACGACGCCCTGAACAAGAATCCGTTGAAAATATTTGCATATCGCTTAAGGAATATTTTTAATGAATTTTTGAAAATCAGGAAAGCGATCCATGCACTTAGGCAGTGACTTAACTTTTTCGTCAAAAAAGACCCCAAAAGTATCTTGGAATGTCTTGAAATTGTACACAGTCATAGTCAAGCATGCCCTGAACAAGAATCCGTTGAATATATTTGCATATCTCTTGAAGAATATTTTTAATGAATTTTTGAAAATCCGAAAAGCGATCCATGCACTTGGACATTCCAAGTATGTTGGAATGTCTTGAAATTGTACTCAGTCATAGTCAACGACGCCCTGAACAAGAATCAATTGAAAATATTTGCATATCTCTTAAGGAATATTTTTAATGAATTTTTGAAAATGAGGAAAGTCTGTGCACTTAGGCAGTGACTTAACTTTTTATTCAAAAAAGACCCCAAAAGTATCTTGGAATGTCTTGAAATTGTACACAGTCATAGTCAAGCATGCCCTGAACAAGAATCCGTTGAATATATTTGCATATCTCTTGAAGAATATTTTTAATGAACTTTTGAAAATCAGGAAAGCGATCCATGCACTTGGACATTCCAAGTATGTTGGAATGTCTTGAAATTGTACTCAGTCATAGTCAACGACGCCCTGAACAAGAATCCGTTGAAAATATTTGCATATCGTTTAAAGAATATTTTTAAAGAATTTCTGAAAATCAGGAAAGCGATCCATGCACTTAGGCAGTGACTTAACTTTTTCGTCAAAAAAGACCCCAAAAGTATCTTGGAATGTCTTGAAATTGTACACAGTCATAGTCAAGCATGCCCTGAACAAGAATCCGTTGAATATATTTGCATATCTCTTGAAGAATATTTTTAATGAATTTTTGAAAATCCGAAAAGCGATCCATGCACTTGGACATTCCAAGTAAGTTGGAATGTCTTGAAATTGTACTCAGTCATAGTCAACGACGCCCTGAACAAGAATCAATTGAAAATATTTGCATATCTCTTAAGGAATATTTTTAATGAATTTTTGAAAATGAGGAAAGTCTGTGCACTTAGGCAGTGACTTAACTTTTTATTCAAAAAAGACCCCAAAAGTATCTTGGAATGTCTTGAAATTGTACACAGTCATAGTCAAGCATGCCCTGAACAAGAATCCGTTGAATATATTTGCATATCTCTTGAAGAATATTTTTAATGAACTTTTGAAAATCAGGAAAGCGATCCATGCACTTGGACATTCCAAGTATGTTGGAATGTCTTGAAATTGTACTCAGTCATAGTCAACGACGCCCTGAACAAGAATCCGTTGAAAATATTTTCATATCGTTTAAGGAATATTTTTAAAGAATTTCTGAAAATCAGGAAAGCGATCCATGCACTTAGGCAGTGACTTAACTTTTTCGTCAAAAAAGACCCCAAAAGTATCTTGGAATGTCTTGAAATTGTACACAGTCATAGTCAAGAATGCCCTGAACAAGAATCCGTTGAATATATTTGCATATCTCTTAAGGAATATTTTTAATGAATTTTGAAAATGATGAAAGTCTGTGCACTTAGGCAGTGACTTAACTTTTTATTCAAAAAAGACCCCAAAGGTATCTTGGAATGTCTTGAAATTGTACACAGTCATAGTCAAGCATGCCCTGAACAAGAATCCGTTGAATATATTTGCATATCTCTTGAAGAATATTTTTAATGAATTTTTGAAAATCCGAAAAGCGATCCATGCACTTCGACATTCCAAGTATGTTGGAATGTCTTGAAATTGTACTCAGTCATAGTCAACGACGCCCTGAACAAGAATCAATTGAAAATATTTGCATATCTCTTAAGGAATATTTTTAATGAATTTTTGAAAATGAGGAAAGTCTGTGCACTTAGGCAGTGACTTAACTTTTTATTCAAAAAAGACCCCAAAAGTATCTTGGAATGTCTTGAAATTGTACACAGTCATAGTCAAGCATGCCCTGAACAAGAATCCGTTGAATATATTTGCATATCTCTTGAAGAATATTTTTAATGAACTTTTGAAAATCAGGAAAGCGATCCATGCACTTGGACATTCCAAGTATGTTGGAATGTCTTGAAATTGTACTCAGTCATAGTCAACGACGCCCTGAACAAGAATCCGTTGAAAATATTTGCATATCGTTTAAGGAATATTTTTAAAGAATTTCTGAAAATCAGGAAAGCGATCCATGCACTTAGGCAGTGACTTAACTTTTTTGTCAAAAAAGACCCCAAAAGTATCTTGGAATGTCTTGAAATTGTACACAGTCATAGTCAAGCATGCCCTGAACAAGAATCCGTTGAATATATTTGCATATCTCTTGAAGAATATTTTTAATGAATTTTTGAAAATCCGAAAAGCGATCCATGCACTTGGACATTCCAAGTATGTTGGAATGTCTTGAAATTGTACTCAGTCATAGTCAACGACGCCCTGAACAAGAATCAATTGAAAATATTTGCATATCTCTTAAGGAATATTTTTAATGAATTTTTGAAAATGAGGAAAGTCTGTGCACTTAGGCAGTGACTTAACTTTTTATTCAAAAAAGACCCCAAAAGTATCTTGGAATGTCTTGAAATTGTACACAGTCATAGTCAAGCATGCCCTGAACAAGAATCCATTGAAAATATTTGCATATCTCTTAAGGAATATTTTTAATGAATTTTTGAAAATGAGGAAAGTCTGTGCACTTAGGCAGTGACTTAACTTTTTATTCAAAAAAGACCCCAAAAGTATCTTGGAATGTCTTGAAATTGTACACAGTCATAGTCAAGCATGCCCTGAACAAGAATCCGTTGAATATATTTGCATATCTCTTGAAGAATATTTTTAATGAACTTTTGAAAATCAGGAAAGCGATCCATGCACTTGGACATTCCAAGTATGTTGGAATGTTTTGAAATTGTACTCAGTCATAGTCAACGACGCCCTGAACAAGAATCCGTTGAAAATATTTGCATATCGCTTAAGGAATATTTTTAAAGAATTTCTGAAAATCAGGAAAGCGATCCATGCACTTAGGCAGTGACTTAACTTTTTCGTCAAAAAAGACCCCAAAAGTATCTTGGAATGTCTTGAAATTGTACACAGTTATAGTCAAGCATGCCCTGAACAAGAATCCGTTGAATATATTTGCATATCTCTTGAAGAATATTTTTAATGAATTTTTGAAAATCCGAAAAGCGATCCATGCACTTGGACATTCCAAGTATGTTGGAATGTCTTGAAATTGTACTCAGTCATAGTCAACGACGCCCTGAACAAGAATCAATTGAAAATATTTGCATATCTCTTAAGGAATATTTTTAATGAATTTTTGAAAATGAGGAAAGTCTGTGCACTTAGGCAGTGACTTAACTTTTTATTCAAAAAAGACCCCAAAAGTATCCTGGAATGTCTTGAAATTGTACACAGTCATAGTCAAGCATGCCCTGAACAAGAATCCGTTGAATATATTTGCATATCTCTTGAAGAATATTTTTAATGAACTTTTGAAAATCAGGAAAGCGATCCATGCACTTGGACATTCCAAGTATGTTGGAATGTCTTGAAATTGTACTCAGTCATAGTCAACGACGCCCTGAACAAGAATCCGTTGAAAATATTTGCATATCGCTTAAGGAATATTTTTAATGAATTTTTGAAAATCAGGAAAGCGATCCATGCACTTAGGCAGTGACTTAACTTTTTTGTCAAAAAAGACCCCAAAAGTATCTTGGAATGTCTTGAAATTGTACACAGTCATAGTCAAGCATGCCCTGAACAAGAATCCGTTGAATATATTTGCATATCTCTTGAAGAATATTTTTAATGAATTTTTGAAAATCCGAAAAGCGATCCATGCACTTGGACATTCCAAGTATGTTGGAATGTCTTTAAATTGTACTCAGTCATAGTCAACGACGCCCTGAACAAGAATCAATTGAAAATATTTGCATATCTCTTAAGGAATATTTTTAATGAATTTTTGAAAATGAGGAAAGTCTGTGCACTTAGGCAGTGACTTAACTTTTTATTCAAAAAAGACCCCAAAAGTATCTTGGAATGTCTTGAAATTGTACACAGTCATAGTCAAGCATGCCCTGAACAAGAATCCGTTGAATATATTTGCATATCTCTTGAAGAATATTTTTAATGAACTTTTGAAAATCAGGAAAGCGATCCATGCACTTGGACATTCCAAGTATGTTGGAATGTTTTGAAATTGTACTCAGTCATAGTCAACGACGCCCTGAACAAGAATCCGTTGAAAATATTTGCATATCGCTTAAGGAATATTTTTAATGAATTTTTGAAAATCAGGAAAGCGATCCATGCACTTAGGCAGTGACTTAACTTTTTATTCAAAAAAGACCCCAAAAGTATCTTGGAATGTCTTGAAATTGTACACAGTCATAGTCAAGCATGCCCTGAACAAGAATCTGTTGAATATATTTGCATATCTCTTGAAGAATATTTTAAATGAATTTCTGAAAATCCGAAAAGCGATCCATGCACTTGGACATTCCAAGTATGTTGGAATGTCTTGAAATTGTACTCAGTCATAGTCAACGACGCCCTGAACAAGAATCCGTTGAAAATATTTGCATATCGCTTAAGGAATATTTTTAATGAATTTTTGAAAATCAGGAAAGCGATCCATGCACTTAGGCAGTGACTTAACTTTTTCGTCAAAAAAGACCCCAAAAGTATCTTGGAATGTCTTGAAATTGTACACAGTCATAGTCAAGCATGCCCTGAACAAGAATCCGTTGAATATATTTGCATATCTCTTGAGGAATATTTTTAATGAATTTTTGAAAATCAGGAAAGCGATCCATGCACTTAGGCAGTGACTTAACTTTTGATGTTTTTGGGTTGTTTTTAAAGAATTAAAGCTGCAGGAGTTCATCCATGTCGTGCAGTCGCTGGAAACAAACGTTTGGACACCGTGGATCACACAGCAGGATATCAGGTGAGACGAAGGAAACGATCCATTTGCCCTGATGCACTTAGTGACTTGACTTTTTTTTCAAAAAAAACCCCAAAAGTAAATTGGAATGTCTTGAAATTGTACACAGTCATAGTCAAGCATGCCCTGAACAAGAATCCGTTGAATATATTTGCATATCTCTTGAAGAATATTTTTAATGAACTTTTGAAAATCAGGAAAGCGATCCATGCACTTGGACATTCCAAGTATGTTGGAATGTCTTGAAATTGTACTCAGTCATAGTCAACGACGCCCTGAACAAGAATCCGTTGAAAATATTTGCATATCGTTTAAGGAATATTTTTAAAGAATTTCTGAAAATCAGGAAAGCGATTCATGCACTTAGGCAGTGACTTAACTTTTTCGTCAAAAAAGACCCCAAAAGTATCTTGGAATGTCTTGAAATTGTACACAGTCATAGTCAAGAATGCCCTGAACAAGAATCCGTTGAATATATTTGCATATCTCTTGAAGAATATTTTTAATTAATTTTTGAAAATCCGGAAAGCGATCCATGCACTTGGACATTCCAAGTATGTTGGAATGTCTTGAAATTGTACTCAGTCATAGTCAACGACGCCCTGAACAAGAATCCGTTGAAAATATTTGCATATCGCTTAAGGAATATTTCTAATGAATTTTTGAAAATCAGGAAAGCGATCCATGCACTTAGGCAGTGACTTAACTTTTTCGTCAAAAAAGACCCCAAAAGTATCTTGGAATGTCTTGAAATTGTACACAGTCATAGTCAAGAATGCCCTGAACAAGAATCCGTTGAATATATTTGCATATCTCTTGAAGAATATTTTTAATGAACTTTTGAAAATCAGGAAAGCGATCCATGCACTTGGACATTCCAAGTATGTTGGAATGTCTTGAAATTGTACTCAGTCATAGTCAACGACGCCCTGAACAAGAATCCGTTGAAAATATTTGCATATCGCTTAAGGAATATTTTTAATGAATTTTTGAAAATCAGGAAAGCGATCCATGCACTTAGGCAGTGACTTAACTTTTTTGTCAAAAAAGACCCCAAAAGTATCTTGGAATGTCTTGAAATTGTACACAGTCATAGTCAAGCATGCCCTGAACAAGAATCCGTTGAATATATTTGCATATCTCTTGAAGAATATTTTTAATGAATTTTTGAAAATCCGAAAAGCGATCCATGCACTTGGACATTCCAAGTATGTTGGAATGTCTTGAAATTGTACACAGTCATAGTCAACGACGCCCTGAACAAGAATCAATTGAAAATATTTGCATATCTCTTAAGGAATATTTTTAATGAATTTTTGAAAATGAGGAAAGTCTGTGCACTGCGGCAGTGACTTAACTTTTTATTCAAAAAAGACCCCAAAAGTATCCTGGAATGTCTTGAAATTGTACACAGTCATAGTCAAGCATGCCCTGAACAAGAATCCGTTGAATATATTTGCATATCTCTTGAAGAATATTTTTAATGAACTTTTGAAAATCAGGAAAGCGATCCATGCACTTGGACATTCCAAGTATGTTGGAATGTCTTGAAATTGTACTCAGTCATAGTCAACGACGCCCTGAACAAGAATCCGTTGAAAATATTTGCATATCGCTTAAGGAATATTTTTAATGAATTTTTGAAAATCAGGAAAGCGATCCATGCACTTAGGCAGTGACTTAACTTTTTTGTCAAAAAAGACCCCAAAAGTATCTTGGAATGTCTTGAAATTGTACACAGTCATAGTCAAGCATGCCCTGAACAAGAATCCGTTGAATATATTTGCATATCTCTTGAAGAATATTTTTAATGAATTTTTGAAAATCCGAAAAGCGATCCATGCACTTGGACATTCCAAGTAAGTTGGAATGTCTTGAAATTGTACTCAGTCATAGTCAACGACGCCCTGAACAAGAATCAATTGAAAATATTTGCATATCTCTTAAGGAATATTTTTAATGAATTTTTGAAAATGAGGAAAGTCTGTGCACTTAGGCAGTGACTTAACTTTTTATTCAAAAAAGACCCCAAAAGTATCTTGGAATGTCTTGAAATTGTACACAGTCATAGTCAAGCATGCCCTGAACAAGAATCCGTTGAATATATTTGCATATCTCTTGAAGAATATTTTTAATGAACTTTTGAAAATCAGGAAAGCGATCCATGCACTTGGACATTCCAAGTATGTTGGAATGTCTTGAAATTGTACTCAGTCATAGTCAACGACGCCCTGAACAAGAATCCGTTGAAAATATTTTCATATCGTTTAAGGAATATTTTTAAAGAATTTCTGAAAATCAGGAAAGCGATCCATGCACTTAGGCAGTGACTTAACTTTTTCGTCAAAAAAGACCCCAAAAGTATCTTGGAATGTCTTGAAATTGTACACAGTCATAGTCAAGAATGCCCTGAACAAGAATCCGTTGAATATATTTGCATATCTCTTAAGGAATATTTTTAATGAATTTTGAAAATGATGAAAGTCTGTGCACTTAGGCAGTGACTTAACTTTTTATTCAAAAAAGACCCCAAAGGTATCTTGGAATGTCTTGAAATTGTACACAGTCATAGTCAAGCATGCCCTGAACAAGAATCCGTTGAATATATTTGCATATCTCTTGAAGAATATTTTGAATGAATTTTTGAAAATCCGAAAAGCGATCCATGCACTTCGACATTCCAAGTATGTTGGAATGTCTTGAAATTGTACTCAGTCATAGTCAACGACGCCCTGAACAAGAATCAATTGAAAATATTTGCATATCTCTTAAGGAATATTTTTAATGAATTTTTGAAAATGAGGAAAGTCTGTGCACTTAGGCAGTGACTTAACTTTTTATTCAAAAAAGACCCCAAAAGTATCTTGGAATGTCTTGAAATTGTACACAGTCATAGTCAAGCATGCCCTGAACAAGAATCCGTTGAATATATTTGCATATCTCTTGAAGAATATTTTTAATGAACTTTTGAAAATCAGGAAAGCGATCCATGCACTTGGACATTCCAAGTATGTTGGAATGTCTTGAAATTGTACTCAGTCATAGTCAACGACGCCCTGAACAAGAATCCGTTGAAAATATTTGCATATCGTTTAAGGAATATTTTTAAAGAATTTCTGAAAATCAGGAAAGCGATCCATGCACTTAGGCAGTGACTTAACTTTTTTGTCAAAAAAGACCCCAAAAGTATCTTGGAATGTCTTGAAATTGTACACAGTCATAGTCAAGCATGCCCTGAACAAGAATCCGTTGAATATATTTGCATATCTCTTGAAGAATATTTTTAATGAATTTTTGAAAATCCGAAAAGCGATCCATGCACTTGGACATTCCAAGTATGTTGGAATGTCTTGAAATTGTACTCAGTCATAGTCAACGACGCCCTGAACAAGAATCAATTGAAAATATTTGCATATCTCTTAAGGAATATTTTTAATGAATTTTTGAAAATGAGGAAAGTCTGTGCACTAAGGCAGTGACTTAACTTTTTATTCAAAAAAGACCCCAAAAGTATCTTGGAATGTCTTGAAATTGTACACAGTCATAGTCAAGCATGCCCTGAACAAGAATCCATTGAAAATATTTGCATATCTCTTAAGGAATATTTTTAATGAATTTTTGAAAATGAGGAAAGTCTGTGCACTTAGGCAGTGACTTAACTTTTTATTCAAAAAATACCCCAAAAGTATCTTGGAATGTCTTGAAATTGTACACAGTCATAGTCAAGCATGCCCTGAACAAGAATCCGTTGAATATATTTGCATATCTCTTGAAGAATATTTTTAATGAACTTTTGAAAATCAGGAAAGCGATCCATGCACTTGGACATTCCAAGTATGTTGGAATGTTTTGAAATTGTACTCAGTCATAGTCAACGACGCCCTGAACAAGAATCCGTTGAAAATATTTGCATATCGCTTAAGGAATATTTTTAAAGAATTTCTGAAAATCAGGAAAGCGATCCATGCACTTAGGCAGTGACTTAACTTTTTCGTCAAAAAAGACCCCAAAAGTATCTTGGAATGTCTTGAAATTGTACACAGTTATAGTCAAGCATGCCCTGAACAAGAATCCGTTGAATATATTTGCATATCTCTTGAAGAATATTTTTAATGAATTTTTGAAAATCCGAAAAGCGATCCATGCACTTGGACATTCCAAGTATGTTGGAATGTCTTGAAATTGTACTCAGTCATAGTCAACGACGCCCTGAACAAGAATCAATTGAAAATATTTGCATATCTCTTAAGGAATATTTTTAATGAATTTTTGAAAATGAGGAAAGTCTGTGCACTTAGGCAGTGACTTAACTTTTTATTCAAAAAAGACCCCAAAAGTATCCTGGAATGTCTTGAAATTGTACACAGTCATAGTCAAGCATGCCCTGAACAAGAATCCGTTGAATATATTTGCATATCTCTTGAAGAATATTTTTAATGAACTTTTGAAAATCAGGAAAGCGATCCATGCACTTGGACATTCCAAGTATGTTGGAATGTCTTGAAATTGTACTCAGTCATAGTCAACGACGCCCTGAACAAGAATCCGTTGAAAATATTTGCATATCGCTTAAGGAATATTTTTAATGAATTTTTGAAAATCAGGAAAGCGATCCATGCACTTAGGCAGTGACTTAACTTTTTTGTCAAAAAAGACCCCAAAAGTATCTTGGAATGTCTTGAAATTGTACACAGTCATAGTCAAGCATGCCCTGAACAAGAATCCGTTGAATATATTTGCATATCTCTTGAAGAATATTTTTAATGAATTTTTGAAAATCCGAAAAGCGATCCATGCACTTGGACATTCCAAGTATGTTGGAATGTCTTTAAATTGTACTCAGTCATAGTCAACGACGCCCTGAACAAGAATCAATTGAAAATATTTGCATATCTCTTAAGGAATATTTTTAATGAATTTTTGAAAATGAGGAAAGTCTGTGCACTTAGGCAGTGACTTAACTTTTTATTCAAAAAAGACCCCAAAAGTATCTTGGAATGTCTTGAAATTGTACACAGTCATAGTCAAGCATGCCCTGAACAAGAATCCGTTGAATATATTTGCATATCTCTTGAAGAATATTTTTAATGAACTTTTGAAAATCAGGAAAGCGATCCATGCACTTGGACATTCCAAGTATGTTGGAATGTTTTGAAATTGTACTCAGTCATAGTCAACGACGCCCTGAACAAGAATCCGTTGAAAATATTTGCATATCGCTTAAGGAATATTTTTAATGAATTTTTGAAAATCAGGAAAGCGATCCATGCACTTAGGCAGTGACTTAACTTTTTATTCAAAAAAGACCCCAAAAGTATCTTGGAATGTCTTGAAATTGTACACAGTCATAGTCAAGCATGCCCTGAACAAGAATCCGTTGAATATATTTGCATATCTCTTGAAGAATATTTTAAATGAATTTCTGAAAATCCGAAAAGCGATCCATGCACTTGGACATTCCAAGTATGTTGGAATGTCTTGAAATTGTACTCAGTCATAGTCAACGACGCCCTGAACAAGAATCCGTTGAAAATATTTGCATATCGCTTAAGGAATATTTTTAATGAATTTTTGAAAATCAGGAAAGCGATCCATGCACTTAGGCAGTGACTTAACTTTTTCGTCAAAAAAGACCCCAAAAGTATCTTGGAATGTCTTGAAATTGTACACAGTCATAGTCAAGCATGCCCTGAACAAGAATCCGTTGAATATATTTGCATATCTCTTGAGGAATATTTTTAATGAATTTTTGAAAATCAGGAAAGCGATCCATGCACTTAGGCAGTGACTTAACTTTTGATGTTTTTGGGTTGTTTTTAAAGAATTAAAGCTGCAGGAGTTCATCCATGTCGTGCAGTCGCTGGAAACAAACGTTTGGACACCGTGGATCACACAGCAGGATATCAGGTGAGACGAAGGAAACGATCCATTTGCCCTGATGCAATTAGTGACTTGACTTTTTTTTCAAAAAAAACCCCAAAAGTAAATTGGAATGTCTTGAAATTGTACACAGTCATAGTCAAGCATGCCCTGAACAAGAATCCGTTGAATATATTTGCATATCTCTTGAAGAATATTTTTAATGAACTTTTGAAAATCAGGAAAGCGATCCATGCACTTGGACATTCCAAGTATGTTGGAATGTCTTGAAATTGTACTCAGTCATAGTCAACGACGCCCTGAACAAGAATCCGTTGAAAATATTTGCATATTGTTTAAGGAATATTTTTAAAGAATTTCTGAAAATCAGGAAAGCGATTCATGCACTTAGGCAGTGACTTAACTTTTTCGTCAAAAAAGACCCCAAAAGTATCTTGGAATGTCTTGAAATTGTACACAGTCATAGTCAAGAATGCCCTGAACAAGAATCCGTTGAATATATTTGCATATCTCTTGAAGAATATTTTTAATGAATTTTTGAAAATCCGGAAAGCGATCCATGCACTTGGACATTCCAAGTATGTTGGAATGTCTTGAAATTGTACTCGGTCATAGTCAACGACGCCCTGAACAAGAATCCATTGAAAATATTTGCATATCTCTTAAGGAATATTTTTAATGAATTTTTGAAAATGATGAAAGTCTGTGCACTTAGGCAGTGACTTAACTTTTTATTCAAAAAAGACCCCAAAAGTATCTTGGAATGTCTTGAAATTGTACACAGTCATAGTCAAGCATGCCCTGAACAAGAATCCGTTGAATATATTTGCATATCTCTTGAAGAATATTTTTAATGAACTTTTGAAAATCAGGAAAGCGATCCATGCACTTGGACATTCCAAGTATGTTGGAATGTCTTGAAATTGTACTCAGTCATAGTCAACGACGCCCTGAACAAGAATCCGTTGAAAATATTTGGATATCGTTTAAGGAATATTTTTAAAGAATTTCTGAAAATCAGGAAAGCGATCCATGCACTTAGGCAGTGACTAAACTTTTTTGTCAAAAAAGACCCCAAAAGTATCTTGGAATGTCTTGAAATTGTACACAGTCATAGTCAAGCATGCCCTGAACAAGAATATGTTGAATATATTTGCATATCTCTTGAAGAATATTTTTAATGAATTTTTGAAAATCCGAAAAGCGATCCATGCACTTGGACATTCCAAGTATGTTGGAATGTCTTGAAATTGTACTCGGTCATAGTCAACGACGCCCTGAACAAAAATCCATTGAAAATATTTGCATATCTCTTAAGGAATATTTTTAATGAATTTTTGAAAATGATGAAAGTCTGTGCACTTAGGCAGTGACTTAACTTTTTATTCAAAAAAGACCCCAAAGGTATCTTGGAATGTCTTGAAATTGTACACAGTCATAGTCAAGCATGCCCTGAACAAGAATCCGTTGAATATATTTGCATATCTCTTGAAGAATATTTTTAATGAACTTTTGAAAATCAGGAAAGCGATCCATGCACTTGGACATTCCAAGTATGTTGGAATGTCTTGAAATTGTACTCAGTCATAGTCAACGACGCCCTGAACAAGAATCCGTTGAAAATATTTGCATATCGCTTAAGGAATATTTCTAATGAATTTTTGAAAATCAGGAAAGCGATCCATGCACTTAGGCAGTGACTTAACTTTTTCGTCAAAAAAGACCCCAAAAGTATCTTGGAATGTCTTGAAATTGTACACAGTCATAGTCAAGAATGCCCTGAACAAGAATCCGTTGAATATATTTGCATATCTCTTGAAGAATATTTTTAATGAACTTTTGAAAATCAGGAAAGCGATCCATGCACTTGGACATTCCAAGTATGTTGGAATGTCTTGAAATTGTACTCAGTCATAGTCAACGACGCCCTGAACAAGAATCCGTTGAAAATATTTGCATATCGCTTAAGGAATATTTTTAATGAATTTTTGAAAATCAGGAAAGCGATCCATGCACTTAGGCAGTGACTTAACTTTTTTGTCAAAAAAGACCCCAAAAGTATCTTGGAATGTCTTGAAATTGTACACAGTCATAGTCAAGCATGCCCTGAACAAGAATCCGTTGAATATATTTGCATATCTCTTGAAGAATATTTTTAATGAATTTTTGAAAATCCGAAAAGCGATCCATGCACTTGGACATTCCAAGTATGTTGGAATGTCTTGAAATTGTACACAGTCATAGTCAACGACGCCCTGAACAAGAATCAATTGAAAATATTTGCATATCTCTTAAGGAATATTTTTAATGAATTTTTGAAAATGAGGAAAGTCTGTGCACTGCGGCAGTGACTTAACTTTTTATTCAAAAAAGACCCCAAAAGTATCCTGGAATGTCTTGAAATTGTACACAGTCATAGTCAAGCATGCCCTGAACAAGAATCCGTTGAATATATTTGCATATCTCTTGAAGAATATTTTTAATGAACTTTTGAAAATCAGGAAAGCGATCCATGCACTTGGACATTCCAAGTATGTTGGAATGTCTTGAAATTGTACTCAGTCATAGTCAACGACGCCCTGAACAAGAATCCGTTGAAAATATTTGCATATCGCTTAAGGAATATTTTTAATGAATTTTTGAAAATCAGGAAAGCGATCCATGCACTTAGGCAGTGACTTAACTTTTTTGTCAAAAAAGACCCCAAAAGTATCTTGGAATGTCTTGAAATTGTACACAGTCATAGTCAAGCATGCCCTGAACAAGAATCCGTTGAATATATTTGCATATCTCTTGAAGAATATTTTAAATGAATTTCTGAAAATCCGAAAAGCGATCCATGCACTTGGACATTCCAAGTATGTTGGAATGTCTTGAAATTGTACTCAGTCATAGTCAACGACGCCCTGAACAAGAATCCGTTGAAAATATTTGCATATCGCTTAAGGAATATTTTTAATGAATTTTTGAAAATGAGGAAAGCGATCCATGCACTTAGGCAGTGACTTAACTTTTTCGTCAAAAAAGACCCCAAAAGTATCTTGGAATGTCTTGAAATTGTACACAGTCATAGTCAAGCATGCCCTGAACAAGAATCCGTTGAATATATTTGCATATCTCTTGAGGAATATTTTTAATGAATTTTGAAAATCAGGAAAGCGATCCATGCACTTAGGCAGTGACTTAACTTTTGATGTTTTTGGGTTGTTTTTAAAGAATTAAAGCTGCAGGAGTTCATCCATGTCGTCCAGTCGCTGGAAACAAACGTTTGGACACCGTGGATCACACAGCAGGATATCAGGTGAGACGAAGGAAACGATCCATTTGCCCTGATGCACTTAGTGACTTGACTTTTTTTTCAAAAAAAACCCCAAAAGTAAATTGGAATGTCTTGAAATTGTACACAGTCATAGTCAAGCATGCCCTGAACAAGAATCCGTTGAATATATTTGCATATCTCTTGAAGAATATTTTTAATGAACTTTTGAAAATCAGGAAAGCGATCCATGCACTTGGACATTCCAAGTATGTTGGAATGTCTTGAAATTGTACTCAGTCATAGTCAACGACGCCCTGAACAAGAATCCGTTGAAAATATTTGCATATCGTTTAAGGAATATTTTTAAAGAATTTCTGAAAATCAGGAAAGCGATTCATGCACTTAGGCAGTGACTTAACTTTTTCGTCAAAAAAGACCCCAAAAGTATCTTGGAATGTCTTGAAATTGTACACAGTCATAGTCAAGAATGCCCTGAACAAGAATCCGTTGAATATATTTGCATATCTCTTGAAGAATATTTTTAATGAATTTTTGAAAATCCGGAAAGCGATCCATGCACTTGGACATTCCAAGTATGTTGGAATGTCTTGAAATTGTACTCGGTCATAGTCAACGACGCCCTGAACAAGAATCCATTGAAAATATTTGCATATCTCTTAAGGAATATTTTTAATGAATTTTTGAAAATGATGAAAGTCTGTGCACTTAGGCAGTGACTTAACTTTTTATTCAAAAAAGACCCCAAAAGTATCTTGGAATGTCTTGAAATTGTACACAGTCATAGTCAAGCATGCCCTGAACAAGAATCCGTTGAATATATTTGCATATCTCTTGAAGAATAATTTTAATGAACTTTTGAAAATCAGGAAAGCGATCCATGCACTTGGACATTCCAAGTATGTTGGAATGTCTTGAAATTGTACTCAGTCATAGTCAACGACGCCCTGAACAAGAATCCGTTGAAAATATTTGCATATCGCTTAAGGAATATTTCTAATGAATTTTTGAAAATCAGGAAAGCGATCCATGCACTTAGGCAGTGACTTAACTTTTTCGTCAAAAAAGACCCCAAAAGTATCTTGGAATGTCTTGAAATTGTACACAGTCATAGTCAAGAATGCCCTGAACAAGAATCCGTTGAATATATTTGCATATCTCTTGAAGAATATTTTTAATGAACTTTTGAAAATCAGGAAAGCGATCCATGCACTTGGACATTCCAAGTATGTTGGAATGTCTTGAAATTGTACTCAGTCATAGTCAACGACGCCCTGAACAAGAATCCGTTGAAAATATTTGCATATCGCTTAAGGAATATTTTTAATGAATTTTTGAAAATCAGGAAAGCGATCCATGCACTTAGGCAGTGACTTAACTTTTTATTCAAAAAAGACCCCAAAAGTATCTTGGAATGTCTTGAAATTGTACACAGTCATAGTCAAGCATGCCCTGAACAAGAATCCGTTGAATATATTTGCATATCTCTTGAAGAATATTTTAAATGAATTTCTGAAAATCCGAAAAGCGATCCATGCACTTGGACATTCCAAGTATGTTGGAATGTCTTGAAATTGTACTCAGTCATAGTCAACGACGCCCTGAACAAGAATCCGTTGAAAATATTTGCATATCGCTTAAGGAATATTTTTAATGAATTTTTGAAAATCAGGAAAGCGATCCATGCACTTAGGCAGTGACTTAACTTTTTCGTCAAAAAAGACCCCAAAAGTATCTTGGAATGTCTTGAAATTGTACACAGTCATAGTCAAGCATGCCCTGAACAAGAATCCGTTGAATATATTTGCATATCTCTTGAGGAATATTTTTAATGAATTTTTAAAAATCAGGAAAGCGATCCATGCACTTAGGCAGTGACTTAACTTTTGATGTTTTTGGGTTGTTTTTAAAGAATTAAAGCTGCAGGAGTTCATCCATGTCGTCCAGTCGCTGGAAACAAACGTTTGGACACCGTGGATCACACAGCAGGATATCAGGTGAGACGAAGGAAACGATCCATTTGCCCTGATGCACTTAGTGACTTGACTTTTTTTTCAAAAAAAACCCCAAAAGTAAATTGGAATGTCTTGAAATTGTACACAGTCATAGTCAAGCATGCCCTGAACAAGAATCCGTTGAATATATTTGCATATCTCTTGAAGAATATTTTTAATGAACTTTTGAAAATCAGGAAAGCGATCCATGCACTTGGACATTCCAAGTATGTTGGAATGTCTTGAAATTGTACTCAGTCATAGTCAACGACGCCCTGAACAAGAATCCGTTGAAAATATTTGCGTATCGTTTAAGGAATATTTTTAAAGAATTTCTGAAAATCAGGAAAGCGATCCATGCACTTAGGCAGTGACTTAACTTTTTCGTCAAAAAAGACCCCAAAAGTATCTTGGAATGTCTTGAAATTGTACACAGTCATAGTCAAGAATGCCCTGAACAAGAATCCGTTGAATATATTTGCATATCTCTTGAAGAATATTTTTAATGAATTTTTGAAAATCCGAAAAGCGATCCATGCACTTGGACATTCCAAGTATGTTGGAATGTCTTGAAATTGTACTCAGTCATAGTCAACGACGCCCTGAACAAGAATCAATTGAAAATATTTGCATATCTCTTAAGGAATATTTTTAATGAATTTTTGAAAATGAGGAAAGTCTGTGCACTTAGGCAGTGACTTAACTTTTTATTCAAAAAAGACCCCAAAAGTATCTTGGAATGTCTTGAAATTGTACACAGTCATAGTCAAGCATGCCCTGAACAAGAATCCATTGAATATATTTGCATATCTCTTGAAGAATATTTTTAATGAACTTTTGAAAATCAGGAAAGCGATCCATGCACTTGGACATTCCAAGTATGTTGGAATGTCTTGAAATTGTACTCAGTCATAGTCAACGACGCCCTGAACAAGAATCCGTTGAAAATATTTGCATATCGTTTAAGGAATATTTTTAAAGAATTTCTGAAAATCAGGAAAGCGATCCATGCACTTAGGCAGTGACTTAACTTTTTCGTCAAAAAAGACCCCAAAAGTATCTTGGAATGTCTTGAAATTGTACACAGTCATAGTCAAGAATGCCCTGAACAAGAATCCGTTGAATATATTTGCATATCTCTTGAAGAATATTTTTAATGAATTTTTGAAAATCCGGAAAGCGATCCATGCACTTGGACATTCCAAGTATGTTGGAATGTCTTGAAATTGTACTCGGTCATAGTCAACGACGCCCTGAACAAGAATCCATTGAAAATATTTGTATATCTCTTAAGGAATATTTTTAATGAATTTTTGAAAATGAGGAAAGTCTGTGCACTTAGGCAGTGACTTAACTTTTTATTCAAAAAAGACCCCAAAAGTATCTTGGAATGTCTTGAAATTGTACACAGTCATAGTCAAGCATGCCCTGAACAAGAATCCGTTGAATATATTTGCATATCTCTTGAAGAATATTTTTAATGAACTTTTGAAAATCAGGAAAGCGATCCATGCACTTGGACATTCCAAGTATGTTGGAATGTCTTGAAATTGTACTCAGTCATAGTCAACGACGCCCTGAACAAGAATCCGTTGAAAATATTTGGATATCGTTTAAGGAATATTTTTAAAGAATTTCTGAAAATCAGGAAAGCGATCCATGCACTTAGGCAGTGACTAAACTTTTTTGTCAAAAAAGACCCCAAAAGTATCTTGGAATGTCTTGAAATTATACACAGTCATAGTCAAGCAGGCCCTGAACAAGAATATGTTGAATATATTTGCATATCTCTTGAAGAATATTTTTAATGAATTTTTGAAAATCCGAAAAGCGATCCATGCACTTGGACATTCCAAGTATGTTGGAATGTCTTGAAATTGTACTCGGTCATAGTCAACGACGCCCTGAACAAGAATCCATTGAAAATATTTGCTTATCTCTTAAGGAATATTTTTAATGAATTTTTGAAAATGATGAAATTCTGTGCACTTAGGCAGTGACTTAACTTTTTATTCAAAAAAGACCCCAAAGGTATCTTGGAATGTCTTGAAATTGTACACAGTCATAGTCAAGCATGCCCTGAACAAGAATCTGTTGAATATATTTGCATATCTCTTGAAGAATATTTTTAATGAACTTTTGAAAATCAGGAAAGCGATCCATGCACTTGGACATTCCAAGTATGTTGGAATGTCTTGAAATTGTACTCAGTCATAGTCAACGACGCCCTGAACAAGAATCCGTTGAAAATATTTGCATATCGTTTAAGGAATATTTTTAAAGAATTTCTGAAAATCAGGAAAGCGATCCATGCACTTAGGCAGTGACTTAACTTTTTCGTCAAAAAAGACCCCAAAAGTATCTTGGAATGTCTTGAAATTGTACACAGTCATAGTCAAGAATGCCCTGAACAAGAATCCGTTGAATATATTTGCATATCTCTTGAAGAATATTTTTAATGAATTTTTGAAAATCCGGAAAGCGATCCATGCACTTGGACATTCCAAGTATGTTGGAATGTCTTGAAATTGTACTCAGTCATAGTCAACGACGCCCTGAACAAGAATCCATTGAAAATATTTGCATATCTCTTAAGGAATATTTTTAATGAATTTTTGAAAATGATGAAAGTCTGTGCACTTAGGCAGTGACTTAACTTTTTATTCAAAAAAGACCCCAAAGGTATCTTGGAATGTCTTGAAATTGTACACAGTCATAGTCAAGCATGCCCTGAACAAGAATCCGTTGAATATATTTGCATATCTCTTGAAGAATATTTTTAATGAACTTTTGAAAATCAGGAAAGCGATCCATGCACTTGGACATTCCAAGTATGTTGGAATGTCTTGAAATTGTACTCAGTCATAGTCAACGACGCCCTGAACAAGAATCCGTTGAAAATATTTGCATATCGCTTAAGGAATATTTCTAATGAATTTTTGAAAATCAGGAAAGCGATCCATGCACTTAGGCAGTGACTTAACTTTTTCGTCAAAAAAGACCCCAAAAGTATCTTGGAATGTCTTGAAATTGTACACAGTCATAGTCAAGAATGCCCTGAACAAGAATCCGTTGAATATATTTGCATATCTCTTGAAGAATATTTTTAATGAATTTTTGAAAATCCGGAAAGCGATCCATGCACTTGGACATTCCAAGTATGTTGGAATGTCTTGAAATTGTACTCGGTCATAGTCAACGACGCCCTGAACAAGAATCCATTGAAAATATTTGCATATCTCTTAAGGAATATTTTTAATGAATTTTTGAAAATGAGGAAAGTCTGTGCACTTAGGCAGTGACTTAACTTTTTATTCAAAAAAGACCCCAAAAGTATCTTGGAATGTCTTGAAATTGTACACAGTCATAGTCAAGCATGCCCTGAACAAGAATCCGTTGAATATATTTGCATATCTCTTGAAGAATATTTTTAATGAACTTTTGAAAATCAGGAAAGCGATCCATGCACTTGGACATTCCAAGTATGTTGGAATGTCTTGAAATTGTACTCAGTCATAGTCAACGACGCCCTGAACAAGAATCCGTTGAAAATATTTGCATATCGTTTAAGGAATATTTTTAAAGAATTTCTGAAAATCAGGAAAGCGATCCATGCACTTAGGCAGTGACTTAACTTTTTTGTCAAAAAAGACCCCAAAAGTATCTTGGAATGTCTTGAAATTGTACACAGTCATAGTCAAGCATGCCCTGAACAAGAATCCGTTGAATATATTTGCATATCTCTTGAAGAATATTTTTAATGAATTTTTGAAAATCCGAAAAGCGATCCATGCACTTGGACATTCCAAGTATGTTGGAATGTCTTGAAATTGTACTCAGTCATAGTCAACGATGCCCTGAACAAGAATCAATTGAAAATATTTGCATATCTCTTAAGGAATATTTTTAATGAATTTTTGAAAATGAGGAAAGTCTGTGCACTTAGGCAGTGACTTAACTTTTTATTCAAAAAAGACCCCAAAAGTATCTTGGAATGTCTTGAAATTGTACACAGTCATAGTCAAGCATGCCCTGAACAAGAATCCGTTGAAAATATTTGCATATCTCTTGAAGAATATTTTTAATGAATTTTTGAAAATCCGAAAAGCGATCCATGCACTTGGACATTCCAAGTATGTTGGAATGTCTTTAAATTGTACTCAGTCATAGTCAACGACGCCCTGAACAAGAATCAATTGAAAATATTTGCATATCTCTTAAGGAATATTTTTAATGAATTTTTGAAAATGAGGAAAGTCTGTGCACTTAGGCAGTGACTTAACTTTTTATTCAAAAAAGACCCCAAAAGTATCTTGGAATGTCTTGAAATTGTACACAGTCATAGTCAAGCATGCCCTGAACAAGAATCCGTTGAATATATTTGCATATCTCTTGAAGAATATTTTTAATGAACTTTTGAAAATCAGGAAAGCGATCCATGCACTTGGACATTCCAAGTATGTTGGAATGTTTTGAAATTGTACTCAGTCATAGTCAACGACGCCCTGAACAAGAATCCGTTGAAAATATTTGCATATCGCTTAAGGAATATTTTTAATGAATTTTTGAAAATGAGGAAAGTCTGTGCACTTAGGCAGTGACTTAACTTTTTATTCAAAAAAGACCCCAAAAGTATCTTGGAATGTCTTGAAATTCTACACAGTCATAGTCAAGCATGCCCTGAACAAGAATCCGTTGAAAATATTTGCATATCTCTTGAAGAATATTTTTAATGAATTTTTGAAAATCCGAAAAGCGATCCATGCACTTGGACATTCCAAGTATGTTGGAATGTCTTTAAATTGTACTCAGTCATAGTCAACCACGCCCTGAACAAGAATCAATTGAAAATATTTGCATATCTCTTAAGGAATATTTTTAATGAATTTTTGAAAATGAGGAAAGTCTGTGCACTTAGGCAGTGACTTAACTTTTTATTCAAAAAAGACCCCAAAAGTATCTTGGAATGTCTTGAAATTGTACACAGTCATAGTCAAGCATGCCCTGAACAAGAATCCGTTGAATATATTTGCATATCTCTTGAAGAATATTTTTAATGAACTTTTGAAAATCAGGAAAGCGATCCATGCACTTGGACATTCCAAGTATGTTGGAATGTTTTGAAATTGTACTCAGTCATAGTCAACGACGCCCTGAACAAGAATCCGTTGAAAATATTTGCATATCGCTTAAGGAATATTTTTAATGAATTTTTGAAAATCAGGAAAGCGATCCATGCACTTAGGCAGTGACTTAACTTTTTATTCAAAAAAGACCCCAAAAGTATCCTGGAATGTCTTGAAATTGTACACAGTCATAGTCAAGCATGCCCTGAACAAGAATCCGTTGAATATATTTGCATATCTCTTGAAGAATATTTTTAATGAATTTTTGAAAATCCGAAAAGCGATCCATGCACTTGGACATTCCAAATATGTTGGAATGTCTTGAAATTGTACTCAGTCATAGTCAACGACGCCCTGAACAAGAATCAATTGAAAATATTTGCATATCTCTTAAGGAATATTTTTAATGAATTTTTGAAAATTAGGAAAGCGATCCATGCACTTAGGCAGTGACTTAACTTTTGATGTTTTTGGTTTGTTTTTAAAGCATTAAAGCTGCAGGAGTTCATCCATGTCGCCCAGTCGCTGGAAACAAACGTTTGGACACCGTGGATCACACAGCAGGATATCAGGTGAGACGAAGGAAACGATCCATTTGCCCTGATGCACTTAGTGACTTGACTTTTTTTTCAAAAAAAACCCCAAAAGTAAATTGGAATGTCTTGAAATTGTACACAGTCATAGTCAAGCATGCCCTGAATAAGAATCCGTTGAATATATTTGCATATCTCTTGAAGAATATTTTGAATGAATTTTTGAAAATCCGGAAAGCGATCCATGCACTTGGACATTCCAAGTATGTTGGAATGTCTTGAAATTGTACTCAGTCATAGTCAACGACGCCCTGAACAAGAATCCGTTGAAAATATTTGCATATCGCTTAAGGAATATTTTTAATGAATTTTTGAAAATCAGGAAAGCGATCCATGCACTTAGGCAGTGACTTAACTTTTTCGTCAAAAAAGACCCCAAAAGTATCTTGGAATGTCTTGAAATTGTACACAGTCATAGTCAAGCATGCCCTGAACAAGAATCCGTTGAATATATTTGCATATCTCTTGAGGAATATTTTTAATGAATTTTTGAAAATCAGGAAAGCGATCCATGCACTTAGGCAGTGACTTAACTTTTGATGTTTTTGGGTTGTTTTTAAAGAATTAAAGCTGCAGGAGTTCATCCATGTCGTCCAGTCGCTGGAAACAAACGTTTGGACACCGTGGATCACACAGCAGGATATCAGGTGAGACGAAGGAAACGATCCATTTGCCCTGATGCACTTAGTGACTTGACTTTTTTCAAAAAAAACCCCCAAAAGTAAATTGGAATGTCTTGAAATTGTACACAGTCATAGTCAAGCATGCCCTGAACAAGAATCCGTTGAATATATTTGCATATCTCTTGAAGAATATTTTTAATGAATTTTTGAAAATCCGAAAAGCGATCCATGCACTTGGACATTCCAAGTATGTTGGAATGTCTTGAAATTGTACTCAGTCATAGTCAACGACGCCCTGAACAAGAATCAATTGAAAATATTTGCATATCTCTTAAGGAATATTTTTAATGAATTTTTGAAAATGAGGAAAGTCTGTGCACTTAGGCAGTGACTTAACTTTTTATTCAAAAAAGACCCCAAAAGTATCTTGGAATGTCTTGAAATTGTACACAGTCATAGTCAAGCATGCCCTGAACAAGAATCCGTTGAATATATTTGCATATCTCTTGAAGAATATTTTTAATGAACTTTTGAAAATCAGGAAAGCGATCCATGCACTTGGACATTCCAAGTATGTTGGAATGTCTTGAAATTGTACTCAGTCATAGTCAACGACGCCCTGAACAAGAATCCGTTGAAAATATTTGCATATCGCTTAAGGAATATTTTAAATGAATTTTTGAAAATCAGGAAAGCGATCCATGCACTTAGGCAGTGACTTAACTTTTTTGTCAAAAAAGACCCCAAAAGTATCTTGGAATGTCTTGAAATTGTACACAGTCATAGTCAAGCATGCCCTGAACAAGAATCCGTTGAATATATTTGCATATCTCTTGAAGAATATTTTTAATGAATTTTTGAAAATCCGAAAAGCAATCCATGCACTTGGACATTCCAAGTATGTTGGAATGTCTTGAAATTGTACTCAGTCATAGTCAACGACGCCCTGAACAAGAATCAATTGAAAATATTTGCATATCTCTTAAGGAATATTTTTAATGAATTTTTGAAAATGAGGAAAGTCTGTGCACTTAGGCAGTGACTTAACTTTTTATTCAAAAAAGACCCCAAAAGTATCTTGGAATGTCTTGAAATTGTACACAGTCATAGTCAAGCATGCCCTGAACAAGAATCCGTTGAATATATTTGCATATCTCTTGAAGAATATTTTTAATGAACTTTTGAAAATCAGGAAAGCGATCCATGCACTTGGACATTCCAAGTATGTTGGAATGTCTTGAAATTGTACTCAGTCATAGTCAACGACGCCCTGAACAAGAATCCGTTGAAAATATTTGCATATAGCTTAAGGAATATTTTTAATGAATTTTTGAAAATCAGGAAAGCGATCCATGCACTTAGGCAGTGACTTAACTTTTTCGTCAAAAAAGACCCCAAAAGTATCTTGGAATGTCTTGAAATTGTACACAGTCATAGTCAAGAATGCCCTGAACAAGAATCCGTTGAATATATTTGCATATCTCTTGAAGAATATTTTTAATGAATTTTTGAAAATCCGGAAAGCGATCCATGCACTTGGACATTCCAAGTATGTTGGAATGTCTTGAAATTGTACTCGGTCATAGTCAACGACGCCCTGAACAAGAATCCATTGAAAATATTTGCATATCTCTTAAGGAATATTTTTAATGAATTTTTGAAAATGATGAAAGTCTGTGCACTTAGGCAGTGACTTAACTTTTTATTCAAAAAAGACCCCAAAGGTATCTTGGAATGTCTTGAAATTGTACACAGTCATAGTCAAGCATGCCCTGAACAAGAATCCGTTGAATATATTTGCATATCTCTTGAAGAATATTTTTAATGAACTTTTGAAAATCAGGAAAGCGATCCATGCACTTGGACATTCCAAGTATGTTGGAATGTCTTGAAATTGTACTCAGTCATAGTCAACGACGCCCTGAACAAGAATCCGTTGAAAATATTTGCATATCGCTTAAGGAATATTTTTAATGAATTTTTGAAAATCAGGAAAGCGATCCATGCACTTAGGCAGTGACTTAACTTTTTCGTCAAAAAAGACCCCAAAAGTATCTTGGAATGTCTTGAAATTGTACACAGTCATAGTCAAGCATGCCCTGAACAAGAATCCGTTGAATATATTTGCATATCTCTTGAAGAATATTTTTAATGAATTTTTGAAAATCCGAAAAGCGATCCATGCACTTGGACATTCCAAGTATGTTGGAATGTCTTGAAATTGTACTCGGTCATAGTCAACGACGCCCTGAACAAGAATCCATTGAAAATATTTGCATATCTCTTAAGGAATATTTTTAATGAATTTTTGAAAATGATAAAAGTCTGTGCACTTAGGCAGTGACTTTACTTTTTATTCAAAAAAGACCCCAAAGGTATCTTGGAATGTCTTGAAATTGTACTCAGTCATAGTCAACGACGCCCTGAACAAGAATCCGTTGAAAATATTTGCATATCGTTTAAGGAATATTTTTAAAGAATTTCTGAAAATCAGGAAAGCGATCCATGCACTTAGGCAGTGACTTAACTTTTTCGTCAAAAAAGACCCCAAAAGTATCTTGGAATGTCTTGAAATTGTACACAGTCATAGTCAAGAATGCCCTGAACAAGAATCCGTTGAATATATTTGCATATCTCTTGAAGAATATTTTTAATGAACTTTTGAAAATCAGGAAAGCGATCCATGCACTTGGACATTCCAAGTATGTTGGAATGTCTTGAAATTGTACTCAGTCATAGTCAACGACGCCCTGAACAAGAATCCGTTGAAAATATTTGCATATCTCTTGAAGAATATTTTTAATGAATTTTTGAAAATCCGAAAAGCGATCCATGCACTTGGACATTCCAAGTATGTTGGAATGTCTTGAAATTGTACTCAGTCATAGTCAACGACGCCCTGAACAAGAATCAATTGAAAATATTTGCATATCTCTTAAGGAATATTTTTAATGAATTTTTGAAAATGATGAAAGTCTGTGCACTTAGGCAGTGACTTAACTTTTTATTCAAAAAAGACCCCAAAAGTATCTTGGAATGTCTTGAAATTGTACACAGTCATAGTCAAGCATGCCCTGAACAAGAATCCGTTGAATATATTTGCATATCTCTTGAAGAATATTTTTAATGAACTTTTGAAAATCAGGAAAGCGATCCATGCACTTGGACATTCCAAGTATGTTGGAATGTCTTGAAATTGTACTCAGTCATAGTCAACGACGCCCTGAACAAGAATCCGTTGAAAATATTTGCATATCGCTTAAGGAATATTTTTAATGAATTTTTGAAAATCAGGAAAGCGATCCATGCACTTAGGCAGTGACTTAACTTTTTCGTCAAAAAAGACCCCAAAAGTATCTTGGAATGTCTTGAAATTGTACACAGTCATAGTCAAGCATGCCCTGAACAAGAATCCGTTGAATATATTTGCATATCTCTTGAAGAATATTTTTAATGAATTTTTGAAAATCCGAAAAGCGATCCATGCACTTGGACATTCCAAGTATGTTGGAATGTCTTGAAATTGTACTCAGTCATAGTCAACGACGCCCTGAACAAGAATCAATTGAAAATATTTGCATATCTCTTAAGGAATATTTTTAATGAATTTTTGAAAATGGGGAAAGTCTGTGCACTTAGGCAGTGACTTAACTTTTTATTCAAAAAAGACCCCAAAAGTATCTTGGAATGTCTTGAAATTGTACACAGTCATAGTCAAGCATGCCCTGAACAAGAATCCGTTGAATATATTTGCATATCTCTTGAAGAATATTTTTAATGAACTTTTGAAAATCAGGAAAGCGATCCATGCACTTGGACATTCCAAGTATGTTGGAATGTCTTGAAATTGTACTCGGTCATAGTCAACGACGCCCTGAACAAGAATCCGTTGAAAATATTTGCATATCGCTTAAGGAATATTTTTAAAGAATTTCTGAAAATCAGGAAAGCGATCCATGCACTTAGGCAGTGACTTAGCTTTTTCGTCAAAAAAGACCCCAAAAGTATCTTGGAATGTCTTGAAATTGTACACAGTCATAGTCAAGCATGCCCTGAACAAGAATCCGTTGAATATATTTGCATATCTCTTGAAGAATATTTTTAATGAATTTTTGAAAATCCGGAAAGCGATCCATGCACTTGGACATTCCAAGTATGTTGGAATGTCTTGAAATTGTACTCGGTCATAGTCAACGACGCCCTGAACAAGAATCCATTGAAAATATTTGCATATCTCTTAAGGAATATTTTTAATGAATTTTTGAAAATGATGAAAGTCTGTGCACTTAGGCAGTGACTTAACTTTTTATTCAAAAAAGACCCCAAAGGTATCTTGGAATGTCTTGAAATTGTACACAGTCATAGTCAAGCATGCCCTGAACAAGAATCCGTTGAATATATTTGCATATCTCTTGAAGAATATTTTTAATGAACTTTTGAAAATCAGGAAAGCGATCCATGCACTTGGACATTCCAAGTATGTTGGAATGTCTTGAAATTGTACTCAGTCATAGTCAACGACGCCCTGAACAAGAATCCGTTGAAAATATTTGCATATCGCTTAAGGAATATTTTTAATGAATTTTTGAAAATCAGGAAAGCGATCCATGCACTTAGGCAGTGACTTAACTTTTTCGTCAAAAAAGACCCCAAAAGTATCTTGGAATGTCTTGAAATTGTACACAGTCATAGTCAAGCATGCCCTGAACAAGAATCCGTTGAATATATTTGCATATCTCTTGAAGAATATTTTTAATGAATTTTTGAAAATCCGAAAAGCGATCCATGCACTTGGACATTCCAAGTATGTTGGAATGTCTTGAAATTGTACTCAGTCATAGTCAACGACGCCCTGAACAAGAATCAATTGAAAATATTTGCATATCTCTTAAGGAATATTTTTAATGAATTTTTGAAAACGAGGAAAGTCTGTGCACTTAGGCAGTGACTTAACTTTTTATTCAAAAAAGACCCCAAAAGTATCTTGGAATGTCTTGAAATTGTACACAGTCATAGTCAAGCATGCCCTGAACAAGAATCCGTTGAATATATTTGCATATCTCTTGAAGAATATTTTTAATGAACTTTTGAAAATCAGGAAAGCGATCCATGCACTTGGACATTCCAAGTATGTTGGAATGTCTTGAAATTGTACTCAGTCATAGTCAACGACGCCCTGAACAAGAATCCGTTGAAAATATTTGCATATCGTTTAAGGAATATTTTTAAAGAATTTCTGAAAATCAGGAAAGCGATCCATGCACTTAGGCAGTGACTTAACTTTTTCGTCAAAAAAGACCCCAAAAGTATCTTGGAATGTCTTGAAATTGTACACAGTCATAGTCAAGAATGCCCTGAACAAGAATCCGTTGAATATATTTGCATATCTCTTGAAGAATATTTTTAATGAATTTTTGAAAATCCGGAAAGCGATCCATGCACTTGGACATTCCAAGTATGTTGGAATGTCTTGAAATTGTACTCGGTCATAGTCAACGACGCCCTGAACAAGAATCCATTGAAAATATTTGCATATCTCTTAAGGAATATTTTTAATGAATTTTTGAAAATGATGAAAGTCTGTGCACTTAGGCAGTGACTTAACTTTTTATTCAAAAAAGACCCCAAAGGTATCTTGGAATGTCTTGAAATTGTACACAGTCATAGTCAAGCATGCCCTGAACAAGAATCCGTTGAATATATTTGCATATCTCTTGAAGAATATTTTTAATGAATTTTTGAAAATCCGAAAAGCGATCCATGCACTTGGACATTCCAAGTATGTTGGAATGTCTTGAAATTGTACTCAGTCATAGTCAACGACGCCCTGAACAAGAATCAATTGAAAATATTTGCATATCTCTTAAGGAATATTTTTAATGAATTTTTGAAAATGAGGAAAGTCTGTGCACTTAGGCAGTGACTTAACTTTTTATTCAAAAAAGACCCCAAAAGTATCTTGGAATGTCTTGAAATTGTACACAGTCATAGTCAAGCATGCCCTGAACAAGAATCCGTTGAATATATTTGCATATCTCTTGAAGAATATTTTTAATGAACTTTTGAAAATCAGGAAAGCGATCCATGCACTTGGACATTCCAAGTATGTTGGAATGTCTTGAAATTGTACTCAGTCATAGTCAACGACGCCCTGAACAAGAATCCGTTGAAAATATTTGCATATCGTTTAAGGAATATTTTTAAAGAATTTCTGAAAATCAGGAAAGCGATCCATGCACTTAGGCAGTGACTTAACTTTTTCGTCAAAAAAGACCCCAAAAGTATCTTGGAATGTCTTGAAATTGTACACAGTCATAGTCAAGCATGCCCTGAACAAGAATCCGTTGAATATATTTGCATATCTCTTGAAGAATATTTTTAATGAATTTTTGAAAATCCGGAAAGCGATCCATGCACTTGGACATTCCAAGTATGTTGGAATGTCTTGAAATTGTACTCGGTCATAGTCAACGACGCCCTGAACAAGAATCCATTGAAAATATTTGCATATCTCTTAAGGAATATTTTTAATGAATTTTTGAAAATGATGAAAGTCTGTGCACTTAGGCAGTGACTTAACTTTTTATTCAAAAAAGACCCCAAAGGTATCTTGGAATGTCTTGAAATTGTACACAGTCATAGTCAAGCATGCCCTGAACAAGAATCCGTTGAATATATTTGCATATCTCTTGAAGAATATTTTTAATGAATTTTTGAAAATCCGAAAAGCGATCTATGCACTTGGACATTCCAAGTATGTTGGAATGTCTTGAAATTGTACTCAGTCATAGTCAACGACGCCCTGAACAAGAATCAATTGAAAATATTTGCATATCTCTTAAGGAATATTTTTAATGAATTTTTGAAAATGAGGAAAGTCTGTGCACTTAGGCAGTGACTTAAATTTTTATTCAAAAAAGACCCCAAAAGTATCTTGGAATGTCTTGAAATTGTACACAGTCATAGTCAAGCATGCCCTGAACAAGAATCCGTTGAATATATTTGCATATCTCTTGAAGAATATTTTTAATGAACTTTTGAAAATCAGGAAAGCGATCCATGCACTTGGACATTCCAAGTATGTTGGAATGTCTTGAAATTGTACTCAGTCATAGTCAACGACGCCCTGAACAAGAATCCGTTGAAAATATTTGCATATCGCTTAAGGAATATTTTTAATGAATTTTTGAAAATCAGGAAAGCGATCCATGCACTTAGGCAGTGACTTAACTTTTTTGTCAAAAAAGACCCCAAAAGTATCTTGGAATGTCTTGAAATTGTACACAGTCATAGTCAAGCATGCCCTGAACAAGAATCCGTTGAATATATTTGCATATCTCTTGAAGAATATTTTTAATGAATTTTTGAAAATCCGAAAAGCGATCTATGCACTTGGACATTCCAAGTATGTTGGAATGTCTTGAAATTGTACTCAGTCATAGTCAACGACGCCCTGAACAAGAATCAATTGAAAATATTTGCATATCTCTTAAGGAATATTTTTAATGAATTTTTGAAAATGAGGAAAGTCTGTGCACTTAGGCAGTGACTTAAATTTTTATTCAAAAAAGACCCCAAAAGTATCTTGGAATGTCTTGAAATTGTACACAGTCATAGTCAAGCATGCCCTGAACAAGAATCCGTTGAATATATTTGCATATCTCTTGAAGAATATTTTTAATGAACTTTTGAAAATCAGGAAAGCGATCCATGCACTTGGACATTCCAAGTATGTTGGAATGTCTTGAAATTGTACTCAGTCATAGTCAACGACGCCCTGAACAAGAATCCGTTGAAAATATTTGCATATCGCTTAAGGAATATTTTTAATGAATTTTTGAAAATCAGGAAAGCGATCCATGCACTTAGGCAGTGACTTAACTTTTTTGTCAAAAAAGACCCCAAAAGTATCTTGGAATGTCTTGAAATTGTACACAGTCATAGTCAAGCATGCCCTGAACAAGAATCCGTTGAATATATTTGCATATCTCTTGAAGAATATTTTTAATTAATTTTTGAAAATCCGAAAAGCAATCCATGCACTTGGACATTCCAAGTATGTTGGAATGTCTTGAAATTGTACTCAGTCATAGTCAACGACGCCCTGAACAAGAATCCGTTGAAAATATTTGCATATCTCTTAAGGAATATTTTTAATGAATTTTTGAAAATGAGGAAAGTCTGTGCACTTAGGCAGTGACTTAACTTCTTATTCAAAAGAGACCCCAAAAGTATCTTGGAATGTCTTGAAATTGTACACAGTCATAGTCAAGCATGCCCTGAACAAGAATCCGTTGAATATATTTGCATATCTCTTGAAGAATATTTTTAATGAACTTTTGAAAATCGGGAAAGCGATCCATGCACTTGGACATTCCAAGTATGTTGGAATGTTTTGAAATTGTACTCAGTCATAGTCAACGACGCCCTGAACAAGAATCCGTTGAAAATATTTGCATATCGCTTAAGGAATATTTTTAATGAATTTTTGAAAATCAGGAAAGCGATCCATGCACTTAGGCAGTGACTTAACTTTTTCGTCAAAAAAGACCCCAAAAGTATCTTGGAATGTCTTGAAATTGTACACAGTCATAGTCAAGCATGCCCTGAACAAGAATCCGTTGAATATATTTGCATATCTCTTGAAGAATATTTTTAATGAATTTTTGAAAATCCGAAAAGTGATCCATGCACTTGGACATTCCAAGTATGTTGGAATGTCTTGAAATTGTACTCAGTCATAGTCAACGACGCCCTGAACAAGAATCAATTGAAAATATTTGCATATCTCTTAAGGAATATTTTAATGAATTTTTGAAAATGAGGAAAGTCTGTGCACTTAGGCAGTGACTTAACTTTTTATTCAAAAAAGACCCCAAAAGTATCTTGGAATGTCTTGAAATTGTACACAGTCATAGTCAAGCATGCCCTGAACAAGAATCCGTTGAATATATTTGCATATCTCTTGAAGAATATTTTTAATGAACTTTTGAAAATCAGGAAAGCGATCCATGCACTTGGACATTCCAAGTATGTTGGAATGTCTTGAAATTGTACTCAGTCATAGTCAACGACGCCCTGAACAAGAATCCGTTGAAAATATTTGCATATCGTTTAAGGAATATTTTTAAAGAATTTCTGAAAATCAGGAAAGCGATCCATGCACTTAGGCAGTGACTTAACTTTTTCGTCAAAAAAGACCCCAAAAGTATCTTGGAATGTCTTGAAATTGTACACAGTCATAGTCAAGCATGCCCTGAACAAGAATCCGTTGAATATATTTGCATATCTCTTGAAGAATATTTTTAATGAATTTTTGAAAATCCGGAAAGCGATCCATGCACTTGGACATTCCAAGTATGTTGGAATGTCTTGAAATTGTACTCGGTCATAGTCAACGACGCCCTGAACAAGAATCCATTGAAAATATTTGCATATCTCTTAAGGAATATTTTTAATTAATTTTTGAAAATGATGAAAGTCTGTGCACTTAGGCAGTGACTTAACTTTTTATTCAAAAAAGACCCCAAAGGTATCTTGGAATGTCTTGAAATTGTACACAGTCATAGTCAAGCATGCCCTGAACAAGAATCCGTTGAATATATTTGCATATCTCTTGAAGAATATTTTTAATGAATTTTTGAAAATCCGGAAAGCGATCCATGCACTTGGACATTCCAAGTATGTTGGAATGTCTTGAAATTGTACTCAGTCATAGTCAACGACGCCCTGAACAAGAATCCGTTGAAAATATTTGCATATAGCTTAAGGAATATTTTTAATGAATTTTTGAAAATCAGGAAAGCGATCCATGTACTTAGGCAGTGACTTAACTTTTTTGTCAAAAAAGACCCCAAAAGTATCTTGGAATGTCTTGAAATTGTACACAGTCATAGTCAAGCATGCCCTGAACAAGAATCCGTTGAATATATTTGCATATCTCTTGAAGAATTTTTTAAATGAATTTTTGAAAATCCGAAAAGCGATCCATGCACTTGGACATTCCAAGTATGTTGGAATGTCTTGAAATTGTACTCAGTCATAGTCAACGACGCCCTGAACAAGAATCAATTGAAAATATTTGCATATCTCTTAAGGAATATTTTTAATGAATTTTTGAAAATGATGAAAGTCTGTGCACTTAGGCAGTGACTTAACTTTTTATTCAAAAAAGACCCCAAAAGTATCTTGGAATGTCTTGAAATTGTACACAGTCATAGTCAAGCATGCCCTGAACAAGAATCCGTTGAATATATTTGCATATCTCTTGAAGAATATTTTTAATGAACTTTTGAAAATCAGGAAAGCGATCCATGCACTTGGACATTCCAAGTATGCTGGAATGTCTTGAAATTGTACTCAGTCATAGTCAACGACGCCCTGAACAAGAATCCGTTGAAAATATTTGCATATCGCTTAAGGAATATTTTTAATGAATTTTTGAAAATCAGGAAAGCGATCCATGCACTTAGGCAGTGACTTAACTTTTTCGTCAAAAAAGACCCCAAAAGTATCTTGGAATGTCTTGAAATTGTACACAGTCATAGTCAAGCATGCCCTGAACAAGAATCCGTTGAATATATTTGCATTTCTCTTGAAGAATATTTTTAATGAATTTTTGAAAATCCGAAAAGCGATCCATGCACTTGGACATTCCAAGTATGTTGGAATGTCTTGAAATTGTACTCAGTCATAGTCAACGACGCCCTGAACAAGAATCCGTTGAAAATATTTGCATATCGCTTAAGGAATATTTTTAATGAATTTTTGAAAATCAGGAAAGCGATCCATGCACTTAGGCAGTGACTTAACTTTTTTGTCAAAAAAGACCCCAAAAGTATCTTGGAATGTCTTGAAATTGTACACAGTCATAGTCAAGCATGCCCTGAACAAGAATCCGTTGAATATATTTGCATTTCTCTTGAAGAATATTTTTAATGAATTTTTGAAAATCCGAAAAGCGATCCATGCACTTGGACATTCCAAGTATGTTGGAATGTCTTGAAATTGTACTCAGTCATAGTCAACGACGCCCTGAACAAGAATCCGTTGAAAATATTTGCATATCGCTTAAGGAATATTTTTAATGAATTTTTGAAAATCAGGAAAGCGATCCATGCACTTAGGCAGTGACTTAACTTTTTTGTCAAAAAAGACCCCAAAAGTATCTTGGAATGTCTTGAAATTGTACACAGTCATAGTCAAGCATGCCCTGAACAAAAATCCGTTGAATATATTTGCATATCTCTTGAAGAATATTTTAAATGAATTTTTGAAAATCCGAAAAGCGATCCATGCACTTGGACATTCCAAGTATGTTGGAATGTCTTGAAATTGTACTCAGTCATAGTCAACGACGCCCTGAACAAGAATCAATTGAAAATATTTGCATATCTCTTAAGGAATATTTTTAATGAATTTTTGAAAATGAGGAAAGTCTGTGCACTTAGGCAGTGACTTAACTTTTTATTCAAAAAAGACCCCAAAAGTATCTTGGAATGTCTTGAAATTGTACACAGTCATAGTCAAGCATGCCCTGAACAAGAATCCGTTGAATATATTTGCATATCTCTTGAAGAATATTTTTAATGAACTTTTGAAAATCAGGAAAGCGATCCATGCACTTGGACATTCCAAGTATGTTGGAATGTCTTGAAATTGTACTCAGTCATAGTCAACGACGCCCTGAACAAGAATCCGTTGAAAATATTTGCATATAGCTTAAGGAATATTTTTAATGAATTTTTGAAAATCAGGAAAGCGATCCATGCACTTAGGCAGTGACTTAACTTTTTTGTCAAAAAAGACCCCAAAAGTATCTTGGAATGTCTTGAAATTGTACACAGTCATAGTCAAGCATGCCCTGAACAAGAATCCGTTGAATATATTTGCATATCTCTTGAAGAATATTTTAAATGAATTTTTGAAAATCCGAAAAGCGATCCATGCACTTGGACATTCCAAGTATGTTGGAATGTCTTGAAATTGTACTCAGTCATAGTCAACGACGCCCTGAACAAGAATCAATTGAAAATATTTGCATATCTCTTAAGGAATATTTTTAATGAATTTTTGAAAATGATGAAAGTCTGTGCACTTAGGCAGTGACTTAACTTTTTATTCAAAAAAGACCCCAAAAGTATCTTGGAATGTCTTGAAATTGTACACAGTCATAGTCAAGCATGCCCTGAACAAGAATCCGTTGAATATATTTGCATATCTCTTGAAGAATATTTTTAATGAACTTTTGAAAATCAGGAAAGCGATCCATGCACTTGGACATTCCAAGTATGTTGGAATGTCTTGAAATTGTACTCAGTCATAGTCAACGACGCCCTGAACAAGAATCCGTTGAAAATATTTGCATATCGCTTAAGGAATATTTTTAATGAATTTTTGAAAATCAGGAAAGCGATCCATGCACTTAGGCAGTGACTTAACTTTTTCGTCAAAAAAGACCCCAAAAGTATCTTGGAATGTCTTGAAATTGTACACAGTCATAGTCAAGCATGCCCTGAACAAGAATCCGTTGAATATATTTGCATTTCTCTTGAAGAATATTTTTAATGAATTTTTGAAAATCCGAAAAGCGATCCATGCACTTGGACATTCCAAGTATGTTGGAATGTCTTGAAATTGTACTCAGTCATAGTCAACGACGCCCTGAACAAGAATCCGTTGAAAATATTTGCATATCGCTTAAGGAATATTTTTAATGAATTTTTGAAAATCAGGAAAGCGATCCATGCACTTAGGCAGTGACTTAACTTTTTTGTCAAAAAAGACCCCAAAAGTATCTTGGAATGTCTTGAAATTGTACACAGTCATAGTCAAGCATGCCCTGAACAAGAATCCGTTGAATATATTTGCATATCTCTTGAAGAATATTTTAAATGAATTTTTGAAAATCCGAAAAGCGATCCATGCACTTGGACATTCCAAGTATGTTGGAATGTCTTGAAATTGTACTCAGTCATAGTCAACGACGCCCTGACCAAGAATCAATTGAAAATATTTGCATATCTCTTAAGGAATATTTTTAATGAATTTTTGAAAATGATGAAAGGTTGTGCACTTAGGCAGTGACTTAACTTTTTATTCAAAAAAGACCCCAAAAGTATCTTGGAATGTCTTGAAATTGTACACAGTCATAGTCAAGCATGCCCTGAACAAGAATCCGTTGAATATATTTGCATATCTCTTGAAGAATATTTTTAATGAACTTTTGAAAATCGGGAAAGCGATCCATGCACTTGGACATTCCAAGTATGTTGGAATGTTTTGAAATTGTACTCAGTCATAGTCAACGACGCCCTGAACAAGAATCCGTTGAAAATATTTGCATATCGCTTAAGGAATATTTTTAATGAATTTTTGAAAATCAGGAAAGCGATCCATGCACTTAGGCAGTGACTTAACTTTTTCGTCAAAAAAGACCCCAAAAGTATCTTGGAATGTCTTGAAATTGTACACAGTCATAGTCAAGCATGCCCTGAACAAGAATCCGTTGAATATATTTGCATATCTCTTGAAGAATATTTTTAATGAATTTTTGAAAATCCGAAAAGCGATCCATGCACTTGGACATTCCAAGTATGTTGGAATGTCTTGAAATTGTACTCAGTCATAGTCAACGACGCCCTGAACAAGAATCAATTGAAAATATTTGCATATCTCTTAAGGAATATTTTTAATGAATTTTTGAAAATGAGGAAAGTCTGTGCACTTAGGCAGTGACTTAACTTTTTATTCAAAAAAGACCCCAAAAGTATCTTGGAATGTCTTGAAATTGTACACAGTCATAGTCAAGCATGCCCTGAACAAGAATCCGTTGAATATATTTGCATATCTCTTGAAGAATATTTTTAATGAACTTTTGAAAATCAGGAAAGCGATCCATGCACTTGGACATTCCAAGTATGTTGGAATGTCTTGAAATTGTACTCAGTCATAGTCAACGACGCCCTGAACAAGAATCCGTTGAAAATATTTGCATATCGTTTAAGGAATATTTTTAAAGAATTTCTGAAAATCAGGAAAGCGATCCATGCACTTAGGCAGTGACTTAACTTTTTCGTCAAAAAAGACCCCAAAAGTATCTTGGAATGTCTTGAAATTGTACACAGTCATAGTCAAGCATGCCCTGAACAAGAATCCGTTGAATATATTTGCATATCTCTTGAAGAATATTTTAAATGAATTTTTGAAAATCCGGAAAGCGATCCATGCACTTGGACATTCCAAGTATGTTGGAATGTCTTGAAATTGTACTCGGTCATAGTCAACGACGCCCTGAACAAGAATCCATTGAAAATATTTGCATATCTCTTAAGGAATATTTTTAATGAATTTTTGAAAATGATGAAAGTCTGTGCACTTAGGCAGTGACTTAACTTTTTATTCAAAAAAGACCCCAAAGGTATCTTGGAATGTCTTGAAATTGTACACAGTCATAGTCAAGCATGCCCTGAACAAGAATCCGTTGAATATATTTGCATATCTCTTGAAGAATATTTTTAATGAATTTTTGAAAATCCGAAAAGCGATCCATGCACTTGGACATTCCAAGTATGTTGGAATGTCTTGAAATTGTACTCAGTCATAGTCAACGACGCCCTGAACAAGAATCCGTTGAAAATATTTGCATATCGTTTAAGGAATATTTTTAAAGAATTTCTGAAAATCAGGAAAGCGATCCATGCACTTAGGCAGTGACTTAACTTTTTCGTCAAAAAAGACCCCAAAAGTATCTTGGAATGTCTTGAAATTGTACACAGTCATAGTCAAGCATGCCCTGAACAAGAATCCGTTGAATATATTTGCATATCTCTTGAAGAATATTTTTAATGAATTTTTGAAAATCCGAAAAGCGATCCATGCACTTGGACATTCCAAGTATGTTGGAATGTCTTGAAATTGTACTCAGTCATAGTCAACGACGCCCTGAACAAGAATCCGTTGAAAATATTTGCATATCGTTTAAGGAATATTTTTAAAGAATTTCTGAAAATCAGGAAAGCGATCCATGCACTTAGGCAGTGACTTAACTTTTTCGTCAAAAAAGACCCCAAAAGTATCTTGGAATGTCTTGAAATTGTACACAGTCATAGTCAAGCATGCCCTGAACAAGAATCCGTTGAATATATTTGCATATCTCTTGAAGAATATTTTTAATGAATTTTTGAAAATCCGAAAAGCGATCCATGCACTTGGACATTCCAAGTATGTTGGAATGTCTTGAAATTGTACTCAGTCATAGTCAACGACGCCCTGAACAAGAATCAATTGGAAATATTTGCATATCTCTTAAGGAATATTTTAAATGAATTTTTGAAAATGAGGAAAGTCTGTGCACTTCGGCAGTGACTTAACTTTTTATTCAAAAAAGACCCCAAAAGTATCTTGATATGTCTTGAAATTGTACACAGTCATAGTCAAGCATGCCCTGAACAAGAATCCGTTGAATATATTTGCATATCTCTTGAAGAATATTTTTAATGAACTTTTGAAAATCAGGAAAGCGATCCATGCACTTGGACATTCCAAGTATGTTGGAATGTCTTGAAATTGTACTCAGTCATAGTCAACGACGCCCTGAACAAGAATCCGTTGAAAATATTTGCATATCGTTTAAGGAATATTTTTAAAGAATTTCTGAAAATCAGGAAAGCGATCCATGCACTTAGGCAGTGACTTAACTTTTTCGTCAAAAAAGACCCCAAAAGTATCTTGGAATGTCTTGAAATTGTACACAGTCATAGTCAAGCATGCCCTGAACAAGAATCCGTTGAATATATTTGCATATCTCTTGAAGAATATTTTTAATGAACTTTTGAAAATCAGGAAAGCGATCCATGCACTTGGACATTCCAAGTATGTTGGAATGTCTTGAAATTGTACTCAGTCATAGTCAACGACGCCCTGAACAAGAATCCGTTGAAAATATTTGCATATCGCTTAAGGAATATTTTTAATTAATTTTTGAAAATCAGGAAAGCGATCCATGCACTTAGGCAGTGACTTAACTTTTTCGTCAAAAAAGACCCCAAAAGTATCTTGGAATGTCTTGAAATTGTACACAGTCATAGTCAAGCATGCCCTGAACAAGAATCCGTTGAATATGTTTGCATATCTCTTGTAGAATATTTTTAATGAATTTTTGAAAATCCGAAAAGCGATCCATGCACTTGGACATTCCAAGTATGTTGGAATGTCTTGAAATTGTACTCAGTCATAGTCAACGACGCTCTGAACAAGAATCAATTGAAAATATTTGCATATCTCTTAAGGAATATTTTTAATGAATTTTTGAAAATGAGGAAAGTCTGTGCACTAAGCCAGTGACTTAACTTTTCATTCAAAAAAGACCCCAAAAGTATCTTGGAATGTCTTGAAATTGTACACAGTCATAGTCAAGCATGCCCTGAACAAGAATCCGTTGAATATATTTGCATATCTCTTGAAGAATATTTTTAATGAACTTTTGAAAATCAGGAAAGCGATCCATGTACTTGGACATTCAAAGTATGTTGGAATGTCTTGAAATTGTACTCGGTCATAGTCAACGACGCCCTGAACAAGAATCCGTTGAAAATATTTGCATATCGCTTAAGGAATATTTTTAATGAATTTTTGAAAATCAGGAAAGCGATCCATGCACTTAGGCAGTGACTTAACTTTTTATTCAAAAAAGACCCCAAAGGTATCTTGGAATGTCTTGAAATTGTACACAGTCATAGTCAAGCATGCCCTGAACAAGAATCCGTTGAATATATTTGCATTTCTCTTGAAGAATATTTTTAATGAACTTTTGAAAATCAGGAAAGCGATCCATGCACTTGGACATTGCAAGTATGTTGGAATGTCTTGAAATTGTACTCAGTCATAGTCAACGACGCCCTGAACAAGAATCCGTTGAAAATATTTGCATATCGTTTAAGGAATATTTTTAAAGAATTTCTGAAAATCAGGAAAGCGATCCATGCACTTAGGCAGTGACTAAACTTTTTTGTCAAAAAAGACTCCAAAAGTATCTTGGAATGTCTTGAAATTGTACACAGTCATAGTCAAGCATGCCCTGAACAAGAATATGTTGAATATATTTGCATATCTCTTGAATAATATTTTTAATGAATTTTTGAAAATCCGAAAAGCGATCCATGCACTTGGACATTCCAAGTATGTTGGAATGTCTTGAAATTGTACTCAGTCATAGTCAACGACGCCCTGAACAAGAATCAATTGAAAATATTTGCATATCTCTTAAGGAATATTTTAAATGAATTTTTGAAAATGAGGAAAGTCTGTGCACTTAGGCAGTGACTTAACTTTTTATTCAAAAAAGACCCCAAAAGTATCTTGATATGTCTTGAAATTGTACACAGTCATAGTCAAGCATGCCCTGAACAAGAATCCGTTGAATATATTTGCATATCTCTTGAAGAATATTTTTAATGAACTTTTGAAAATCAGGAAAGCGATCCATGCACTTGGACATTCCAAGTATGTTGGAATGTCTTGAAATTGTACTCAGTCATAGTCAACGACGCCCTGAACAAGAATCCGTTGAAAATATTTGCATATCGTTTAAGGAATATTTTTAAAGAATTTCTGAAAATCAGGAAAGCGATCCATGCACTTAGGCAGTGACTTAACTTTTTCGTCAAAAAAGACCCCAAAAGTATCTTGGAATGTCTTGAAATTGTACACAGTCATAGTCAAGCATGCCCTGAACAAGAATCCGTTGAATATATTTGCATATCTCTTGAAGAATATTTTTAATGAACTTTTGAAAATCAGGAAAGCGATCCATGCACTTGGACATTCCAAGTATGTTGGAATGTCTTGAAATTGTACTCGGTCATAGTCAACGACGCCCTGAACAAGAATCCGTTGAAAATATTTGCATATCTCTTAAGGAATATTTTTAATGAATTTTTGAAAATGATGAAAGTCTGTGCACTTAGGCAGTGACTTAACTTTTTATTCAAAAAAGACCCCAAAGGTATCTTGGAATGTCTTGAAATTGTACACAGTCATAGTCAAGCATGCCCTGAACAAGAATCCGTTGAATATATTTGCATATCTCTTGAAGAATATTTTTAATGAACTTTTGAAAATCAGGAAAGCGATCCATGCACTTGGACATTCCAAGTATGTTGGAATGTCTTGAAATTGTACTCAGTCATAGTCAACGACGCCCTGAACAAGAATCCGTTGAAAATATTTGCATATCGTTTAAGGAATATTTTTAAAGAATTTCTGAAAATCAGGAAAGCGATCCATGCACTTAGGCAGTGACTTAACTTTTTCGTCAAAAAAGACCCCAAAAGTATCTTGGAATGTCTTGAAATTGTACACAGTCATAGTCAAGAATGCCCTGAACAAGAATCCGTTGAATATATTGGCATATCTCTTGAAGAATATTTTTAATGAATTTTTGAAAATCCGGAAAGCGATCCATGCACTTGGACATTCCAAGTATGTTGGAATGTCTTGAAATTGTACTCAGTCATAGTCAACGACGCCCTGAACAAGAATCCATTGAAAATATTTGCATATCTCTTAAGGAATATTTTTAATGAATTTTTGAAAATGATGAAAGTCTGTGCACTTAGGCAGTGACTTAACTTTTTATTCAAAAAAGACCCCAAAGGTATCTTGCAATGTCTTGAAATTGTACACAGTCATAGTCAAGCATGCCCTGAACAAGAATCCGTTGAATATATTTGCATATCTCTTGAAGAATATTTTTAATGAACTTTTGAAAATCAGGAAAGCGATCCATGCACTTGGACATTCCAAGTATGTTGGAATGTCTTGAAATTGTACTCAGTCATAGTCAACAACGCCCTGAACAAGAATCCGTTGAAAATATTTGCATATCGCTTAAGGAATATTTCTAATGAATTTTTGAAAATCAGGAAAGCGATCCATGCACTTAGGCAGTGACTTAACTTTTTTGTCAAAAAAGACCCCAAAAGTATCTTGGAATGTCTTGAAATTGTACACAGTCATAGTCAAGCATGCCCTGAACAAGAATCCGTTGAATATATTTGCATATCTCTTGAAGAATATTTTTAATGAACTTTTGAAAATCAGGAAAGCGATCCATGCACTTGGACATTCCAAGTATGTTGGAATGTCTTGAAATTGTACTCAGTCATAGTCAACGACGCCCTGAACAAGAATCCATTGAAAATATTTGCGTATAGTTTAAGGAATATTTTTAAAGAATTTCTGAAAATCAGGAAAGCGATCAATGCACTTAGGCAGTGACTTAACTTTTTCGTCAAAAAAGACCCCAAAAGTATCTTGGAATGTCTTGAAATTGTACACAGTCATAGTCAAGAATGCCCTGAACAAGAATCCGTTGAATATATTTGCATATCTCTTGAAGAATATTTTTAATGAATTTTTGAAAATCCGGAAAGCGATCCATGCACTTGGACATTCCAAGTATGTTGGAATGTCTTGAAATTGTACTCAGTCATAGTCAACGACGCCCTGAACAAGAATCCGTTGAAAATATTTGCATATCGCTTAAGGAATATTTTTAATGAATTTTTGAAAATCAGGAAAGTGATCCATGCACTTAGGCAGTGACTTAACTTTTTTGTCAAAAAAGACCCCAAAAGTATCTTGGAATGTCTTGAAATTGTACACAGTCATAGTCAAGCATGCCCTGAACAAGAATCCATTGAATATATTTGCATATCTCTTGAAGAATATTTTTAATGAATTTTTGAAAATCCGAAAAGCGATCCATGCACTTGGACATTCAAAGTATGTTGGAATGTCTTGAAATTGTACTCAGTCATAGTCAACGACGCCCTGAACAAGAATCAATTGAAAATATTTGCATATCGCTTAAGGAATATTTTTAATGAATTTTTGAAAATCAGGAAAGCGATCCATGCACTTAGGCAGTGACTTAACTTTTTCGTCAAAAAAGACCCCAAAAGTATCTTGGAATGTCTTGAAATTGTACACAGTCATAGTCAAGCATGCCCTGAACAAGAATCCGTTGAATATATTTGCATATCTCTTAAGGAATATTTTTAATGAATTTTTGAAAATGAGGAAAATCTGTGCACTTAGGCAGTGACTTAACTTTTTATTCAAAAAAGACCCCAAAAGTATCTTGGAATGTCTTGAAATTGTACACAGTCATAGTCAAGCATGCCCTGAACAAGAATCCGTTGAATATATTTGCATATCTCTTGAAGAATATTTTTAATGAACTTTTGAAAATCAGGAAAGCGATCCATGCACTTGGACATTCCAAGTATGTTGGAATGTCTTGAAATTGTACTCAGTCATAGTCAACGACGCCCTGAACAAGAATCCGTTGAAAATATTTGCATATCGTTTAAGGAATATTTTTAAAGAATTTCTGAAAATCAGGAAAGCGATCCATGCACTTAGGCAGTGACTTAACTTTTTCGTCAAAAAAGACCCCAAAAGTATCTTGGAATGTCTTGAAATTGTACACAGTCATAGTCAAGCATGCCCTGAACAAGAATCCGTTGAATATATTTGCATATCTCTTGAAGAATATTTTTAATGAATTTTTGAAAATCCGAAAAGCGATCCATGCACTTGGACATTCCAAGTATGTTGGAATGTCTTGAAATTGTACTCAGTCATAGTCAACGACGCCCTGAACAAGAATCAATTGAAAATATTTGCATATCTCTTAAGGAATATTTTTAATGAATTTTTGAAAATGAGGAAAGTCTGTGCACTTAGGCAGTGACTTAACTTTTTATTCAAAAAAGACCCCAAAAGTATCTTGGAATGTCTTGAAATTGTACACAGTCATAGTCAAGCATGCCCTGAACAAGAATCCGTTGAATATATTTGCATATCTCTTGAAGAATATTTTTAATGAACTTTTGAAAATCAGGAAAGCGATCCATGCACTTGGACATTCCAAGTATGTTGGAATGTCTTGAAATTGTACTCAGTCATAGTCAACGACGCCCTGAACAAGAATCCGTTGAAAATATTTGCATATCGTTTAAGGAATATTTTTAAAGAATTTCTGAAAATCAGGAAAGCGATCCATGCACTTAGGCAGTGACTTAACTTTTTCGTCAAAAAAGACCCCAAAAGTATCTTGGAATGTCTTGAAATTGTTCACAGTCATAGTCAAGCATGCCCTGAACAAGAATCCGTTGAATATATTTGCATATCTCTTGAAGAATATTTTTAATGAATTTTTGAAAATCCGGAAAGCGATCCATGCACTTGGACATTCCAAGTATGTTGGAATGTCTTGAAATTGTACTCGGTCATAGTCAACGACGCCCTGAACAAGAATCCATTGAAAATATTTGCATATCTCTTAAGGAATATTTTTAATGAATTTTTGAAAATGATGAAAGTCTGTGCACTTAGGCAGTGACTTAACTTTTCATTCAAAAAAGACCCCAAAGGTATCTTGGAATGTCTTGAAATTGTACACAGTCATAGTCAAGCATGCCCTGAACAAGAATCCGTTGAATATATTTGCATATCTCTTGAAGAATATTTTTAATGAACTTTTGAAAATCAGGAAAGCGATCCATGCACTTGGACATTCCAAGTATGTTGGAATGTCTTGAAATTGTACTCAGTCATAGTCAACGACGCCCTGAACAAGAATCCATTGAAAATATTTGCGTATAGTTTAAGGAATATTTTTAAAGAATTTCTGAAAATCAGGAAAGCGATCAATGCACTTAGGCAGTGACTTAACTTTTTCGTCAAAAAAGACCCCAAAAGTATCTTGGAATGTCTTGAAATTGTACACAGTCATAGTCAAGAATGCCCTGAACAAGAATCCGTTGAATATATTTGCATATCTCTTGAAGAATATTTTTAATGAATTTTTGAAAATCCGGAAAACGATCCATGCACTTGGACATTCCAAGTATGTTGGAATGTCTTGAAATTGTACTCGGTCATAGTCAACGACGCCCTGAACAAGAATCCATTGAAAATATTTGCATATCTCTTAAGGAATATTTTTAATGAATTTTTGAAAATGATGAAAGTCTGTGCACTTAGGCAGTGACTTAACTTTTTATTCAAAAAAGACCCCAAAGGTATCTTGGAATGTCTTGAAATTGTACACAGTCATAGTCAAGCATGCCCTGAACAAGAATCCGTTGAATATATTTGCATATCTCTTGAAGAATATTTTTAATGAACTTTTGAAAATCAGGAAAGCGATCCATGCACTTGGACATTCCAAGTATGTTGGAATGTCTTGAAATTGTACTCAGTCATAGTCAACGACGCCCTGAACAAGAATCCGTTGAAAATATTTGCATATCGCTTAAGGAATATTTTTAATGAATTTTTGAAAATCAGGAAAGTGATCCATGCACTTAGGCAGTGACTTAACTTTTTTGTCAAAAAAGACCCCAAAAGTATCTTGGAATGTCTTGAAATTGTACACAGTCATAGTCAAGCATGCCCTGAACAAGAATCCGTTGAATATATTTGCATATCTCTTGAAGAATATTTTTAATGAATTTTTGAAAATCCGAAAAGCGATCCATGCACTTGGACATTCAAAGTATGTTGGAATGTCTTGAAATTGTACTCAGTCATAGTCAACGACGCCCTGAACAAGAATCAATTGAAAATATTTGCATATCTCTTAAGGAATATTTTTAATGAATTTTTGAAAATGAGGAAAATCTGTGCACTTAGGCAGTGACTTAACTTTTTATTCAAAAAAGACCCCAAAAGTATCTTGGAATGTCTTGAAATTGTACACAGTCATAGTCAAGCATGCCCTGAACAAGAATCCGTTGAATATATTTGCATATCTCTTGAAGAATATTTTTAATGAACTTTTGAAAATCAGGAAAGCGATCCATGCACTTGGACATTCCAAGTATGTTGGAATGTCTTGAAATTGTACTCAGTCATAGTCAACGACGCCCTGAACAAGAATCCGTTGAAAATATTTGCATATCGTTTAAGGAATATTTTTAAAGAATTTCTGAAAATCAGGAAAGCGATCCATGCACTTAGGCAGTGACTTAACTTTTTCGTCAAAAAAGACCCCAAAAGTATCTTGGAATGTCTTGAAATTGTACACAGTCATAGTCAAGAATGCCCTGAACAAGAATCCGTTGAATATATTTGCATATCTCTTGAAGAATATTTTTAATGAATTTTTGAAAATCCGGAAAGCGATCCATGCACTTGGACATTCCAAGTATGTTGGAATGTCTTGAAATTGTACTCGGTCATAGTCAACGACGCCCTGAACAAGAATCCATTGAAAATATTTGCATATCTCTTAAGGAATATTTTTAATGAATTTTTGAAAATGAGGAAAGTCTGTGCACTTAGGCAGTGACTTAACTTTTTATTCAAAAAAGACCCCAAAAGTATCTTGGAATGTCTTGAAATTGTACACAGTCATAGTCAAGCATGCCCTGAACAAGAATCCGTTGAATATATTTGCATATCTCTTGAAGAATATTTTTAATGAACTTTTGAAAATCAGGAAAGCGATCCATGCACTTGGACATTCCAAGTATGTTGGAATGTCTTGAAATTGTACTCAGTCATAGTCAACGACGCCCTGAACAAGAATCCGTTGAAAATATTTGCATATCGTTTAAGGAATATTTTTAAAGAATTTCTGAAAATCAGGAAAGCGATCCATGCACTTAGGCAGTGACTTAACTTTTTTGTCAAAAAAGACCCCAAAAGTATCTTGGAATGTCTTGAAATTGTACACAGTCATAGTCAAGCATGCCCTGAACAAGAATCCGTTGAATATATTTGCATATCTCTTGAAGAATATTTTTAATGAATTTTTGAAAATCCGGAAAGCGATCCATGCACTTGGACATTCCAAGTATGTTGGAATGTCTTGAAATTGTACTCAGTCATAGTCAACGACGCCCTGAACAAGAATCAATTGAAAATATTTGCATATCTCTTAAGGAATATTTTTAATGAATTTTTGAAAATGAGGAAAGTCTGTGCACTTAGGCAGTGACTTAACTTTTTATTCAAAAAAGACCCCAAAAGTATCTTGGAATGTCTTGAAATTGTACACAGTCATAGTCAAGCATGCCCTGAACAAGAATCCGTTGAATATATTTGCATATCTCTTGAAGAATATTTTTAATGAACTTTTGAAAATCAGGAAAGCGATCCATGCACTTGGACATTCCAAGTATGTTGGAATGTCTTGAAATTGTACTCAGTCATAGTCAACGACGCCCTGAACAAGAATCCGTTGAAAATATTTGCATATCGTTTAAGGAATATTTTTAAAGAATTTCTGAAAATCAGGAAAGCGATCCATGCACTTAGGCAGTGACTTAACTTTTTCGTCAAAAAAGACCCCAAAAGTATCTTGGAATGTCTTGAAATTGTACACAGTCATAGTCAAGCATGCCCTGAACAAGAATCCGTTGAATATATTTGCATATCTCTTGAAGAATATTTTTAATGAACTTTTGAAAATCAGGAAAGCGATCCATGCACTTGGACATTCCAAGTATGTTGGAATGTCTTGAAATTGTACTCAGTCATAGTCAACGACGCCCTGAACAAGAATCCGTTGAAAATATTTGCATATCGCTTAAGGAATATTTTTTATGAATTTTTGAAAATCAGGAAAGCGATCCATGCACTTAGGCAGTGACTAAACTTTTTTGTCAAAAAAGACCCCAAAAGTATCTTGGAATGTCTTGAAATTGTACACAGTCATAGTCAAGCATGCCCTGAACAAGAATCCGTTGAATATATTTGCATATCTCTTGAAGAATATTTTTAATGAATTTTTGAAAATCCGAAAAGCGATCCATGCACTTGGACATTCCAAGTATGTTGGAATGTCTTGAAATTGTACTCAGTCATAGTCAACGACGCCCTGAACAAGAATCAATTGAAAATATTTGCATATCTCTTAAGGAATATTTTTAATGAATTTTTGAAAATGAGGAAAGTCTGTGCACTTAGGCAGTGACTTAACTTTTTATTCAAAAAAGACCCCAAAAGTATCTTGGAATGTCTTGAAATTGTACACAGTCATAGTCAAGCATGCCCTGAACAAGAATCCGTTGAATATATTTGCATATCTCTTGAAGAATATTTTTAATGAACTTTTGAAAATCAGGAAAGCGATCCATGCACTTGGACATTCCAAGTATGTTGGAATGTCTTGAAATTGTACTCAGTCATAGTCAACGACGCCCTGAACAAGAATCCGTTGAAAATATTTGCATATCGCTTAAGGAATATTTTTAATGAATTTTTGAAAATCAGGAAAGCGATCCATGCACTTAGGCAGTGACTTAACTTTTTTGTCAAAAAAGACCCCAAAAGTATCTTGGAATGTCTTGAAATTGTACACAGTCATAGTCAAGCATGCCCTGAACAAGAATCCGTTGAATATATTTGCATATCTCTTGAAGAATATTTTTAATGAATTTTTGAAAATCCGAAAAGCGATCCATGCACTTGGACATTCCAAGTATGTTGGAATGTTTTGAAATTGTACTCAGTCATAGTCAACGACGCCCTGAACAAGAATCCGTTGAAAATATTTGCATATCGCTTAAGGAATATTTTTAATGAATTTTTGAAAATCAGGAAAGCGATCCATGCACTTAGGCAGTGACTTAACTTTTTATTCAAAAAAGACCCCAAAAGTATCTTGGAATGTCTTGAAATTGTACACAGTCATAGTCAAGCATGCCCTGAACAAGAATCCGTTGAATATATTTGCATATCTCTTGAAGAATATTTTTAATGAATTTTTGAAAATCCGGAAAGCGATCCATGCACTTGGACATTCCAAGTATGTTGGAATGTCTTGAAATTGTACTCGGTCATAGTCAACGACGCCCTGAACAAGAATCCATTGAAAATATTTGCATATCTCTTAAGGAATATTTTTAATGAATTTTTGAAAATGATGAAAGTCTGTGCACTTAGGCAGTGACTTAACTTTTTATTCAAAAAAGACCCCAAAGGTATCTTGGAATGTCTTGAAATTGTACACAGTCATAGTCAAGCATGCCCTGAACAAGAATCCGTTGAATATATTTGCATATCTCTTGAAGAATATTTTTAATGAACTTTTGAAAATCAGGAAAGCGATCCATGCACTTGGACATTCCAAGTATGTTGGAATGTCTTGAAATTGTACTCAGTCATAGTCAACGACGCCCTGAACAAGAATCCGTTGAAAATATTTGCATATCGCTTAAGGAATATTTTAAATGAATTTTTGAAAATCAGGAAAGCGATCCATGCACTTAGGCAGTGACTTAACTTTTTTGTCAAAAAAGACCCCAAAAGTATCTTGGAATGTCTTGAAATTGTACACAGTCATAGTCAAGCATGCCCTGAACAAGAATCCGTTGAATATATTTGCATATCTCTTGAAGAATATTTTTAATGAATTTTTGAAAATCCGAAAAGCGATCCATGCACTTGGACATTCCAAGTATGTTGGAATGTCTTGAAATTGTACTCAGTCATAGTCAACGACGCCCTGAACAAGAATCCGTTGAAAATATTTGCATATCTCTTAAGGAATATTTTTAATGAATTTTTGAAAATCAGGAAAGCGATCCATGCACTTAGGCAGTGACTTAACTTTTTATTCAAAAAAGACCCCAAAAGTATCTTGGAATGTCTTGAAATTGTACACAGTCATAGTCAAGCATGCCCTGAACAAGAATCCGTTGAATATATTTGCATATCTCTTGAAGAATATTTTTAATGAATTTTTGAAAATCCGGAAAGCGATCCATGCACTTGGACATTCCAAGTATGTTGGAATGTCTTGAAATTGTACTCGGTCATAGTCAACGACGCCCTGAACAAGAATCCATTGAAAATATTTGCATATCTCTTAAGGAATATTTTTAATGAATTTTTGAAAATGATGAAAGTCTGTGCACTTAGGCAGTGACTTAACTTTTTATTCAAAAAAGACCCCAAAGGTATCTTGGAATGTCTTGAAATTGTACACAGTCATAGTCAAGCATGCCCTGAACAAGAATCCGTTGAATATATTTGCATATCTCTTGAAGAATATTTTTAATGAACTTTTGAAAATCAGGAAAGCGATCCATGCACTTGGACATTCCAAGTATGTTGGAATGTCTTGAAATTGTACTCAGTCATAGTCAACGACGCCCTGAACAAGAATCCGTTGAAAATATTTGCATATCGCTTAAGGAATATTTTAAATGAATTTTTGAAAATCAGGAAAGCGATCCATGCACTTAGGCAGTGACTTAACTTTTTTGTCAAAAAAGACCCCAAAAGTATCTTGGAATGTCTTGAAATTGTACACAGTCATAGTCAAGCATGCCCTGAACAAGAATCCGTTGAATATATTTGCATATCTCTTGAAGAATATTTTTAATGAATTTTTGAAAATCCGAAAAGCGATCCATGCACTTGGACATTCCAAGTATGTTGGAATGTCTTGAAATTGTACTCAGTCATAGTCAACGACGCCCTGAACAAGAATCAATTGAAAATATTTGCATATCTCTTAAGGAATATTTTTAATGAATTTTTGAAAATGATGAAAGTCTGTGCACTTAGGCAGTGACTTAACTTTTTATTCAAAAAAGACCCCAAAAGTATCTTGGAATGTCTTGAAATTGTACACAGTCATAGTCAAGCATGCCCTGAACAAGAATCCGTTGAATATATTTGCATATCTCTTGAAGAATATTTTTAATGAACTTTTGAAAATCAGGAAAGCGATCCATGCACTTGGACATTCCAAGTATGTTGGAATGTCTTGAAATTGTACTCAGTCATAGTCAACGACGCCCTGAACAAGAATCCGTTGAAAATATTTGCATATCGCTTAAGGAATATTTTTAATGAATTTTTGAAAATCAGGAAAGCGATCCATGCACTTAGGCAGTGACTTAACTTTTTCGTCAAAAAAGACCCCAAAAGTATCTTGGAATGTCTTGAAATTGTACACAGTCATAGTCAAGCATGCCCTGAACAAGAATCCGTTGAATATATTTGCATATCTCTTGAAGAATATTTTTAATGAATTTTTGAAAATCCGAAAAGCGATCCATGCACTTGGACATTCCAAGTATGTTGGAATGTCTTGAAATTGTACTCAGTCATAGTCAACGACGCCCTGAACAAGAATCAATTGAAAATATTTGCATATCTCTTAAGGAATATTTTTAATGAATTTTTGAAAATGAGGAAAGTCTGTGCACTTAGGCAGTGACTTAACTTTTTATTCAAAAAAGACCCCAAAAGTATCTTGGAATGTCTTGAAATTGTACACAGTCATAGTCAAGCATGCCCTGAACAAGAATCCGTTGAATATATTTGCATATCTCTTGAAGAATATTTTTAATGAACTTTTGAAAATCAGGAAAGCGATCCATGCACTTGGACATTCCAAGTATGTTGGAATGTCTTGAAATTGTACTCAGTCATAGTCAACGACGCCCTGAACAAGAATCCGTTGAAAATATTTGCATTTCGTTTAAGGAATATTTTTAAAGAATTTCTGAAAATCAGGAAAGCGATCCATGCACTTAGGCAGTGACTTAACTTTTTCGTCAAAAAAGACCCCAAAAGTATCTTGGAATGTCTTGAAATTGTACACAGTCATAGTCAAGCATGCCCTGAACAAGAATCCGTTGAATATATTTGCATATCTCTTGAAGAATATTTTTAATGAATTTTTGAAAATCCGGAAAGCGATCCATGCACTTGGACATTCCAAGTATGTTGGAATGTCTTGAAATTGTACTCGGTCATAGTCAACAACGCCCTGAACAAGAATCCATTGAAAATATTTGCATATCTCTTAAGGAATATTTTTAATGAATTTTTGAAAATGATGAAAGTCTGTGCACTTAGGCAGTGACTTAACTTTTTATTCAAAAAAGACCCCAAAGGTATCTTGGAATGTCTTGAAATTGTACACAGTCATAGTCAAGCATGCCCTGAACAAGAATCCGTTGAATATATTTGCATATCTCTTGAAGAATATTTTTAATGAACTTTTGAAAATCAGGAAAGCGATCCATGCACTTGGACATTCCAAGTATGTTGGAATGTCTTGAAATTGTACTCAGTCATAGTCAACGACGCCCTGAACAAGAATCCGTTGAAAATATTTGCATATCGTTTAAGGAATATTTTTAAAGAATTTCTGAAAATCAGGAAAGCGATCCATGCACTTAGGCAGTGACTTAACTTTTTCGTCAAAAAAGACCCCAAAAGTATCTTGGAATGTCTTGAAATTGTACACAGTCATAGTCAAGCATGCCCTGAATAAGAATCCGTTGAATATATTTGCATATCTCTTGAAGAATATTTTTAATGAATTTTTGAAAATCCGGAAAGCGATCCATGCACTTGGACATTCCAAGTATGTTGGAATGTCTTGAAATTGTTCTCGGTCATAGTCAACGACGCCCTGAACAAGAATCCATTGAAAATATTTGCATATCTCTTAAGGAATATTTTTAATGAATTTTTGAAAATGATGAAAGTCTGTGCACTGAGGCAGTGACTTAACTTTTTATTCAAAAAAGACCCCAAAGGTATCTTGGAATGTCTTGAAATTGTACACAGTCATAGTCAAGCATGCCCTGAACAAGAATCCGTTGAATATATTTGCATATCTCTTGAAGAATATTTTTAATGAACTTTTGAAAATCAGGAAAGCGATCCATGCACTTGGACATTCCAAGTATGTTGGAATGTCTTGAAATTGTACTCAGTCATAGTCAACGACGCCCTGAACAAGAATCCGTTGAAAATATTTGCATATCGTTTAAGGAATATTTTTAAAGAATTTCTGAAAATCAGGAAAGCGATCCATGCACTTAGGCAGTGACTTAACTTTTTCGTCAAAAAAGACCCCAAAAGTATCTTGGAATGTCTTGAAATTGTACACAATCATAGTCAAGAATGCCCTGAACAAGAATCCGTTGAATATATTTGCATATCTCTTGAAGAATATTTTTAATGAATTTTTGAAAATCCGGAAAGCGATCCATGCACTTGGACATTCCAAGTATGTTGGAATGTCTTGAAATTGTACTCGGTCATAGTCAACGACGCCCTGAACAAGAATCCATTGAAAATATTTGCATATCTCTTAAGGAATATTTTTAATGAATTTTTGAAAATGATGAAAGTCTGTGCACTTAGGCAGTGACTTAACTTTTTATTCCAAAAAGACCCCAAAGGTATCTTGGAATGTCTTGAAATTGTACACAGTCATAGTCAAGCATGCCCTGAACAAGAATCCGTTGAATATATTTGCATATCTCTTGAAGAATATTTTTAATGAACTTTTGAAAATCAGGAAAGCGATCCATGCACTTGGACATTCCAAGTATGTTGGAATGTCTTGAAATTGTACTCAGTCATAGTCAACGACGCCCTGAACAAGAATCCGTTGAAAATATTTGCATATCGCTTAAGGAATATTTCTAATGAATTTTTGAAAATCAGGAAAGCGATCCATGCACTTAGGCAGTGACTTAACTTTTTTGTCAAAAAAGACCCCAAAAGTATCTTGGAATGTCTTGAAATTGTACACAGTCATAGTCAACGACGCCCTGAACAAGAATCAATTGAAAATATTTTCATATCTCTTAAGGAATATTTTTAATGAATTTTTGAAAATGAGGAAAGTCTGTGCACTTAGGCAGTGACTTAACTTTTTATTCAAAAAAGACCCCAAAAGTATCTTGGAATGTCTTGAAATTGTACACAGTCATAGTCAAGCATGCCCTGAACAAGAATCCATTGAATATATTTGCATATCTCTTGAAGAATATTTTTAATGAACTTTTGAAAATCAGGAAAGCGATCCATGCACTTGGACATTCCAAGTATGTTGGAATGTCTTGAAATTGTACTCAGTCATAGTCAACGACGCCCTGAACAAGAATCCGTTGAAAATATTTGCATATTGTTTAAGGAATATTTTTAAAGAATTTCTGAAAATCAGGAAAGCGATCCATGCACTTAGGCAGTGACTTAACTTTTTCGTCAAAAAAGACCCCAAAAGTATCTTGGAATGTCTTGAAATTGTACACAGTCATAGTCAAGAATGCCCTGAACAAGAATCCGTTGAATATATTTGCATATCTCTTGAAGAATATTTTTAATGAATTTTTGAAAATCCGGAAAGCGATCCATGCACTTGGACATTCCAAGTATGTTGGAATGTCTTGAAATTGTACTCGGTCATAGTCAACGACGCCCTGAACAAGAATCCATTGAAAATATTTGCATATCTCTCAAGGAATATTTTTAATGAATTTTTGAAAATGATGAAAGTCTGTGCACTTAGGCAGTGACTTAACTTTTTATTCAAAAAAGACCCCAGGTATCTTGGAATGTCTTGAAATTGTACACAGTCATAGTCAAGCATGCCCTGAACAAGAATCCGTTGAATATATTTGCATATCTCTTGAAGAATATTTTTAATGAACTTTTGAAAATCAGGAAAGCGATCCATGCACTTGGACATACCAAGTATGTTGGAATGTCTTAAAATTGTACTCAGTCATAGTCAACGACGCCCTGAACAAGAATCCGTTGAAAATATTTGCATATCGCTTAAGGAATATTTTTAATGAATTTTTGAAAATGATGAAAGTCTGTGCACTGAGGCAGTGACTTAACTTTTTATTCAAAAAAGACCCCAAAGGTATCTTGGAATGTCTTGAAATTGTACACAGTCATAGTCAAGCATGCCCTGAACAAGAATCCGTTGAATATATTTGCATATCTCTTGAACAATATTTTTAATGAACTTTTGAAAATCAGGAAAGCGATCCATGCACTTGGACATTCCAAGTATGTTGGAATGTCTTGAAATTGTACTCAGTCATAGTCAACGACGCCCTGAACAAGAATCCGTTGAAAATATTTGCATATCGTTTAAGGAATATTTTTAAAGAATTTCTGAAAATCAGGAAAGCGATCCATGCACTTAGGCAGTGACTTAACTTTTTCGTCAAAAAAGACCCCAAAAGTATCTTGGAATGTCTTGAAATTGTACACAATCATAGTCAAGAATGCCCTGAACAAGAATCCGTTGAATATATTTGCATATCTCTTGAAGAATATTTTTAATGAATTTTTGAAAATCCGGAAAGCGATCCATGCACTTGGACATTCCAAGTATGTTGGAATGTCTTGAAATTGTACTCGGTCATAGTCAACGACGCCCTGAACAAGAATCCATTGAAAATATTTGCATATCTCTTAAGGAATATTTTTAATGAATTTTTGAAAATGATGAAAGTCTGTGCACTTAGGCAGTGACTTAACTTTTTATTCCAAAAAGACCCCAAAGGTATCTTGGAATGTCTTGAAATTGTACACAGTCATAGTCAAGCATGCCCTGAACAAGAATCCGTTGAATATATTTGCATATCTCTTGAAGAATATTTTTAATGAACTTTTGAAAATCAGGAAAGCGATCCATGCACTTGGACATTCCAAGTATGTTGGAATGTCTTGAAATTGTACTCGGTCATAGTCAACGACGCCCTGAACAAGAATCCGTTGAAAATATTTGCATATCGCTTAAGGAATATTTCTAATGAATTTTTGAAAATCAGGAAAGCGATCCATGCACTTAGGCAGTGACTTAACTTTTTTGTCAAAAAAGACCCCAAAAGTATCTTGGAATGTCTTGAAATTGTACACAGTCATAGTCAACGACGCCCTGAACAAGAATCAATTGAAAATATTTGCATATCTCTTAAGGAATATTTTTAATGAATTTTTGAAAATGAGGAAAGTCTGTGCACTTAGGCAGTGACTTAACTTTTTATTCAAAAAAGACCCCAAAAGTATCTTGGAATGTCTTGAAATTGTACACAGTCATAGTCAAGCATGCCCTGAACAAGAATCCGTTGAATATATTTGCATATCTCTTGAAGAATATTTTTAATGAACTTTTGAAAATCAGGAAAGCGATCCATGCACTTGGACATTCCAAGTATGTTGGAATGTCTTGAAATTGTACTCAGTCATAGTCAACGACGCCCTGAACAAGAATCCGTTGAAAATATTTGCATATCGCTTAAGGAATATTTCTAATGAATTTTTGAAAATCAGGAAAGCGATCCATGCACTTAGGCAGTGACTTAACTTTTTTGTCAAAAAAGACCCCAAAAGTATCTTGGAATGTCTTGAAATTGTACACAGTCATCGTCAAGCATGCCCTGAACAAGAATCCGTTGAATATATTTGCATATCTCTTGAAGAATATTTTAAATGAATTTTTGAAAATCCGAAAAGCGATCCATGCACTTGGACATTCCAAGTATGTTGGAATGTCTTGAAATTGTACTCAGTCATAGTCAACGACGCCCTGAACAAGAATCAATTGAAAATATTTGCATATCTCTTAAGGAATATTTTTAATGAATTTTTGAAAATGAGGAAAGTCTGTGCACTTAGGCAGTGACTTAACTTTTTATTCAAAAAAGACCCCAAAAGTATCTTGGAATGTCTTGAAATTGTACACAGTCATAGTCAAGCATGCCCTGAACAAGAATCCGTTGAATATATTTGCATATCTCTTGAAGAATATTTTTAATGAACTTTTGAAAATCAGGAAAGCGATCCATGCACTTGGACATTCCAAGTATGTTGGAATGTCTTGAAATTGTACTCAGTCATAGTCAACGACGCCCTGAACAAGAATCCGTTGAAAATATTTGCATATCGTTTAAGGAATATTTTTAAAGAATTTCTGAAAATCAGGAAAGCGATCCATGCACTTAGGCAGTGACTTAACTTTTTCGTCAAAAAAGACCCCAAAAGTATCTTGGAATGTCTTGAAATTGTACACAGTCATAGTCAAGCATGCCCTGAACAAGAATCCGTTGAATATATTTGCATATCTCTTGAAGAATATTTTTAATGAATTTTTGAAAATCCGAAAAGCGATCCATGCACTTGGACATTCCAAGTATGTTGGAATGTCTTTAAATTGTACTCAGTCATAGTCAACGACGCCCTGAACAAGAATCAATTGAAAATATTTGCATATCTCTTAAGGAATATTTTTAATGAATTTTTGAAAATGAGGAAAGTCTGTGCACTTAGGCAGTGACTTAACTTTTTATTCAAAAAAGACCCCAAAAGTATCTTGGAATGTCTTGAAATTGTACACAGTCATAGTCAAGCATGCCCTGAACAAGAATCCGTTGAATATATTTGCATATCTCTTGAAGAATATTTTTAATGAACTTTTGAAAATCAGGAAAGCGATCCATGCACTTGGACATTCCAAGTATGTTGGAATGTTTTGAAATTGTACTCAGTCATAGTCAACGACGCCCTGAACAGGAATCCGTTGAAAATATTTGCATATCTCTTAAGGAATATTTTTAATGAATTTTTGAAAATCAGGAAAGCGATCCATGCACTTAGGCAGTGACTTAACTTTTTATTCAAAAAAGACCCCAAAAGTATCTTGGAATGTCTTGAAATTGTACACAGTCATAGTCAAGCATGCCCTGAACAAGAATCCGTTGAATATATTTGCATATCTCTTGAAGAATATTTTTAATGAATTTTTGAAAATCCGAAAAGCGATCCATGCACTTGGACATTCCAAGTATGTTGGAATGTCTTGAAATTGTACTCAGTCATAGTCAACGACGCCCTGAACAAGAATCAATTGAAAATATTTGCATATCTCTTAAGGAATATTTTTAATGAATTTTTGAAAATGAGGAAAGTCTGTGCACTTAGGCAGTGACTTAACTTTTTATTCAAAAAAGACCCCAAAAATATCTTGGAATGTCTTGAAATTGTACACAGTCATAGTCAAGCATGCCCTGAACAAGAATCCGTTGAATATATTTGCATATCTCTTGAAGAATATTTTTAATGAACTTTTGAAAATCAGGAAAGCGATCCATGTACTTGGACATTCAAAGTATGTTGGAATGTCTTGAAATTGTACTCGGTCATAGTCAACGACGCCCTGAACAAGAGTCCGTTGAAAATATTTGCATATCGCTTAAGGAATATTTTTAATGAATTTTTGAAAATCAGGAAAGCGATCCATGCACTTAGGCAGTGACTTAACTTTTTTGTCAAAAAAGACCCCAAAAGTATCTTGGAATGTCTTAAAATTGTACACAGTCATAGTCAAGCATGCCCTGAACAAGAAACCGTTGAATATATTTGCATATCTCTTGAAGAATATTTTAAATTAATTTTTGAAAATCCGAAAAGCGATCCATGCGCTTGGACATTCCAAGTATGTTGGAATGTTTTGAAATTGTACTCAGTCATAGTCAACGACGCCCTGAACAAGAATCAATTGAAAATATTCGCATATCTCTTAAGGAATATTTCTAATGAATTTTTGAAAATCAGGAAAGCAATCCATGCACTTAGGCAGTGACTTAACTTTTTTGTCAAAAAAGACCCCAAAAGTATCTTGGAATGTCTTGAAATTGTACACAGTCATAGTCAAGCATGCCCTGAACAAGAATCCGTTGAATATATTTGCATATCTCTTGAAGAATATTTTTAATGAACTTTTGAAAATCAGGAAAGCGATCCATGCACTTGGACATTCCAAGTATGTTGGAATGTCTTGAAATTGTACTCAGTCATAGTCAACGACGCCCTGAACAAGAATCAATTGAAAATATTTGCATATCGTTTAAGGAATATTTTTAAAGAATTTCTGAAAATCAGGAAAGCGATCCATGCACTTAGGCAGTGACTTAACTTTTTTGTCAAAAAAGACCCCAAAAGTATCTTGGAATGTCTTGAAATTGTACACAGTCATAGTCAAGCATGCCCTGAACAAGAATCCGTTGAATATATTTGCATATCTCTTGAAGAATATTTTTAATGAATTTTTGAAAATCCGAAAGACTTGGAATGTCTTGAAATTGTACTCAGTCATAGTCAACGACGCCCTGAACAAGAATCAATTGAAAATATTTGCATATCTCTTAAGGAATATTTTTAAATGAATTTTTGAAAATGAGGAAAGTCTGTGCACTTCGGCAGTGACTTAACTTTTTATTCAAAAAAGACCCCAAAAGTATCTTGGAATGTCTTGAAATTGTACACAGTCATAGTCAAGCATGCCCTGAACAAGAATCCGTTGAATATATTTGCATATCTCTTGAAGAATATTTTTAATGAACTTTTGAAAATCAGGAAAGCGATCCATGCACTTGGACATTCCAAGTATGTTGGAATGTCTTGAAATTGTACTCAGTCATAGTCAACGACGCCCTGAACAAGAATCCGTTGAAAATATTTGCATATCGTTTAAGGAATATTTTTAAAGAATTTCTGAAAATCAGGAAAGCGATCCATGCACTTAGGCAGTGACTTAACTTTTTATTCAAAAAAGACCCCAAAAGTATCTTGGAATGTCTTGAAATTGTACACAGTCATAGTCAAGCATGCCCTGAACAAGAATCCGTTGAATATATTTGCATATCTCTTGAAGAATATTTTTAATGAACTTTTGAAAATCCGGAAAGCGATCCATGCACTTGGACATTCCAAGTATGTTGGAATGTCTTGAAATTGTACTCAGTCATAGTCAACGACGCCCTGAACAAGAATCCGTTGAAAATATTTGCATATCGTTTAAGGAATATTTTTAAAGAATTTCTGAAAATCAGGAAAGCGATCCATGCACTTAGGCAGTGACTTAACTTTTTCGTCAAAAAAGACCCCAAAAGTATCTTGGAATGTCTTGAAATTGTACACAGTCATAGTCAAGCATGCCCTGAACAAGAATCCGTTGAATATATTTGCATATCTCTTGAAGAATATTTTAAATGAATTTTTGAAAATCCGAAAAGCGATCCATGCACTTGGACATTCCAAGTATGTTGGAATGTCTTGAAATTGTACTCAGTCATAGTCAACGACGCCCTGAACAAGAATCAATTGAAAATATTTGCATATCTCTTAAGGAATATTTTTAATGAATTTTTGAAAATGAGGAAAGTCTGTGCACTTAGGCAGTGACTTAACTTTTTATTCAAAAAAGACCCCAAAAGTATCTTGGAATGTCTTGAAATTGTACACAGTCATAGTCAAGCATGCCCTGAACAAGAATCCGTTGAATATATTTGCATATCTCTTGAAGAATATTTTTAATGAACTTTTGAAAATCAGGAAAGCGATCCATGTACTTGGACATTCAAAGTATGTTGGAATGTCTTGAAATTGTACTCGGTCATAGTCAACGACGCCCTGAACAAGAGTCCGTTGAAAATATTTGCATATCGCTTAAGGAATATTTTTAATGAATTTTTGAAAATCAGGAAAGCGATCCATGCACTTAGGCAGTGACTTAACTTTTTTGTCAAAAAAGACCCCAAAAGTATCTTGGAATGTCTTAAAATTGTACACAGTCATAGTCAAGCATGCCCTGAACAAGAAACCGTTGAATATATTTGCATATCTCTTGAAGAATATTTTAAATTAATTTTTGAAAATCCGAAAAGCGATCCATGCGCTTGGACATTCCAAGTATGTTGGAATGTTTTGAAATTGTACTCAGTCATAGTCAACGACGCCCTGAACAAGAATCAATTGAAAATATTCGCATATCTCTTAAGGAATATTTCTAATGAATTTTTGAAAATCAGGAAAGCAATCCATGCACTTAGGCAGTGACTTAACTTTTTTGTCAAAAAAGACCCCAAAAGTATCTTGGAATGTCTTGAAATTGTACACAGTCATAGTCAAGCATGCCCTGAACAAGAATCCGTTGAATATATTTGCATATCTCTTGAAGAATATTTTTAATGAACTTTTGAAAATCAGGAAAGCGATCCATGCACTTGGACATTCCAAGTATGTTGGAATGTCTTGAAATTGTACTCAGTCATAGTCAACGACGCCCTGAACAAGAATCAATTGAAAATATTTGCATATCGTTTAAGGAATATTTTTAAAGAATTTCTGAAAATCAGGAAAGCGATCCATGCACTTAGGCAGTGACTTAACTTTTTTGTCAAAAAAGACCCCAAAAGTATCTTGGAATGTCTTGAAATTGTACACAGTCATAGTCAAGCATGCCCTGAACAAGAATCCGTTGAATATATTTGCATATCTCTTGAAGAATATTTTTAATGAATTTTTGAAAATCCGAAAGACTTGGAATGTCTTGAAATTGTACTCAGTCATAGTCAACGACGCCCTGAACAAGAATCAATTGAAAATATTTGCATATCTCTTAAGGAATATTTTTAATGAATTTTTGAAAATGAGGAAAGTCTGTGCACTTCGGCAGTGACTTAACTTTTTATTCAAAAAAGACCCCAAAAGTATCTTGGAATGTCTTGAAATTGTACACAGTCATAGTCAAGCATGCCCTGAACAAGAATCCGTTGAATATATTTGCATATCTCTTGAAGAATATTTTTAATGAACTTTTGAAAATCAGGAAAGCGATCCATGCACTTGGACATTCCAAGTATGTTGGAATGTCTTGAAATTGTACTCAGTCATAGTCAACGACGCCCTGAACAAGAATCCGTTGAAAATATTTGCATATCGTTTAAGGAATATTTTTAAAGAATTTCTGAAAATCAGGAAAGCGATCCATGCACTTAGGCAGTGACTTAACTTTTTATTCAAAAAAGACCCCAAAAGTATCTTGGAATGTCTTGAAATTGTACACAGTCATAGTCAAGCATGCCCTGAACAAGAATCCGTTGAATATATTTGCATATCTCTTGAAGAATATTTTTAATGAACTTTTGAAAATCCGGAAAGCGATCCATGCACTTGGACATTCCAAGTATGTTGGAATGTCTTGAAATTGTACTCAGTCATAGTCAACGACGCCCTGAACAAGAATCAATTGAAAATATTCGCATATCTCTTAAGGAATATTTCTAATGAATTTTTGAAAATCAGGAAAGCAATCCATGCACTTAGGCAGTGACTTAACTTTTTTGTCAAAAAAGACCCCAAAAGTATCTTGGAATGTCTTGAAATTGTACACAGTCATAGTCAAGCATGCCCTGAACAAGAATCCGTTGAATATATTTGCATATCTCTTGAAGAATATTTTTAATGAACTTTTGAAAATCAGGAAAGCGATCCATGCACTTGGACATTCCAAGTATGTTGGAATGTCTTGAAATTGTACTCAGTCATAGTCAACGACGCCCTGAACAAGAATCAATTGAAAATATTTGCATATCGTTTAAGGAATATTTTTAAAGAATTTCTGAAAATCAGGAAAGCGATCCATGCACTTAGGCAGTGACTTAACTTTTTTGTCAAAAAAGACCCCAAAAGTATCTTGGAATGTCTTGAAATTGTACACAGTCATAGTCAAGCATGCCCTGAACAAGAATCCGTTGAATATATTTGCATATCTCTTGAAGAATATTTTTAATGAATTTTTGAAAATCCGAAAGACTTGGAATGTCTTGAAATTGTACTCAGTCATAGTCAACGACGCCCTGAACAAGAATCAATTGAAAATATTTGCATATCTCTTAAGGAATATTTTTAATGAATTTTTGAAAATGAGGAAAGTCTGTGCACTTCGGCAGTGACTTAACTTTTTATTCAAAAAAGACCCCAAAAGTATCTTGGAATGTCTTGAAATTGTACACAGTCATAGTCAAGCATGCCCTGAACAAGAATCCGTTGAATATATTTGCATATCTCTTGAAGAATATTTTTAATGAACTTTTGAAAATCAGGAAAGCGATCCATGCACTTGGACATTCCAAGTATGTTGGAATGTCTTGAAATTGTACTCAGTCATAGTCAACGACGCCCTGAACAAGAATCCGTTGAAAATATTTGCATATCGTTTAAGGAATATTTTTAAAGAATTTCTGAAAATCAGGAAAGCGATCCATGCACTTAGGCAGTGACTTAACTTTTTATTCAAAAAAGACCCCAAAAGTATCTTGGTATGTCTTGAAATTGTACACAGTCATAGTCAAGCATGCCCTGAACAAGAATCCGTTGAATATATTTGCATATCTCTTGAAGAATATTTTTAATGAACTTTTGAAAATCCGGAAAGCGATCCATGCACTTGGACATTCCAAGTATGTTGGAATGTCTTGAAATTGTACTCAGTCATAGTCAACGACGCCCTGAACAAGAATCCGTTGAAAATATTTGCATATCGTTTAAGGAATATTTTTAAAGAATTTCTGAAAATCAGGAAAGCGATCCATGCACTTAGGCAGTGACTTAACTTTTTCGTCAAAAAAGACCCCAAAAGTATCTTGGAATGTCTTGAAATTGTACACAGTCATAGTCAAGCATGCCCTGAACAAGAATCCGTTGAATATATTTGCATATCTCTTGAAGAATATTTTAAATGAATTTTTGAAAATCCGAAAAGCGATCCATGCACTTGGACATTCCAAGTATGTTGGAATGTCTTGAAATTGTACTCAGTCATAGTCAACGACGCCCTGAACAAGAATCAATTGAAAATATTTGCATATCTCTTAAGGAATATTTTTAATGAATTTTTGAAAATGAGGAAAGTCTGTGCACTTAGGCAGTGACTTAACTTTTTATTCAAAAAAGACCCCAAAAGTATCTTGGAATGTCTTGAAATTGTACACAGTCATAGTCAAGCATGCCCTGAACAAGAATCCGTTGAATATATTTGCATATCTCTTGAAGAATATTTTTAATGAACTTTTGAAAATCAGGAAAGCGATCCATGCACTTGGACATTCCAAGTATGTTGGAATGTCTTGAAATTGTACTCAGTCATAGTCAACGACGCCCTGAACAAGAATCCGTTGAAAATATTTGCATATCGTTTAAGGAATATTTTTAAAGAATTTCTGAAAATCAGGAAAGCGATCCATGCACTTAGGCAGTGACTTAACTTTTTCGTCAAAAAAGACCCCAAAAGTATCTTGGAATGTCTTGAAATTGTACACAGTCATAGTCAAGCATGCCCTGAACAAGAATCCGTTGAATATATTTGCATATCTCTTGAAGAATATTTTTAATGAATTTTTGAAAATCCGAAAAGCGATCCATGCACTTGGACATTCCAAGTATGTTGGAATGTCTTTAAATTGTACTCAGTCATAGTCAACGACGCCCTGAACAAGAATCAATTGAAAATATTTGCATATCTCTTAAGGAATATTTTTAATGAATTTTTGAAAATGAGGAAAGTCTGTGCACTTAGGCAGTGACTTAACTTTTTATTCAAAAAAGACCCCAAAAGTATCTTGGAATGTCTTGAAATTGTACACAGTCATAGTCAAGCATGCCCTGAACAAGAATCCGTTGAATATATTTGCATATCTCTTGAAGAATATTTTTAATGAACTTTTGAAAATCAGGAAAGCGATCCATGCACTTGGACATTCCAAGTATGTTGGAATGTTTTGAAATTGTACTCAGTCATAGTCAACGACGCCCTGAACAGGAATCCGTTGAAAATATTTGCATATCTCTTAAGGAATATTTTTAATGAATTTTTGAAAATCAGGAAAGCGATCCATGCACTTAGGCAGTGACTTAACTTTTTATTCAAAAAAGACCCCAAAAGTATCTTGGAATGTCTTGAAATTGTACACAGTCATAGTCAAGCATGCCCTGAACAAGAATCCGTTGAATATATTTGCATATCTCTTGAAGAATATTTTTAATGAATTTTTGAAAATCCGAAAAGCGATCCATGCACTTGGACATTCCAAGTATGTTGGAATGTCTTGAAATTGTACTCAGTCATAGTCAACGACGCCCTGAACAAGAATCAATTGAAAATATTTGCATATCTCTTAAGGAATATTTTTAATGAATTTTTGAAAATGAGGAAAGTCTGTGCACTTAGGCAGTGACTTAACTTTTTATTCAAAAAAGACCCCAAAAATATCTTGGAATGTCTTGAAATTGTACACAGTCATAGTCAAGCATGCCCTGAACAAGAATCCGTTGAATATATTTGCATATCTCTTGAAGAATATTTTTAATGAACTTTTGAAAATCAGGAAAGCGATCCATGTACTTGGACATTCAAAGTATGTTGGAATGTCTTGAAATTGTACTCGGTCATAGTCAACGACGCCCTGAACAAGAGTCCGTTGAAAATATTTGCATATCGCTTAAGGAATATTTTTAATGAATTTTTGAAAATCAGGAAAGCGATCCATGCACTTAGGCAGTGACTTAACTTTTTTGTCAAAAAAGACCCCAAAAGTATCTTGGAATGTCTTAAAATTGTACACAGTCATAGTCAAGCATGCCCTGAACAAGAAACCGTTGAATATATTTGCATATCTCTTGAAGAATATTTTAAATTAATTTTTGAAAATCCGAAAAGCGATCCATGCGCTTGGACATTCCAAGTATGTTGGAATGTTTTGAAATTGTACTCAGTCATAGTCAACGACGCCCTGAACAAGAATCAATTGAAAATATTCGCATATCTCTTAAGGAATATTTCTAATGAATTTTTGAAAATCAGGAAAGCAATCCATGCACTTAGGCAGTGACTTAACTTTTTTGTCAAAAAAGACCCCAAAAGTATCTTGGAATGTCTTGAAATTGTACACAGTCATAGTCAAGCATGCCCTGAACAAGAATCCGTTGAATATATTTGCATATCTCTTGAAGAATATTTTTAATGAACTTTTGAAAATCAGGAAAGCGATCCATGCACTTGGACATTCCAAGTATGTTGGAATGTCTTGAAATTGTACTCAGTCATAGTCAACGACGCCCTGAACAAGAATCAATTGAAAATATTTGCATATCGTTTAAGGAATATTTTTAAAGAATTTCTGAAAATCAGGAAAGCGATCCATGCACTTAGGCAGTGACTTAACTTTTTTGTCAAAAAAGACCCCAAAAGTATCTTGGAATGTCTTGAAATTGTACACAGTCATAGTCAAGCATGCCCTGAACAAGAATCCGTTGAATATATTTGCATATCTCTTGAAGAATATTTTTAATGAATTTTTGAAAATCCGAAAAGCGATCCATGCACTTGGACATTCCAAGTATGTTGGAATGTCTTGAAATTGTACTCAGTCATAGTCAACGACGCCCTGAACAAGAATCAATTGAAAATATTTGCATATCTCTTAAGGAATATTTTTAATGAATTTTTGAAAATGAGGAAAGTCTGTGCACTTCGGCAGTGACTTAACTTTTTATTCAAAAAAGACCCCAAAAGTATCTTGGAATGTCTTGAAATTGTACACAGTCATAGTCAAGCATGCCCTGAACAAGAATCCGTTGAATATATTTGCATATCTCTTGAAGAATATTTTTAATGAACTTTTGAAAATCAGGAAAGCGATCCATGCACTTGGACATTCCAAGTATGTTGGAATGTCTTGAAATTGTACTCAGTCATAGTCAACGACGCCCTGAACAAGAATCCGTTGAAAATATTTGCATATCGTTTAAGGAATATTTTTAAAGAATTTCTGAAAATCAGGAAAGCGATCCATGCACTTAGGCAGTGACTTAACTTTTTATTCAAAAAAGACCCCAAAAGTATCTTGGAATGTCTTGAAATTGTACACAGTCATAGTCAAGCATGCCCTGAACAAGAATCCGTTGAATATATTTGCATATCTCTTGAAGAATATTTTTAATGAACTTTTGAAAATCCGGAAAGCGATCCATGCACTTGGACATTCCAAGTATGTTGGAATGTCTTGAAATTGTACTCAGTCATAGTCAACGACGCCCTGAACAAGAATCAATTGAAAATATTTGCATATCGTTTAAGGAATATTTTTAAAGAATTTCTGAAAATCAGGAAAGCGATCCATGCACTTAGACAGTGACTTAACTTTTTCGTCAAAAAAGACCCCAAAAGTATCTTGGAATGTCTTGAAATTGTACACAGTCATAGTCAAGCATGCCCTGAACAAGAACCTGTTGAATATATTTGCATATCTCTTGAAGAATATTTTTAATGAATTTTTGAAAATCCGGAAAGCGATCCATGCACTTGGACATTCCAAGTAAGTTGGAATGTCTTGAAATTGTACTCAGTCATAGTCAACGACGCCCTAAACAAGAATCTATTGAAAATATTTGCATATCTCTTAAGGAATATTTTTAATGAATTTTTGAAAATGAGGAATTTCTGTGCACTTAGGCAGTGACTTAACTTTTTATTCAAAAAAGACCCCAAAAGTATCTTGGAATGTCTTGAAATTGTACACAGTCATAGTCAAGAATGCCCTGAACAAGAATCCGTTGAATATATTTGCATATCTCTTGAAGAATATTTTTAATGAATTTTTGAAAATCCGGAAAGCGATCCATGCACTTGGACATTCCAAGTATGTTGGAATGTCTTGAAATTGTACTCGGTCATAGTCAACGACGCCCTGAACAAGAATCCATTGAAAATATTTGCATATCTCTTAAGGAATATTTTTAATGAATTTTTGAAAATGATGAAAGTCTGTGCACTTAGGCAGTGACTTAACTTTTTATTCAAAAAAGACCCCAGGTATCTTGGAATGTCTTGAAATTGTACACAGTCATAGTCAAGCATGCCCTGAACAAGAATCCGTTGAATATATTTGCATATCTCTTGAAGAATATTTTTAATGAACTTTTGAAAATCAGGAAAGCGATCCATGCACTTGGACATTCCAAGTATGTTGGAATGTCTTGAAATTGTACTCAGTCATAGTCAACGACGCCCTGAACAAGAATCCGTTGAAAATATTTGCATATCGCTTAAGGAATATTTCTAATGAATTTTTGAAAATCAGGAAAGCGATCCATGCACTTAGGCAGTGACTTAACTTTTTTGTCAAAAAAGACCCCAAAAGTATCTTGGAATGTCTTGAAATTGTACACAGTCATAGTCAAGCATGCCCTGAACAAGAATCCGTTGAATATATTTGCATATCTCTTGAAGAATATTTTTAATGAATTTTTGAAAATCCGGAAAGCGATCCATGCACTTGGACATTCCAAGTATGTTGGAATGTCTTGAAATTGTACTCGGTCATAGTCAACGACGCCCTGAACAAGAATCCATTGAAAATATTTGCATATCTCTTAAGGAATATTTTTAATGAATTTTTGAAAATGATGAGTCTGTGCACTTAGGCAGTGTCTTAACTTTTTATTCAAAAAAGACCCCAGGTATCTTGGAATGTCTTGAAATTGTACACAGTCATAGTCAAGCATGCCCTGAACAAGAATCCGTTGAATATATTTGCATATCTCTTGAAGAATATTTTTAATGAACTTTTGAAAATCAGGAAAGCGATCCATGCACTTGGACATTCCAAGTATGTTGGAATGTTTTGAAATTGTACTCAGTCATAGTCAACGACGCCCTGAACAAGAATCCGTTGAAAATATTTGCATATCGCTTAAGGAATATTTTTAATGAATTTTTGAAAATCAGGAAAGCGATCCATGCACTTAGGCAGTGACTTAACTTTTTATTCAAAAAAGACCCCAAAAGTATCTTGGAATGTCTTGAAATTGTACACAGTCATAGTCAAGCATGCCCTGAACAAGAATCCGTTGAATATATTTGCATATCTCTTGAAGAATATTTTTAATGAATTTTTGAAAATCCGAAAAGCGATCCATGCACTTGGACATTCCAAGTATGTTGGAATGTCTTGAAATTATACTCAGTCATAGTCAACGACGCCCTGAACAAGAATCCGTTGAAAATATTTGCATATCGTTTAAGGAATATTTTTAAAGAATTTCTGAAAATCAGGAAAGCGATCCATGCACTTAGGCAGTGACTTAACTTTTTCGTCAAAAAAGACCCCAAAAGTATCTTGGAATGTCTTGAAATTGTACACAGTCATAGTCAAGAATGCCCTGAACAAGAATCCGTTGAATATATTTGCATATCTCTTGAAGAATATTTTTAATGAATTTTTGAAAATCCGGAAAGCGATCCATGCACTTGGACATTCCAAGTATGTTGGAATGTCTTGAAATTGTACTCGGTCATAGTCAACGACGCCCTGAACAAGAATCCATTGAAAATATTTGCATATCTCTTAAGGAATATTTTTAATGAATTTTTGAAAATGATGAAAGTCTGTGCACTGAGGCAGTGACTTAACTTTTTATTCAAAAAAGACCCCAAAGGTATCTTGGAATGTCTTGAAATTGTACACAGTCATAGTCAAGCATGCCCTGAACAAGAATCCGTTGAATATATTTGCATATCTCTTGAAGAATATTTTTAATGAACTTTTGAAAATCAGGAAAGCGATCCATGCACTTGGACATTCCAAGTATGTTGGAATGTCTTGAAATTGTACTCAGTCATAGCCAACGACGCCCTGAACAAGAATCCGTTGAAAATATTTGCATATCGTTTAAGGAATATTTTTAAAGAATTTCTGAAAATCAGGAAAGCCATCCATGCACTTAGGCAGTGATTTAACTTTTTCGTCAAAAAAGACCCCAAAAGTATCTTGGAATGTCTTGAAATTGTACACAGTCATAGTCAAGAATGCCCTGAACAAGAATCTGTTGAATATATTTGCATATCTCTTGAAGAATATTTTTAATGAATTTTTGAAAATCCGGAAAGCGATCCATGCACTTGGACATTCCAAGTATGTTGGAATGTCTTGAAATTGTACTCGGTCATAGTCAACGACGCCCTGAACAAGAATCCATTGAAAATATTTGCATATCTCTTAAGGAATATTTTTAATGAATTTTTGAAAATGATGAAAGTCGGTGCACTTCGGCAGTGACTTAACTTTTTATTCAAAAAAGACCCCAAAGGTATCTTGGAATGTCTTGAAATTGTACACAGTCATAGTCAAGCATGCCCTGAACAAGAATCCGTTGAATATATTTGCATATCTCTTGAAGAATATTTTTAATGAACTTTTGAAAATCAGGAAAGCGATCCATGTACTTGGACATTCAAAGTATGTTGGAATGTCTTGAAATTGTACTCGGTCATAGTCAACGACGCCCTAAACAAGAATCCGTTGAAAATATTTGCATATCGCTTAAGGAATATTTTTAATGAATTTTTGAAAATCAGTAAAGCAATCCATGCACTTAGGCAGTGACTTAACTTTTTTGTCAAAAAAGACCCCAAAAGTATCTTGGAATGTCTTGAAATTGTACACAGTCATAGTCAAGCATGCCCTGAACAAGAAACCGTTGAATATATTTGCATATCTCTTGAAGAATATTTTTAATGAATTTTTGAAAATCCGAAAAGCGATCCATGCACTTGGACATTCCAAGTATGTTGGAATGTTTTGAAATTGTACACAGTCATAGTCAAGCATGCCCTGAACAAGAATCCGTTGAATATATTTGCATATCGCTTAAGGAATATTTTTAATGAATTTTTGAAAATCAGGAAAGCAATCCATGCACTTAGGCAGTGACTTAACTTTTTTGTCAAAAAAGACCCCAAAAGTATCTTGGAATGTCTTGAAATTGTACACAGTCATAGTCAAGCATGCCCTGAACAAGAAACCGTTGAATATATTTGCATATCTCTTGAAGAATATTTTTAATGAATTTTTGAAAATCCGAAAAGCGATCCATGCACTTGGACATTCCAAGTATGTTGGAATGTCTTGAAATTGTACTCAGTCATAGTCAACGACGCCCTGAACAAGAATCAATTGAAAATATTTGCATATCTCTTAAGGAATATTTTTAATGAATTTTTGAAAATGAGGAAAGTCTGTGCACTTAGGCAGTGACTTAACTTTTTATTCAAAAAAGACCCCAAAAGTATCTTGGAATGTCTTGAAATTGTACACAGTCATAGTCAAGCATGCCCTGAACAAGAATCCGTTGAATATATTTGCATATCTCTTGAAGAATATTTTTAATGAACTTTTGAAAATCAGGAAAGCGATCCATGTACTTGGACATTCAAAGTATGTTGGAATGTCTTGAAATTGTACTCGGTCATAGTCAACGACGCCCTGAACAAGAATCCGTTGAAAATATTTGCATATCGCTTAAGGAATATTTTTAATGAATTTTTGAAAATCAGGAAAGCGATCCATGCACTTAGGCAGTGACTTAACTTTTTCGTCAAAAAAGACCCCAAAAGTATCTTGGAATGTCTTGAAATTGTACACAGTCATAGTCAAGCATGCCCTGAACAAGAATCCGTTGAATATATTTGCATATCTCTTGAAGAATATTTTTAATGAACTTTTGAAAATCAGGAAAGCGATCCATGCACTTGGACATTCCAAGTATGTTGGAATGTCTTGAAATTGTACTCAGTCATAGTCAACGACGCCCTGAACAAGAATCCGTTGAAAATATTTGCATATCGCTTAAGGAATATTTTTAATGAATTTTTGAAAATCAGGAAAGCGATCCATGCACTTAGGCAGTGACTTAACTTTTTCGTCAAAAAAGACCCCAAAAGTATCTTGGAATGTCTTGAAATTGTACACAGTCATAGTCAAGCATGCCCTGAACAAGAATCCGTTGAATATATTTGCATATCTCTTGAAGAATATTTTTAATGAATTTTTGAAAATCCGAAAAGCGATCCATGCACTTGGACATTCCAAGTATGTTGGAATGTCTTGAAATTGTACTCAGTCATAGTCAACGATGCTCTGAACAAGAATCAATTGAAAATATTTGCATATCTCTTAAGGAATATTTTTAATGAATTTTTGAAAATGAGGAAAGTCTGTGCACTTAGGCAGTGACTTAACTTTTTATTCAAAAAAGACCCCAAAAGTATCTTGGAATGTCTTGAAATTGTACACAGTCATAGTCAAGCATGCCCTGAACAAGAATCCGTTGAATATATTTGCATATCTCTTGAAGAATATTTTTAATGAACTTTTGAAAATCAGGAAAGCGATCCATGTACTTGGACATTCAAAGTATGTTGGAATGTCTTGAAATTGTACTCAGTCATAGCCAACGACGCCCTGAACAAGAATCCGTTGAAAATATTTGCATATCGTTTAAGGAATATTTTTAAAGAATTTCTGAAAATCAGGAAAGCGATCCATGCACTTAGGCAGTGACTTAACTTTTTCGTCAAAAAAGACCCCAAAAGTATCTTGGAATGTCTTGAAATTGTACACAGTCATAGTCAAGAATGCCCTGAACAAGAATCCGTTGAATATATTTGCATATCTCTTGAAGAATATTTTTAATGAATTTTTGAAAATCCGGAAAGCGATCCATGCACTTGGACATTCCAAGTATGTTGGAATGTCTTGAAATTGTACTCGGTCATAGTCAACGACGCCCTGAACAAGAATCCGTTGAAAATATTTGCATATCTCTTAAGGAATATTTCTAATGAATTTTTGAAAATGATGAAAGTCTGTGCACTTAGGCAGTGACTTAACTTTTTATTCAAAAAAGACCCCAAAGGTATCTTGGAATGTCTTGAAATTGTACACAGTCATAGTCAAGCATGCCCTGAACAAGAATCCGTTGAATATATTTGCATATCTCTTGAAGAATATTTTTAATGAACTTTTGAAAATCAGGAAAGCGATCCATGCACTTGGACATTCCAAGTATGTTGGAATGTCTTGAAATTGTACTCAGTCATAGTCAACGACGCCCTGAACAAGAATCCGTTGAAAATATTTGCATATCGCTTAAGGAATATTTCTAATGAATTTTTGAAAATCAGGAAAGCGATCCATGCACTTAGGCAGTGACTTAACTTTTTGTCAAAAAAGACCCCAAAAGTATCTTGGAATGTCTTGAAATTGTACACAGTCATAGTCAAGCATGCCCTGAACAAGAATCCGTTGAATATATTTGCATATCTCTTGAAGAATATTTTTAATGAATTTTTGAAAATCCGAAAAGCGATCCATGCACTTGGACATTCCAAGTATGTTGGAATGTCTTGAAATTGTACTCAGTCATAGTCAACGACGCCCTGAACAAGAATCAATTGAAAATATTTGCATATCGCTTAAGGAATATTTTTAATGAATTTTTGAAAATGAGGAAAGTCTGTGCACTTAGGCAGTGACTTAACTTTTTATTCAAAAAAGACCCCAAAAGTATCTTGGAATGTCTTGAAATTGTACACAGTCATAGTCAAGCATGCCCTGAACAAGAATCCGTTGAATATATTTGCATATCTCTTGAAGAATATTTTTAATGAACTTTTGAAAATCAGGAAAGCGATCCATGCACTTGGACATTCCAAGTATGTTGGAATGTCTTGAAATTGTACTCAGTCATAGTCAACGACGCCCTGAACAAGAATCCGTTGAAAATATTTGCATATCGTTTAAGGAATATTTTTAAAGAATTTCTGAAAATCAGGAAAGCGATCCATGCACTTAGGCAGTGACTTAACTTTTTCGTCAAAAAAGACCCCAAAAGTATCTTGGAATGTCTTGAAATTGTACACAGTCATAGTCAAGAATGCCCTGAACAAGAATCCGTTGAATATATTTGCATATCTCTTGAAGAATATTTTTAATGAATTTTTGAAAATCCGGAAAGCGATCCATGCACTTGGACATTCCAAGTATGTTGGAATGTCTTGAAATTGTACTCGGTCATAGTCAACGACGCCCTGAACAAGAATCCATTGAAAATATTTGCATATCTCTTAAGGAATATTTTTAATGAATTTTTGAAAATGATGAAAGTCTGTGCACTGAGGCAGTGACTTAACTTTTTATTCAAAAAAGACCCCAAAGGTATCTTGGAATGTCTTGAAATTGTACACAGTCATAGTCAAGCATGCCCTGAACAAGAATCCGTTGAATACATTTGCATATCTCTTGAAGAATATTTTTAATGAACTTTTGAAAATCAGGAAAGCGATCCATGCACTTGGACATTCCAAGTATGTTGGAATGTCTTGAAATTGTACTCAGTCATAGCCAACGACGCCCTGAACAAGAATCCGTTGAAAATATTTGCATATCGCTTAAGGAATATTTTTAAAGAATTTCTGAAAATCAGGAAAGCCATCCATGCACTTAGGCAGTGACTTAACTTTTTCGTCAAAAAAGACCCCAAAAGTATCTTGGAATGTCTTGAAATTGTACACAGTCATAGTCAAGCATGCCCTGAACAAGAATCCGTTGAATATATTTGCATATCTCTTGAAGAATATTTTTAATGAATTTTTGAAAATCCGGAAAGCGATCCATGCACTTGGACATTCCAAGTATGTTGGAATGTCTTGAAATTGTACTCGGTCATAGTCAACGACGCCCTGAACAAGAATCCATTGAAAATATTTGCATATCTCTTAAGGAATATTTTTAATGAATTTTTGAAAATGATGAAAGTCTGTGCACTTCGGCAGTGACTTAACTTTTTATTCAAAAAAGACCCCAAAAGTATCTTGGAATGTCTTGAAATTGTACACAGTCATAGTCAAGCATGTCCTGAACAAGAATCCGTTGAATATATTTGCATATCTCTTGAAGAATATTTTTAATGAACTTTTGAAAATCAGGAAAGCGATCCATGCACTTGGATATTCCAAGTATGTTGGAATGTCTTGAAATTGTACTCAGTCATAGTCAACGACGCCCTGAACAAGAATCCGTTGAAAATATTTGCATATCGCTTAAGGAATATTTCTAATGAATTTTTGAAAATCAGGAAAGCGATCCATGCACTTAGGCAGTGACTTAACTTTTTTGTCAAAAAAGACCCCAAAAGTATCTTGGAATGTCTTGAAATTGTACACAGTCATAGTCAAGCATGCCCTGAACAAGAATCCGTTGAATATATTTGCATATCTCTTGAAGAATATTTTTAATGAATTTTTGAAAATCCGAAAAGCGATCCATGCACTTGGACATTCCAAGTATGTTGGAATGTCTTGAAATTGTACTCAGTCATAGTCAACGACGCCCTGAACAAGAATCAATTGAAAATATTTGCATATCTCTTAAGGAATATTTTTAATGAATTTTTGAAAATGAGGAAAGTCTGTGCACTTAGGCAGTGACTTAACTTTTTATTCAAAAAAGACCCCAAAAGTATCTTGGAATGTCTTGAAATTGTACACAGTCATAGTCAAGCATGCCCTGAACAAGAATCCGTTGAATATATTTGCATATCTCTTGAAGAATATTTTTAATGAACTTTTGAAAATCAGGAAAGCGATCCATGCACTTGGACATTCCAAGTATGTTGGAATGTCTTGAAATTGTACTCAGTCATAGTCAACGACGCCCTGAACAAGAATCCGTTGAAAATATTTGCATATCGTTTAAGGAATATTTTTAAAGAATTTCTGAAAATCAGGAAAGCGATCCATGCACTTAGGCAGTGACTTAACTTTTTCGTCAAAAAAGACCCCAAAAGTATCTTGGAATGTCTTGAAATTGTACACAGTCATAGTCAAGCATGCCCTGAACAAGAATCCGTTGAATATATTTGCATATCTCTTGAAGAATATTTTTAATGAATTTTTGAAAATCCGGAAAGCGATCCACGCACTTGGACATTCCAAGTATGTTGGAATGTCTTGAAATTGTACTCGGTCATAGTCAACGACGCCCTGAACAAGAATCCATTGAAAATATTTGCATATCTCTTAAGGAATATTTTTAATGAATTTTTGAAAATGATGAAAGTCTGTGCACTTAGGCAGTGACTTAACTTTTTATCCAAAAAAGACCCCAAAGGTATCTTGGAATGTCTTGAAATTGTACACAGTCATAGTCAAGCATGCCCTGAACAAGAATCCGTTGAATATATTTGCATATCTCTTGAAGAATATTTTTAATGAACTTTTGAAAATCAGGAAAGCGATCCATGCACTTGGACATTCCAAGTATGTTGGAATGTCTTGAAATTGTACTCAGTCATAGTCAACGACGCCCTGAACAAGAATCCGTTGAAAATATTTGCATATCGCTTAAGGAATATTTTTAATGAATTTTTGAAAATCAGGAAAGCGATCCATGCACTTAGGCAGTGACTTAACTTTTTTGTCAAAAAAGACCCCAAAAGTATCTTGGAATGTCTTGAAATTGTACACAGTCATAGTCAAGCATGCCCTGAACAAGAATCCTTTGAATATATTTGCATATCTCTTGAAGAATATTTTTAATGAATTTTTGAAAATCCGAAAAGCGATCCATGCACTTGGACATTCCAAGTATGTTGGAATGTCTTTAAATTGTACTCAGTCATAGTTAACGACGCCCTGAACAAGAATCAATTGAAAATATTTGCATATCTCTTAAGGAATATTTTTAATGAATTTTTGAAAATGAGGAAAGTCTGTGCACTTAGGCAGTGACTTAACTTTTTATTCAAAAAAGACCCCAAAAGTATCTTGGAATGTCTTGAAATTGTACACAGTCATAGTCAAGCATGCCCTGAACAAGAATCCGTTGAATATATTTGCATATCTCTTGAAGAATATTTTTAATGAACTTTTGAAAATCAGGAAAGCGATCCATGCACTTGGACATTCCAAGTATGTTGGAATGTTTTGAAATTGTACTCAGTCATAGTCAACGACGCCCTGAACAAGAATCCGTTGAAAATATTTGCATATCACTTAAGGAATATTTTTAATGAATTTTTGAAAATCAGGAAAGCGATCCATGCACTAAGGCAGTGACTTAACTTTTTATTCAAAAAAGACCCCAAAAGTATCTTGGAATGTCTTGAAATTGTACACAGTCATAGTCAAGCATGCCCTGAACAAGAATCCGTTGAATATATTTGCATATCTCTTGAAGAATATTTTTAATGAACTTTTGAAAATCAGGAAAGCGATCCATGCACTTGGACATTCCAAGTATGTTGGAATGTCTTGAAATTGTACTCAGTACTCATAGTCAACGACGCCCTGAACAAGAATCCGTTGAAAATATTTGCATATCGCTTAAGGAATATTTCTAATGCATTTTTGAAAATCAGGAAAGCGATCCATGCACTTCAGATTAGATTAATTAGATTAAGAACCCTTTAAGTCCCGCAAGGGGAAATTCAATTCTGCAGTGAGTTAGTGAACACACACAGCACACAGTGAGGTGTAGAACATGTAACCCAGCGCAGTGAGCTGCCATGCCAGTGAGCGGCGCTCGGGGAGCAGTGAGGGGGTTAGGTGCCTTGCTCAACAGCACTTCAGCTGCGGACTGGTCGGGGATTGAACCGGCTACCTTCCGGTCTCGAGCTCGAAGCCCTAACCACTAGGCCACAGCTGCCCAAAGTTAAGTCACTTAGGCAGTGACTTAACTTTTTTGTCAAAAAAGACCCCAAAAGTATCTTGGAATGTCTTGAAATTGTACTCGGTCATAGTCAACGACGCCCTGAACAAGAATCCATTGAAAATATTTGCATATCTCTTAAGGAATATTTTTAATGAATTTTTGAAAATGATGAAAGTCTGTGCACTTAGGCAGTGACTTAACTTTTTATCCAAAAAAGACCCCAAAGGTATCTTGGAATGTCTTGAAATTGTACACAGTCATAGTCAAGCATGCCCTGAACAAGAATCCGTTGAATATATTTGCATATCTCTTGAAGAATATTTTTAATGAACTTTTGAAAATCAGGAAAGCGATCCATGCACTTGGACATTCCAAGTATGTTGGAATGTCTTGAAATTGTACTCAGTCATAGTCAACGACGCCCTGAACAAGAATCCGTTGAAAATATTTGCATATCGTTTAAGGAATATTTTTAAAGAATTTCTGAAAATCAGGAAAGCGATCCATGCACTTAGGCAGTGACTTAACTTTTTCGTCAAAAAAGACCCCAAAAGTATCTTGGAATGTCTTGAAATTGTACACAGTCATAGTCAAGCATGCCCTGAACAAGAATCCGTTGAATATATTTGCATATCTCTTGAAGAATATTTTTAATGAATTTTTGAAAATCCGGAAAGCGATCCACGCACTTGGACATTCCAAGTATGTTGGAATGTCTTGAAATTGTACTCGGTCATAGTCAACGACGCCCTGAACAAGAATCCATTGAAAATATTTGCATATCTCTTAAGGAATATTTTTAATGAATTTTTGAAAATGATGAAAGTCTGTGCACTTAGGCAGTGACTTAACTTTTTATCCAAAAAAGACCCCAAAGGTATCTTGGAATGTCTTGAAATTGTACACAGTCATAGTCAAGCATGCCCTGAACAAGAATCCGTTGAATATATTTGCATATCTCTTGAAGAATATTTTTAATGAACTTTTGAAAATCAGGAAAGCGATCCATGCACTTGGACATTCCAAGTATGTTGGAATGTCTTGAAATTGTACTCAGTCATAGTCAACGACGCCCTGAACAAGAATCCGTTGAAAATATTTGCATATCGCTTAAGGAATATTTTTAATGAATTTTTGAAAATCAGGAAAGCGATCCATGCACTTAGGCAGTGACTTAACTTTTTTGTCAAAAAAGACCCCAAAAGTATCTTGGAATGTCTTGAAATTGTACACAGTCATAGTCAAGCATGCCCTGAACAAGAATCCTTTGAATATATTTGCATATCTCTTGAAGAATATTTTTAATGAATTTTTGAAAATCCGAAAAGCGATCCATGCACTTGGACATTCCAAGTATGTTGGAATGTCTTTAAATTGTACTCAGTCATAGTTAACGACGCCCTGAACAAGAATCAATTGAAAATATTTGCATATCTCTTAAGGAATATTTTTAATGAATTTTTGAAAATGAGGAAAGTCTGTGCACTTAGGCAGTGACTTAACTTTTTATTCAAAAAAGACCCCAAAAGTATCTTGGAATGTCTTGAAATTGTACACAGTCATAGTCAAGCATGCCCTGAACAAGAATCCGTTGAATATATTTGCATATCTCTTGAAGAATATTTTTAATGAACTTTTGAAAATCAGGAAAGCGATCCATGCACTTGGACATTCCAAGTATGTTGGAATGTTTTGAAATTGTACTCAGTCATAGTCAACGACGCCCTGAACAAGAATCCGTTGAAAATATTTGCATATCACTTAAGGAATATTTTTAATGAATTTTTGAAAATCAGGAAAGCGATCCATGCACTAAGGCAGTGACTTAACTTTTTATTCAAAAAAGACCCCAAAAGTATCTTGGAATGTCTTGAAATTGTACACAGTCATAGTCAAGCATGCCCTGAACAAGAATCCGTTGAATATATTTGCATATCTCTTGAAGAATATTTTTAATGAACTTTTGAAAATCAGGAAAGCGATCCATGCACTTGGACATTCCAAGTATGTTGGAATGTCTTGAAATTGTACTCAGTACTCATAGTCAACGACGCCCTGAACAAGAATCCGTTGAAAATATTTGCATATCGCTTAAGGAATATTTCTAATGCATTTTTGAAAATCAGGAAAGCGATCCATGCACTTCAGATTAGATTAATTAGATTAAGAACCCTTTAAGTCCCGCAAGGGGAAATTCAATTCTGCAGTGAGTTAGTGAACACACACAGCACACAGTGAGGTGTAGAACATGTAACCCAGCGCAGTGAGCTGCCATGCCAGTGAGCGGCGCTCGGGGAGCAGTGAGGGGGTTAGGTGCCTTGCTCAACAGCACTTCAGCTGCGGACTGGTCGGGGATTGAACCGGCTACCTTCCGGTCTCGAGCTCGAAGCCCTAACCACTAGGCCACAGCTGCCCAAAGTTAAGTCACTTAGGCAGTGACTTAACTTTTTTGTCAAAAAAGACCCCAAAAGTATCTTGGAATGTCTTGAAATTGTACACAGTCATAGTCAAGCATGCCTTGAACAAGAAACCGTTGAATATATTTGCATATCTCTTGAAGAATATTTTTAATGAATTTTTGAAAATCCGAAAAGCGATCCATGCACTTGGACATTCCAAGTATGTTGGAATGTTTTGAAATTGTACACAGTCATAGTCAAGCATGCCCTGAACAAGAATCCGTTGAATATATTTGCATATCGCTTAAGGAATATTTTTAATGAATTTTTGAAAATCAGGAAAGCAATCCATGCACTTAGGCAGTGACTTAACTTTTTTGTCAAAAAAGACCCCAAAAGTATCTTGGAATGTCTTGAAATTGTACACAGTCATAGTCAAGCATGCCCTGAACAAGAAACCGTTGAATATATTTGCATATCTCTTGAAGAATATTTTTAATGAATTTTTGAAAATCCGAAAAGCGATCCATGCACTTGGACATTCCAAGTATGTTGGAATGTCTTGAAATTGTACTCAGTCATAGTCAACGACGCCCTGAACAAGAATCAATTGAAAATATTTGCATATCTCTTAAGGAATATTTTTAATGAATTTTTGAAAATGAGAAAAGTCTGTGCACTTAGGCAGTGACTTAACTTTTTATTCAAAAAAGACCCCAAAAGTATCTTGGAATGTCTTGAAATTGTACACAGTCATAGTCAAGCATGCCCTGAACAAGAATCCGTTGAATATATTTGCATATCTCTTGAAGAATATTTTTAATGAATTTTTGAAAATCCGGAAAGCTATCCATGCACTTGGACATTCCAAGTAAGTTGGAATGTCTTGAAATTGTACTCAGTCATAGTCAACAACGCCCTGAACAAGAATCTATTGAAAATATTTGCATATCTCTTAAGGAATATTTTTAATGAATTTTTGAAAATGAGGAATTTCTGTGCACTTAGGCAGTGACTTAACTTTTTATTCAAAAAAGACCCCAAAAGTATCTTGGAATGTCTTGAAATTGTACACAGTCATAGTCAAGCATGCCCTGAACAAGAATCCGTTGAATATATTTGCATATCTCTTGAAGAATATTTTTAATGAATTTTTGAAAATCAGGAAAGCGATCCATGCACTTAGGCAGTGACTTAACTTTTTCGTCAAAAAAGACCCCAAAAGTATCTTGGAATGTCTTGAAATTGTACACAGTCATAGTCAAGCATGCCCTGAACAAGAATCCGTTGAATATATTTGCATATCTCTTGAAGAATATTTTTAATGAACTTTTGAAAATCAGGAAAGCGATCCATGCACTTGGACATTCCAAGTATGTTGGAATGTCTTGAAATTGTACTCAGTCATAGTCAACGACGCCCTGAACAAGAATCCGTTGAAAATATTTGCATATCACTTAAGGAATATTTTTAATGAATTTTTGAAAATCAGGAAAGCGATCCATGCACTTAGGCAGTGACTTAACTTTTTCGTCAAAAAAGACCCCAAAAGTATCTTGGAATGTCTTGAAATTGTACACAGTCATAGTCAAGCATGCCCTGAACAAGAATCCGTTGAATATATTTGCATATCTCTTGAAGAATATTTTTAATGAATTTTTGAAAATCCGAAAAGCGATCCATGCACTTGGACATTCCAAGTATGTTGGAATGTCTTGAAATTGTACTCAGTCATAGTCAACGATGCTCTGAACAAGAATCAATTGAAAATATTTGCATATCTCTTAAGGAATATTTTTAATGAATTTTTGAAAATGAGGAAAGTCTGTGCACTTAGGCAGTGACTTAACTTTTTATTCAAAAAAGACCCCAAAAGTATCTTGGAATGTCTTGAAATTGTACACAGTCATAGTCAAGCATGCCCTGAACAAGAATCCGTTGAATATTTTTGCATATCTCTTGAAGAATATTTTTAATGAACTTTTGAAAATCAGGAAAGCGATCCATGTACTTGGACATTCAAAGTATGTTGGAATGTCTTGAAATTGTACTCGGTCATAGTCAACGACGCCCTGAACAAGAATCCGTTGAAAATATTTGCATATCGCTTAAGGAATATTTTTAATGAATTTTTGAAAATCAGGAAAGCGATCCATGCACTTAGGCAGTGACTTAACTTTTTCGTCAAAAAAGACCCCAAAAGTATCTTGGAATGTCTTGAAATTGTACACAGTCATAGTCAAGCATGCCCTGAACAAGAATCCGTTGAATAAATTTGTATATCTCTTGAAGAATATTTTTAATGAATTTTTGAAAATCCGGAAAGCGATCCATGCACTTGGACATTCCAAGTATGTTGGAATGTCTTGAAATTGTACTCGGTCATAGTCAACGACGCCCTGAACAAGAATCCATTGAAAATATTTGCATATCTCTTAAGGAATATTTTTAATGAATTTTTGAAAATGATGAAAGTCTGTGCACTTAGGCAGTGACTTAACTTTTTATTCAAAAAAGACCCCAAAGGTATCTTGGAATGTCTTGAAATTGTACACAGTCATAGTCAAGCATTCCCTGAACAAGAATCCGTTGAATATATTTGCATATCTCTTGAAGAATATTTTTAATGAACTTTTGAAAATCAGGAAAGCGATCCATGCACTTGGACATTCCAAGTATGTTGGAATGTCTTGAAATTGTACTCAGTCATAGTCAACGACGCCCTGAACAAGAATCCGTTGAAAATATTTGCATATCGCTTAAGGAATATTTTTAATGAATTTTTGAAAATCAGGAAAGCGATCCATGCACTTAGGCAGTGACTTAACTTTTTTGTCAAAAAAGACCCCAAAAGTATCTTGGAATGTCTTGAAATTGTACACAGTCATAGTCAAGCATGCCCTGAACAAGAATCCGTTGAATATATTTGCATATCTCTTGAAGAATATTTTTAATGAATTTTTGAAAATCCGAAAAGCGATCCATGCACTTGGACATTCCAAGTATGTTGGAATGTCTTGAAATTGTACTCAGTCATAGTCAACGACGCCCTGAACAAGAATCAATTGAAAATATTTGCATATCTCTTAAGGAATATTTTTAATGAATTTTTGAAAATGAGGAAAGTCTGTGCACTTAGGCAGTGACTTAACTTTTTATTCAAAAAAGACCCCAAAAGTATCTTGGAATGTCTTGAAATTGTACACAGTCATAGTCAAGCATGCCCTGAACAAGAATCCGTTGAATATATTTGCATATCTCTTGAAGAATATTTTTAATGAACTTTTGAAAATCAGGAAAGCGATCCATGCACTTGGACATTCCAAGTATGTTGGAATGTCTTGAAATTGTACTCAGTCATAGTCAACGACGCCCTGAACAAGAATCAATTGAAAATATTTGCATATCTCTTAAGGAATATTTTTAATGAATTTTTGAAAATGAGGAAAGTCTGTGCACTTAGGCAGTGACTTAACTTTTTATTCATGCACTTGGACATTCCAAGTATGTTGGAATGTCTTGAAATTGTACTCAGTCATAGTCAACAACGCCCTGAACAAGAATCCGTTGAAAATATTTGCATATCGCTTAAGGAATATTTTTAATGAATTTTTGAAAATCAGGAAAGCAATCCATGCACTTAGGCAGTGACTTAACTTTTTTGTCAAAAAAGACCCCAAAAGTATCTTGGAATGTCTTGAAATTGTACACAGTCATAGTCAAGCATGCCCTGAACAAGAATCTGTTGAATATATTTGCATATCTCTTGAAGAATATTTTTAATGAATTTTTGAAAATCCGAAAAGCGATCCATGCACTTGGACATTCCAAGTATGTTGGAATGTCTTGAAATTGTACTCAGTCATAGTCAACGACGCCCTGAACAAGAATCAATTGAAAATATTTGCATATCTCTTAAGGAATATTTTTAATGAATTTTTGAAAATGAGGAAAGTCTGTGCACTTAGGCAGTGACTTAACTTTTTATTCAAAAAAGACCCCAAAAGTATCTTGGAATGTCTTGAAATTGTACACAGTCATAGTCAAGCATTATAATATATTTGCATATCTCTTGAAGAATATTTTTAATGAACTTTTGAAAATCAGGAAAGCGATCCATGCACTTAGGCAGTGACTTAACTTTTTTGTCAAAAAAGACCCCAAAAGTATCTTGGAATGTCTTGAAATTGTACACAGTCATAGTCAAGCATGCCCTGAACAAGAATCCGTTGAATATATTTGCATATCTCTTGAAGAATATTTTTAATGAATTTTTGAAAATCCGGAAAGCGATCCATGCACTTGGACATTCCAAGTATGTTGGAATGTCTTGAAATTGTACTCAGTCATAGTCAACGACGCCCTGAACAAGAATCCGTTGAAAATATTTGCATATCGCTTAAGGAATATTTTTAATGAATTTCTGAAAATCAGGAAAGCGATCCATGCACTTAGGCAGTGACTTAACTTTTTCGTCAAAAAAGACCCCAAAAGTATCTTGGAATGTCTTGAAATTGTACACAGTCATAGTCAAGAATGCCCTGAACAAGAATCCGTTGAATATATTTGCATATCTCTTGAAGAATATTTTTAATGAATTTTTGAAAATCCGGAAAGCGATCCATGCACTTGGACATTCCAAGTATGTTGGAATGTCTTGAAATTGTACTCGGTCATAGTCAACGACGCCCTGAACAAGAATCCATTGAAAATATTTGCATATCTCTTAAGGAATATTTTTAATGATTTTTTGAAAATGATGAAAGTCTGTGCACTTAGGCAGTGACTTAACTTTTAATTCAAAAAAGACCCCAAAGGTATCTTGGAATGTCTTGAAATTGTACACAGTCATAGTCAAGCATGCCCTGAACAAGAATCCGTTGAATATATTTGCATATCTCTTGAAGAATATTTTTAATGAACTTTTGAAAATCAGGAAAGCGATCCATGCACTTGGACATTCCAAGTATGTTGGAATGTCTTGAAATTGTACTCAGTCATAGTCAACGACGCCCTGAACAAGAATCCGTTGAAAATATTTGCATATCGCTTAAGGAATATTTTTAATGAATTTTTGAAAATCAGGAAAGCGATCCATGCACTTAGGCAGTGACTTAACTTTTTTGTCAAAAAAGACCCCAAAAGTATCTTGGAATGTCTTGAAATTGTACACAGTCATAGTCAAGCATGCCCTGAACAAGAATCCGTTGAATATATTTGCATATCTCTTGAAGAATATTTTTAATGAATTTTTGAAAATCCGGAAAAGCGATCCATGCACTTGGATATTCCAAGTATCTTGGAATGTCTTGAAATTGTACACAGTCATAGTCAAGCATGCCCTGAACAAGAATCCGTTGAATATTTTTGCATATCTCTTGAAGAATATTTTTAATGAACTTTTGAAAATCAGGAAAGCGATCCATGTACTTGGACATTCAAAGTATCTTGGAATGTCTTGAAATTGTACACAGTCATAGTCAAGCATGCCCTGAACAAGAATCCGTTGAATATATTTGCATATCTCTTGAAGAATATTTTTAATGAACTTTTGAAAATCAGGAAAGCGATCCATGCACTTGGACATTCCAAGTATGTTGGAATGTCTTGAAATTGTACTCAGTCATAGTCAACGACGCCCTGAACAAGAATCCGTTGAAAATATTTGCATATCACTTAAGGAATATTTTTAATGAATTTTTGAAAATCAGGAAAGCGATCCATGCACTTAGGCAGTGACTTAACTTTTTCGTCAAAAAAGACCCCAAAAGTATCTTGGAATGTCTTGAAATTGTACACAGTCATAGTCAAGCATGCCCTGAACAAGAATCCGTTGAATATATTTGCATATCTCTTGAAGAATATTTTTAATGAATTTTTGAAAATCCGAAAAGCGATCCATGCACTTGGACATTCCAAGTATGTTGGAATGTCTTGAAATTGTACTCAGTCATAGTCAACGATGCTCTGAACAAGAATCAATTGAAAATATTTGCATATCTCTTAAGGAATATTTTTAATGAATTTTTGAAAATGAGGAAAGTCTGTGCACTTAGGCAGTGACTTAACTTTTTATTCAAAAAAGACCCCAAAAGTATCTTGGAATGTCTTGAAATTGTACACAGTCATAGTCAAGCATGCCCTGAACAAGAATCCGTTGAATATTTTTGCATATCTCTTGAAGAATATTTTTAATGAACTTTTGAAAATCAGGAAAGCGATCCATGTACTTGGACATTCAAAGTATGTTGGAATGTCTTGAAATTGTACTCGGTCATAGTCAACGACGCCCTGAACAAGAATCCGTTGAAAATATTTGCATATCGCTTAAGGAATATTTTTAATGAATTTTTGAAAATCAGGAAAGCGATCCATGCACTTAGGCAGTGACTTAACTTTTTCGTCAAAAAAGACCCCAAAAGTATCTTGGAATGTCTTGAAATTGTACACAGTCATAGTCAAGCATGCCCTGAACAAGAATCCGTTGAATAAATTTGTATATCTCTTGAAGAATATTTTTAATGAATTTTTGAAAATCCGGAAAGCGATCCATGCACTTGGACATTCCAAGTATGTTGGAATGTCTTGAAATTGTACTCGGTCATAGTCAACGACGCCCTGAACAAGAATCCATTGAAAATATTTGCATATCTCTTAAGGAATATTTTTAATGAATTTTTGAAAATGATGAAAGTCTGTGCACTTAGGCAGTGACTTAACTTTTTATTCAAAAAAGACCCCAAAGGTATCTTGGAATGTCTTGAAATTGTACACAGTCATAGTCAAGCATTCCCTGAACAAGAATCCGTTGAATATATTTGCATATCTCTTGAAGAATATTTTTAATGAACTTTTGAAAATCAGGAAAGCGATCCATGCACTTGGACATTCCAAGTATGTTGGAATGTCTTGAAATTGTACTCAGTCATAGTCAACGACGCCCTGAACAAGAATCCGTTGAAAATATTTGCATATCGCTTAAGGAATATTTTTAATGAATTTTTGAAAATCAGGAAAGCGATCCATGCACTTAGGCAGTGACTTAACTTTTTTGTCAAAAAAGACCCCAAAAGTATCTTGGAATGTCTTGAAATTGTACACAGTCATAGTCAAGCATGCCCTGAACAAGAATCCGTTGAATATATTTGCATATCTCTTGAAGAATATTTTTAATGAATTTTTGAAAATCCGAAAAGCGATCCATGCACTTGGACATTCCAAGTATGTTGGAATGTCTTGAAATTGTACTCAGTCATAGTCAACGACGCCCTGAACAAGAATCAATTGAAAATATTTGCATATCTCTTAAGGAATATTTTTAATGAATTTTTGAAAATGAGGAAAGTCTGTGCACTTAGGCAGTGACTTAACTTTTTATTCAAAAAAGACCCCAAAAGTATCTTGGAATGTCTTGAAATTGTACACAGTCATAGTCAAGCATGCCCTGAACAAGAATCCGTTGAATATATTTGCATATCTCTTGAAGAATATTTTTAATGAACTTTTGAAAATCAGGAAAGCGATCCATGCACTTGGACATTCCAAGTATGTTGGAATGTCTTGAAATTGTACTCAGTCATAGTCAACGACGCCCTGAACAAGAATCAATTGAAAATATTTGCATATCTCTTAAGGAATATTTTTAATGAATTTTTGAAAATGAGGAAAGTCTGTGCACTTAGGCAGTGACTTAACTTTTTATTCATGCACTTGGACATTCCAAGTATGTTGGAATGTCTTGAAATTGTACTCAGTCATAGTCAACAACGCCCTGAACAAGAATCCGTTGAAAATATTTGCATATCGCTTAAGGAATATTTTTAATGAATTTTTGAAAATCAGGAAAGCAATCCATGCACTTAGGCAGTGACTTAACTTTTTTGTCAAAAAAGACCCCAAAAGTATCTTGGAATGTCTTGAAATTGTACACAGTCATAGTCAAGCATGCCCTGAACAAGAATCTGTTGAATATATTTGCATATCTCTTGAAGAATATTTTTAATGAATTTTTGAAAATCCGAAAAGCGATCCATGCACTTGGACATTCCAAGTATGTTGGAATGTCTTGAAATTGTACTCAGTCATAGTCAACGACGCCCTGAACAAGAATCAATTGAAAATATTTGCATATCTCTTAAGGAATATTTTTAATGAATTTTTGAAAATGAGGAAAGTCTGTGCACTTAGGCAGTGACTTAACTTTTTATTCAAAAAAGACCCCAAAAGTATCTTGGAATGTCTTGAAATTGTACACAGTCATAGTCAAGCATTATAATATATTTGCATATCTCTTGAAGAATATTTTTAATGAACTTTTGAAAATCAGGAAAGCGATCCATGCACTTAGGCAGTGACTTAACTTTTTTGTCAAAAAAGACCCCAAAAGTATCTTGGAATGTCTTGAAATTGTACACAGTCATAGTCAAGCATGCCCTGAACAAGAATCCGTTGAATATATTTGCATATCTCTTGAAGAATATTTTTAATGAATTTTTGAAAATCCGGAAAGCGATCCATGCACTTGGACATTCCAAGTATGTTGGAATGTCTTGAAATTGTACTCAGTCATAGTCAACGACGCCCTGAACAAGAATCCGTTGAAAATATTTGCATATCGCTTAAGGAATATTTTTAATGAATTTCTGAAAATCAGGAAAGCGATCCATGCACTTAGGCAGTGACTTAACTTTTTCGTCAAAAAAGACCCCAAAAGTATCTTGGAATGTCTTGAAATTGTACACAGTCATAGTCAAGAATGCCCTGAACAAGAATCCGTTGAATATATTTGCATATCTCTTGAAGAATATTTTTAATGAATTTTTGAAAATCCGGAAAGCGATCCATGCACTTGGACATTCCAAGTATGTTGGAATGTCTTGAAATTGTACTCGGTCATAGTCAACGACGCCCTGAACAAGAATCCATTGAAAATATTTGCATATCTCTTAAGGAATATTTTTAATGATTTTTTGAAAATGATGAAAGTCTGTGCACTTAGGCAGTGACTTAACTTTTAATTCAAAAAAGACCCCAAAGGTATCTTGGAATGTCTTGAAATTGTACACAGTCATAGTCAAGCATGCCCTGAACAAGAATCCGTTGAATATATTTGCATATCTCTTGAAGAATATTTTTAATGAACTTTTGAAAATCAGGAAAGCGATCCATGCACTTGGACATTCCAAGTATGTTGGAATGTCTTGAAATTGTACTCAGTCATAGTCAACGACGCCCTGAACAAGAATCCGTTGAAAATATTTGCATATCGCTTAAGGAATATTTTTAATGAATTTTTGAAAATCAGGAAAGCGATCCATGCACTTAGGCAGTGACTTAACTTTTTTGTCAAAAAAGACCCCAAAAGTATCTTGGAATGTCTTGAAATTGTACACAGTCATAGTCAAGCATGCCCTGAACAAGAATCCGTTGAATATATTTGCATATCTCTTGAAGAATATTTTTAATGAATTTTTGAAAATCCGGAAAAGCGATCCATGCACTTGGATATTCCAAGTATGTTGGAATGTCTTGAAATTGTACTCAGTCATAGTCAACAACGCCCTGAACAAGAATCCATTCAAAATATTTGCATATCTCTTAAGGAATATTTTTAATGAATTTTTGAAAATGAGGAAAGTCTGTGCACTTAGGCAGTGACTTAACTTTTTATTCAAAAAAGACCCAAAAAGTATCTTGGAATATCTTGAAATTGTACACAGTCATAGTCAAGCATGCCCTGAACAAGAATCCATTGAATATATTTGCATATCTCTTGAAGAATATTTTTAATGAACTTTTGAAAATCAGGAAAGCGATCCATGCACTTGGACATTCCAAGTATGTTGGAATGTTTTGAAATTGTACTCAGTCATAGTCAACGACGCCCTGAACAAGAATCCGTTGAAAATATTTGCATATCGCTTAAGGAATATTTTTAATGAATTTTTGAAAATCAGGAAAGCGATCCATGCACTTAGGCAGTGACTTAACTTTTTATTCAAAAAAGACCCCAAAAGTATCTTGGAATGTCTTGAAATTGTACACAGTCATAGTCAAGCATGCCCTGAACAAGAATCCGTTGAATATATTTGCATATCTCTTGAAGAATATTTTTAATGAATTTTTGAAAATCCGAAAAGCGATCCATGCACTTGGACATTCCAAGTATGTTGGAATGTCTTGAAATTGTACTCAGTCATAGTCAACGACGCCCTGAACAAGAATCAATTGAAAATATTTGCATATCTCTTAAGGAATATTTTTAATGAATTTTTGAAAATGAGGAAAGTCTGTGCACTTCGGCAGTGACTTAACTTTTTATTCAAAAAAGACCCCAAAAGTTTCTTGGAATGTCTTGAAATTGTACACAGTCATAGTCAAGCATGCCCTGAACAAGAATCCGTTGAATATATTTGCATATCTCTTGAAGAATATTTTTAATGAACTTTTGAAAATCAGGAAAGCGATCCATGCACTTGGACATTCCAAGTATGTTGGAATGTCTTGAAATTGTACTCAGTCATAGTCAACGACGCCCTGAACAAGAATCCGTTGAAAATATTTGCATATCGCTTAAGGAATATTTTTAATGAATTTTTGAAAATCAGGAAAGCGATCCATGCACTTAGGCAGTGACTTAACTTTTTTGTCAAAAAAGACCCCAAAAGTATCTTGGAATGTCTTGAAATTGTACACAGTCATAGTCAAGCATGCCCTGAACAAGAATCCGTTGAATATATTTGCATATCTCTTGAAGAATATTTTTAATGAATTTTTGAAAATCCGGAAAGCGATCCATGCACTTGGACATTCCAAGTATGTTGGAATGTCTTGAAATTGTACTCAGTCATAGTCAACGACGCCCTGAACAAGAATCCGTTGAAAATATTTGCATATCGCTTAAGGAATATTTTTAATGAATTTTTGAAAATCAGGAAAGCGGTCCATGCACTTAGGCAGTGACTTAACTTTTTTGTCAAAAAAGACCCCAAAAGTATCTTGGAATGTCTTGAAATTGTACACAGTCATAGTCAAGCATGCCCTGAACAAGAATCCGTTGAATATATTTGCATATCTCTTGAAGAATATTTTTAATGAACTTTTGAAAATCAGGAAAGCGATCCATGCACTTGGACATTCCAAGTATGTTGGAATGTCTTGAAATTGTACTCAGTCATAGTCAACGACGCCCTGAACAAGAATCCGTTGAAAATATTTGCATATCGCTTAAGGAATATTTTTAATGAATTTTTAAAAATCAGGAAAGCGATCCATGCACTTAGGCAGTGACTTAACTTTTTCGTCAAAAAAGACCCCAAAAGTATCTTGGAATGTCTTGAAATTGTACACAGTCATAGTCAAGCATGCCCTGAACAAGAATCCGTTGAATATATTTGCATATCTCTTGAAGAATATTTTTAATGAATTTTTGAAAATCCGAAAAGCGATCCATGCACTTGGACATTCCAAGTATGTTGGAATGTCTTGAAATTGTACTCAGTCATAGTCAACGACGCTCCGAACAAGAATCAATTGAAAATATTTGCATATCTCTTAAGGAATATTTTTAATGAATTTTTGAAAATGAGGAAAGTCTGTGCACTTAGGCAGTGACTTAACTTTTTATTCAAAAAAGACCCCAAAAGTATCTTGGAATGTCTTGAAATTGTACACAGTCATAGTCAAGCATGCCCTGAACAAGAATCCGTTGAATATATTTGCATATCTCTTGAAGAATATTTTTAATGAACTTTTGAAAATCAGGAAAGCGATCCATGTACTTGGACATTCAAAGTATGTTGGAATGTCTTGAAATTGTACTCGGTCATAGTCAACGACGCCCTGAACAAGAATCCGTTGAAAATATTTGCATATCGCTTAAGGAATATTTTTAATGAATTTTTGAAAATCAGGAAAGCGATCCATGCACTTAGGCAGTGACTTAACTTTTTCGTCAAAAAAGACCCCAAAAGTATCTTGGAATGTCTTGAAATTGTACACAGTCATAGTCAAGCATGCCCTGAACAAGAATCCGTTGAATATATTTGCATATCTCTTGAAGAATATTTTTAATGAACTTTTGAAAATCAGGAAAGCGATCCATGCACTTGGACATTCCAAGTATGTTGGAATGTCTTGAAATTGTACTCAGTCATAGTCAACGACGCCCTGAACAAGAATCCGTTGAAAATATTTGCATATCGTTTAAGGAATATTTTTAAAGAATTTCTGAAAATCAGGAAAGCGATCCATGCACTTAGGCAGTGACTTAACTTTTTATTCAAAAAAGACCCCAAAAGTATCTTGGAATGTCTTGAAATTGTACACAGTCATAGTCAAGCATGCCCTGAACAAGAATCCGTTGAATATATTTGCATATCTCTTGAAGAATATTTTTAATGAACTTTTGAAAATCAGGAAATTGATCCATGCACTTGGACATTCCAAGTATGTTGGAATGTCTTGAAATTGTACTCAGTCATAGTCAACGACGCCCTGAACAAGAATCCGTTGAAAATATTTGCATATCGCTTAAGGAATATTTTTAATGAATTTTTGAAAATCAGGAAAGCGATCCATGCACTTAGGCAGTGACTTAACTTTTTCGTCAAAAAAGACCCCAAAAGTATCTTGGAATGTCTTGAAATTGTACACAGTCATAGTCAAGCATGCCCTAAACAAGAATCCGTTGAATATATTTGCATATCTCTTGAAGAATATTTTTAATGAATTTTTGAAAATCCGAAAAGCGATCCATGCACTTGGACATTCCAAGTATGTTGGAATGTCTTGAAATTGTACTCAGTCATAGTCAACGACACTCTGAACAAGAATCAATTGAAAATATTTGCATATCTCTTAAGGAATATTTTTAATGAATTTTTGAAAATGATGAAAGTCTGTGCACTTAGGCAGTGACTTAACTTTTTATTCAAAAAAGACCCCAAAAGTATCTTGGAATGTCTTGAAATTGTACACAGTCATAGTCAAGCATGCCCTGAACAAGAACCTGTTGAATATATTTGCATATCTCTTGAATAATATTTTTAATGAATTTTTGAAAATCCGGAAAGCGATCCATGCACTTAGGCAGTGACTTAACTTTTTCGTCAAAAAAGACCCCAAAAGTATCTTGGAATGTCTTGAAATTGTACACAGTCATAGTCAAGCATGCCCTGAACAAGAAACCGTTGAATATATCTGCATATCTCTTGAAGAATATTTTTAATGAACTTTTGAAAATCCGGAAAGCGATCCATGCACTTGGACATTCCAAGTATGTTGGAATGTCTTGAAATTGTACTCAGTCATAGTCAACGACGTCCTGAACAAGAATCCGTTAAAAATATTTGCATATCTCTTAAGGAATATTTTTAATGAATTTTTGAAAATCAGGAAAGCGATCCATGCACTTAGGCAGTGACTTAACTTTTTCGTCAAAAAAGACCCCAAAAGTATCTTGGAATGTCTTGAAATTGTACACAGTCATAGTCAAGCATGCCCTGAACAAGAATCCGTTGAATATATTTGCATATCTCTTGAAGAATATTTTTAATGAATTTTTGAAAATCCGAAAAGCGATCCATGCACTTGGACATTCCAAGTATGTTGGAATGTCTTGAAATTGTACTCAGTCATAGTCAATGACGCTCTGAACAAGAATCAATTGAAAATATTTGCATATCTCTTAAGGAATATTTTTAATGAATTTTTGAAAATGAGGAAAGTCTGTGCACTTAGGCAGTGACTTAACTTTTTATTCAAAAAAGACCCCAAAAGTATCTTGGAATGTCTTGAAATTGTACACAGTCATAGTCAAGCATGCCCTGAACAAGAATCCGTTGAATATATTTGCATATCTCTTGAAGAATATTTTTAATGAACTTTTGAAAATCAGGAAAGCGATCCATGTACTTGGACATTCAAAGTATGTTGGAATGTCTTGAAATTGTACTCGGTCATAGTCAACGACTCCCTGAACAAGAATCCGTTGAAAATATTTGCATATCGCTTAAGGAATATTTTTAATGAATTTTTGAAAATCAGGAAAGCGATCCATGCACTTAGGCAGTGACTTAACTTTTTCGTCAAAAAAGACCCCAAAGGTATCTTGGAATGTCTTGAAATTGTACACAGTCATAGTCAAGCATGCCCTGAACAAGAATCCGTTGAATATATTTGCATATCTCTTGAAGAATATTTTTAATGAACTTTTGAAAATCAGGAAAGCGATCCATGCACTTGGACATTCCAAGTATGTTGGAATGTCTTGAAATTGTACTCGGTCATAGTCAACGACGCCCTGAACAAGAATCCGTTGAAAATATTTGCATATCGCTTAAGGAATATTTTTAATGAATTTTTGAAAATCAGGAAAGCGATCCATGCACTAAGGCAGTGACTTAACTTTTTTGTCAAAAAAAACCCCAAAAGTATCTTGGAATGTCTTGAAATTGTACACAGTCATAGTCAAGCATGCCCTGAACAAGAATCCGTTGAATATATTTGCATATCTCTTGAAGAATATTTTTAATGAATTTTTGAAAATCCGAAAAGCGATCCATGCACTTGGACATTCCAAGTATGTTGGAATGTCTTGAAATTGTACTCAGTCATAGTCAACGACGCCCTGAACAAGAATCAATTGAAAATATTTGCATATCTCTTAAGGAATATTTTTAATGAATTTTTGAAAATGAGGAAAGTCTGTGCACTTAGGCAGTGACTTAACTTTTTATTCAAAAAAGACCCCAAAAGTATCTTGGAATGTCTTGAAATTGTACACAGTCATAGTCAAGCATGCCCTGAACAAGAATCCGTTGAATATATTTGCATATCTCTTGAAGAATATTTTTAATGAATTTTTGAAAATCCGAAAAGCGATCCATGCACTTGGACATTCCAAGTATGTTGGAATGTCTTGAAATTGTACTCAGTCATAGTTAACGACGCCCTGAACAAGAATCAATTGAAAATATTTGCATATCTCTTAAGGAATATTTTTAATGAATTTTTGAAAATGAGGAAAGTCTGTGCACTTAGGCAGTGACTTAACTTTTTATTCAAAAAAGACCCCAAAAGTATCTTGGAATGTCTTGAAATTGTACACAGTCATAGTCAAGCATGCCCTGAACAAGAATCCGTTGAATATATTTGCATATCTCTTGAAGAATATTTTTAATGAACTTTTGAAAATCAGGAAAGCGATCCATGCACTTGGACATTACAAGTATGTTGGAATGTTTTGAAATTGTACTCAGTCATAGTCAACGATGCCCTGAACAAGAATCCGTTGAAAATATTTGCATATCGCTTAAGGAATATTTTAAATGAATTTTTGAAAATCAGGAAAGCGATCCATGCACTGAGGCAGTGACTTAACTTTTTATTCAAAAAAGACCCCAAAAGTATCTTGGAATGTCTTGAAATTGTACACAGTCATAGTCAAGCATGCCCTGAACAAGAATCCGTTGAATATATTTGCATATCTCTTGAAGAATATTTTTAATGAATTTTTGAAAATCCGAAAAGCGATCCATGCACTTGGACATTCCAAGTATGTTGGAATGTCTTGAAATTGTACTCAGTCATAGTCAACGACGCCCTGAACAAGAATCAATTGAAAATATTTGTATATCTCTTAAGGAATATTTTTAATGAATTTTTGAAAATGAGGAAAGTCTGTGCACTTCGGCAGTGACTTAACTTTTTATTCAAAAAAGACCCCAAAAGTATCTTGGAATGTCTTGAAATTGTACACAGTCATAGTCAAGCATGCCCTGAACAAGAATCCGTTGAATATATTTGCATATCTCTTGAAGAATATTTTTAATGAACTTTTGAAAATCAGGAAAGCGATCCATGCACTTGGACATTCCAAGTATGTTGGAATGTCTTGAAATTGTACTCAGTCATAGTCAACGACGCCCTGAACAAGAATCCGTTGAAAATATTTGCATATCGTTTAAGGAATATTTTTAAAGAATTTCTGAAAATCAGGAAAGCAATCCATGCACTTAGGCAGTGACTTAACTTTTTATTCAAAAAAGACCCCAAAAGTATCTTGGAATGACTTGAAATTGTACACAGTCATAGTCAAGCATGCCCTGAACAAGAATCCGTTGAATATATTTGCATATCTCTTGAAGAATATTTTTAATGAACTTTTGAAAATCAGGAAATTGATCCATGCACTTGGACATTCCAAGTATGTTGGAATGTCTTGAAATTGTACTCAGTCATAGTCAACGACGCCCTGAACAAGAATCCGTTGAAAATATTTGCATATCGCTTAAGGAATATTTTTAATGAATTTTTGAAAATCAGGAAAGCGATCCATGCACTTAGGCAGTGACTTAACTTTTTCGTCAAAAAAGACCCCAAAAGTATCTTGGAATGTCTTGAAATTGTACACAGTCATAGTCAAGCATGCCCTGAACAAGAACCTGTTGAATATATTTGCATATCTCATGACGAATATTTTTAATGAATTTTTGAAAATCCGGAAAGCTATCCATGCACTTGGACATTCCAAGTAAGTTGGAATGTCTTGAAATTGTACTCAGTCATAGTCAACGACGCCCTGAACAAGAATCTATTGAAAATATTTGCATATCTCTTAAGGAATATTTTTAATGAATTTTTGAAAATGAGGAATTTCTGTGCACTTAGGCAGTGACTTAACTTTTTATTCAAAAAAGACCCCAAAAGTATCTTGGAATGTCTTGAAATTGTACACAGTCATAGTCAAGCATGCCCTGAACAAGAATCCGTTGAATATATTTGCATATCGCTTAAGGAATATTTTTAATGAATTTTTGAAAATCAGGAAAGCGATCCATGCACTTGGACATTCCAAGTATGTTGGAATGTCTTGAAATTGTACTCAGTCATAGTCAACGACGCCCTGAACAAGAATCCGTTGAAAATATTTGCATATCGCTTCAGGAATATTTTAAATGAATTTTTGAAAATCAGGAAAGCGATCCATGCACTTAGGCAGTGACTTAACTTTTTTGTCAAAAAAGACCCCAAAAGTATCTTGGAATGTCTTGAAATTGTACACAGTCATAGTCAAGCATGCCCTGAACAAGAATCCGTTGAATATATTTGCATATCTCTTGAAGAATATTTTTAATGAACTGTTGAAAATCAGGAAAGCGATCCATGCACTTGGACATTCCAAGTATGTTGGAATGTCTTGAAATTGTACTCAGTCATAGTCAACGACGCCCTGAACAAGAATCCGTTGAAAATATTTGCATATCGCTTAAGGAATATTTTTAATGAATTTTTGAAAATCAGGAAAGCGATCCATGCACTTAGGCAGTGACTTAACTTTTTCGTCAAAAAAGACCCCAAAAGTATCTTGGAATGTCTTGAAATTGTACACAGTCATAGTCAAGCATGCCCTGAACAAGAATCCGTTGAATATATTTGCATATCTCTTGAAGAATGTTTTTAATGAATTTTTGAAAATCCGAAAAGTGATCCATGCACTTGGACATTCCAAGTATGTTGGAATGTCTTGAAATTGTACTCAGTCATAGTCAACGACGATCTGAACAAGAATCAATTGAAAATATTTGCATATCTCTTAAGGAATATTTTTAATGAATTTTTGAAAATGAGGAAAGTCTGTGCACTTAGGCAGTGACTTAACTTTTTATTCAAAAAAGACCCCAAAAGTATCTTGGAATGTCTTGAAATTGTACTCGGTCATAGTCAACGACGCCCTGAACAAGAATCCGTTGAAAATATTTGCATATCGCTTAAGGAATATTTTTAATGAATTTTTGAAAATCAGGAAGGCGATCCATGCACTTAGGCAGTGACTTAACTTTTTTGTCAAAAAAGACCCCAAAAGTATCTTGGAATGTCTTGAAATTGTACACAGTCATAGTCAAGCATGCCCTGAACAAGAATCCGTTGAATATATTTGCATATCTCTTGAAGAATATTTTTAATGAATTTTTGAAAATCCGAAAAGCGATCCATGCACTTGGACATTCCAAGTATGTTGGAATGTCTTGAAATTGTACTCAGTCATAGTCAACGACGCCCTGAACAAGAATCAATTGAAAATATTTGCATATCTCTTAAGGAATATTTTTAATGAATTTTTGAAAATGAGGAAAGTCTGTGCACTTAGGCAGTGACTTAACTTTTTATTCAAAAAAGACCCCAAAAGTATCTTGGAATGTCTTGAAATTGTACACAGTCATAGTCAAGCATGCCCTGAACAAGAATCCGTTGAATATATTTGCATATCTCTTGAAGAATATTTTTAATGAACTTTTGAAAATCAGGAAAGCGATCCATGCACTTGGACATTCCAAGTATGTTGGAATGTCTTGAAATTGTACTCAGTCATAGTCAACGACGCCCTGAACAAGAATCCGTTGAAAATATTTGCATATCGTTTAAAGAATATTTTTAAAGAATTTCTGAAAATCAGGAAAGCGATCCATGCACTTAGGCAGTGACTTAACTTTTTCGTCAAAAAAGACCCCAAAAGTATCTTGGAATGTCTTGAAATTGTACACAGTCATAGTCAAGAATGCCCTGAACAAGAATCCGTTGAATATATTTGCATATCTCTTGAAGAATATTTTTAATGAATTTTTGAAAATCCGGAAAGCGATCCATGCACTTGGACATTCCAAGTATGTTGGAATGTCTTGAAATTGTACTCGGTCATAGTCAACGACGCCCTGAACAAGAATCCATTAAAAATATTTGCATATCTCTTAAGGAATATTTTTAATGAATTTTTGAAAATGATAAAAGTCTGTGCACTTAGGCAGTGACTTAACTTTTTATTCAAAAAAGACCCCAAAGGTATCTTGGAATGTCTTGAAATTGTACACAGTCATAGTCAAGCATGCCCTGAACAAGAATCCGTTGAATATATTTGCATATCTCTTGAAGAATATTTTTAATGAACTTTTGAAAATCAGGAAAGCGATCCATGCACTTGGACATTCCAGGTATGTTGGAATGTCTTGAAATTGTACTCAGTCATAGTCAACGACGCCCTGAACAAGAATCCGTTGAAAATATTGGCATATCGCTTAAGGAATATTTTTAATGAATTTTTGAAAATCAGGAAAGCGATCCATGCACTTAGGCAGTGACTTAACTTTTTTGTCAAAAAAGACCCCAAAAGTATCTTGGAATGTCTTGAAATTGTACACAGTCATAGTCAAGCATGCCCTGAACAAGAATCCGTTGAATATATTTGCATATCTCTTGAAGAATATTTTTAAAGAACTTTTGAAAATCAGGAAAGCGATCCATGTACTTGGACATTCAAAGTATGTTGGAATGTCTTGAAATTGTACTCGGTCATAGTCAACGACGCCCTGAACAAGAATCCGTTGAAAATATTTGCATATCGCTTAAGGAATATTTTTAATGAATTTTTGAAAATCAGGAAGGCGATCCATGCACTTAGGCAGTGACTTAACTTTTTTGTCAAAAAAGACCCCAAAAGTATCTTGGAATGTCTTGAAATTGTACACAGTCATAGTCAAGCATGCCCTGAACAAGAATCCGTTGAATATATTTGCATATCTCTTGAAGAATATTTTTAATGAATTTTTGAAAATCCGAAAAGCGATCCATGCACTTGGACATTCCAAGTATGTTGGAATGTCTTGAAATTGTACTCAGTCATAGTCAACGACGCCCTGAACAAGAATCAATTGAAAATATTTGCATATCTCTTAAGGAATATTTTTAATGAATTTTTGAAAATGAGGAAAGTCTGTGCACTTAGGCAGTGACTTAACTTTTTATTCAAAAAAGACCCCAAAAGTATCTTGGAATGTCTTGAAATTGTACACAGTCATAGTCAAGCATGCCCTGAACAAGAATCCGTTGAATATATTTGCATATCTCTTGAAGAATATTTTTAATGAACTTTTGAAAATCAGGAAAGCGATCCATGCACTTGGACATTCCAAGTATGTTGGAATGTCTTGAAATTGTACTCAGTCATAGTCAACGACGCCCTGAACAAGAATCCGTTGAAAATATTTGCATATCGTTTAAAGAATATTTTTAAAGAATTTCTGAAAATCAGGAAAGCGATCCATGCACTTAGGCAGTGACTTAACTTTTTCGTCAAAAAAGACCCCAAAAGTATCTTGGAATGTCTTGAAATTGTACACAGTCATAGTCAAGAATGCCCTGAACAAGAATCCGTTGAATATATTTGCATATCTCTTGAAGAATATTTTTAATGAATTTTTGAAAATCCGGAAAGCGATCCATGCACTTGGACATTCCAAGTATGTTGGAATGTCTTGAAATTGTACTCGGTCATAGTCAACGACGCCCTGAACAAGAATCCATTGAAAATATTTGCATATCTCTTAAGGAATATTTTTAATGAATTTTTGAAAATGATAAAAGTCTGTGCACTTAGGCAGTGACTTAACTTTTTATTCAAAAAAGACCCCAAAGGTATCTTGGAATGTCTTGAAATTGTACACAGTCATAGTCAAGCATGCCCTGAACAAGAATCCGTTGAATATATTTGCATATCTCTTGAAGAATATTTTTAATGAACTTTTGAAAATCAGGAAAGCGATCCATGCACTTGGACATTCCAGGTATGTTGGAATGTCTTGAAATTGTACTCAGTCATAGTCAACGACGCCCTGAACAAGAATCCGTTGAAAATATTGGCATATCGCTTAAGGAATATTTTTAATGAATTTTTGAAAATCAGGAAAGCGATCCATGCACTTAGGCAGTGACTTAACTTTTTTGTCAAAAAAGACCCCAAAAGTATCTTGGAATGTCTTGAAATTGTACACAGTCATAGTCAAGCATGCCCTGAACAAGAATCCGTTGAATATATTTGCATATCTCTTGAAGAATATTTTTAATGAATTTTTGAAAATCCGAAAAGCGATCCATGCACTTGGACATTCCAAGTATGTTGGAATGTCTTTAAATTGTACTCAGTCATAGTCAACGACGCCCTGAACAAGAATCCGTTGAAAATATTGGCATATCGCTTAAGGAATATTTTTAATGAATTTTTGAAAATCAGGAAATCGATCCATGCACTTAGGCAGTGACTTAACTTTTTTGTCAAAAAAGACCCCAAAAGTATCTTGGAATGTCTTGAAATTGTACACAGTCATAGTCAAGCATGCCCTGAACAAGAATCCGTTGAATATATTTGCATATCTCTTGAAGAATATTTTAAATGAATTTTTGAAAATCCGAAAAGCGATCCATGCACTTGGACATTCCAAGTATGTTGGAATGTCTTTAAATTGTACTCAGTCATAGTCAACGACGCCCTGAACAAGAATCAATTGAAAATATTTGCATATCTCTTAAGGAATATTTTTAATGAATTTTTGAAAATGAGGAAAGTCTGTGCACTTAGGCAGTGACTTAACTTTTTATTCAAAAAAGACCCCAAAAGTATCTTGGAATGTCTTGAAATTGTACACAGTCATAGTCAAGCATGCCCTGAACAAGAATCCGTTGAATATATTTGCATATCTCTTGAAGAATATTTTTAATGAACTTTTGAAAATCAGGAAAGCGATCCATGCACTTGGACATTCCAAGTATGTTGGAATGTCTTGAAATTGTACTCAGTCATAGTCCACGACGCCCTGAACAAGAATCCGTTGAAAATATTTGCATATCGTTTAAGGAATATTTTTAAAGAATTTCTGAAAATCAGGAAAGCGATCCATGCACTTAGGCAGTGACTTAACTTTTTCGTCAAAAAAGACCCCAAAAGTATCTTGGAATGTCTTGAAATTGTACACAGTCATAGTCAAGCATGCCCTGAACAAGAATCCGTTGAATATATTTGCATATCTCTTGAAGAATATTTTTAATGAACTTTTGAAAATCCGGAAAGCGATCCATGCACTTGGACATTCCAAGTATGTTGGAATGTCTTGAAATTGTACTCAGTCATAGTCAACGACGCCCTGAACAAGAATCCGTTGAAAATATTTGCATATCGCTTAAGGAATATTTTTAATGAATTTTTGAAAATCAGGAAAGCGGTCCATGCACTTAGGCAGTGACTTAACTTTTTTGTCAAAAAAGACCCCAAAAGTATCTTGGAATGTCTTGAAATTGTACACAGTCATAGTCAAGCATGCCCTGAACAAGAATCCGTTGAATATATTTGCATATCTCTTGAAGAATATTTTCAATGAATTTTTGAAAATCCAAAAAGCGATCCATGCACTTGGACATTCCAAGTATGTTGGAATGTCTTGAAATTGTACTCAGTCATAGTCAACGACGCCCTGAACAAGAATCAATTGAAAATATTTGCATATCTCTTAAGGAATATTTTTAATGAATTTTTGAAAATGAGGAAAGTCTGTGCACTTAGGCAGTGACTTAACTTTTTATTCAAAAAAGACCCCAAAAGTATCTTGGAATGTCTTGAAATTGTACACAGTCATAGTCAAGCATGCCCTGAACAAGAATCCGTTGAATATATTTGCATATCTCTTGAAGAATATTTTTAATGAACTTTTGAAAATCAGGAAAGCGATCCATGCACTTGGACATTCCAAGTATGTTGGAATGTCTTGAAATTGTACTCAGTCATAGTCCACGACGCCCTGAACAAGAATCCGTTGAAAATATTTGCATATCGTTTAAGGAATATTTTTAAAGAATTTCTGAAAATCAGGAAAGCGATCCATGCACTTAGGCAGTGACTTAACTTTTTCGTCAAAAAAGACCCCAAAAGTATCTTGGAATGTCTTGAAATTGTACACAGTCATAGTCAAGCATGCCCTGAACAAGAATCCGTTGAATATATTTGCATATCTCTTGAAGAATATTTTTAATGAACTTTTGAAAATCCGGAAAGCGATCCATGCACTTGGACATTCCAAGTATGTTGGAATGTCTTGAAATTGTACTCAGTCATAGTCAACGACGCCCTGAACAAGAATCCGTTGAAAATATTTGCATATCGCTTAAGGAATATTTTTAATGAATTTTTGAAAATCAGGAAAGCGGTCCATGCACTTAGGCAGTGACTTAACTTTTTTGTCAAAAAAGACCCCAAAAGTATCTTGGAATGTCTTGAAATTGTACACAGTCATAGTCAAGCATGCCCTGAACAAGAATCCGTTGAATATATTTGCATATCTCTTGAAGAATATTTTCAATGAATTTTTGAAAATCCAAAAAGCGATCCATGCACTTGGACATTCCAAGTATGTTGGAATGTCTTTAAATTGTACTCAGTCATAGTCAACGACGCCCTGAACAAGAATCCGTTGAAAATATTGGCATATCGCTTAAGGAATATTTTTAATGAATTTTTGAAAATCAGGAAATCGATCCATGCACTTAGGCAGTGACTTAACTTTTTTGTCAAAAAAGACCCCAAAAGTATCTTGGAATGTCTTGAAATTGTACACAGTCATAGTCAAGCATGCCCTGAACAAGAATCCGTTGAATATATTTGCATATCTCTTGAAGAATATTTTAAATGAATTTTTGAAAATCCGAAAAGCGATCCATGCACTTGGACATTCCAAGTATGTTGGAATGTCTTTAAATTGTACTCAGTCATAGTCAACGACGCCCTGAACAAGAATCAATTGAAAATATTTGCATATCTCTTAAGGAATATTTTTAATGAATTTTTGAAAATGAGGAAAGTCTGTGCACTTAGGCAGTGACTTAACTTTTTATTCAAAAAAGACCCCAAAAGTATCTTGGAATGTCTTGAAATTGTACACAGTCATAGTCAAGCATGCCCTGAACAAGAATCCGTTGAATATATTTGCATATCTCTTGAAGAATATTTTTAATGAACTTTTGAAAATCAGGAAAGCGATCCATGCACTTGGACATTCCAAGTATGTTGGAATGTCTTGAAATTGTACTCAGTCATAGTCCACGACGCCCTGAACAAGAATCCGTTGAAAATATTTGCATATCGTTTAAGGAATATTTTTAAAGAATTTCTGAAAATCAGGAAAGCGATCCATGCACTTAGGCAGTGACTTAACTTTTTCGTCAAAAAAGACCCCAAAAGTATCTTGGAATGTCTTGAAATTGTACACAGTCATAGTCAAGCATGCCCTGAACAAGAATCCGTTGAATATATTTGCATATCTCTTGAAGAATATTTTTAATGAACTTTTGAAAATCCGGAAAGCGATCCATGCACTTGGACATTCCAAGTATGTTGGAATGTCTTGAAATTGTACTCAGTCATAGTCAACGACGCCCTGAACAAGAATCCGTTGAAAATATTTGCATATCGCTTAAGGAATATTTTTAATGAATTTTTGAAAATCAGGAAAGCGGTCCATGCACTTAGGCAGTGACTTAACTTTTTTGTCAAAAAAGACCCCAAAAGTATCTTGGAATGTCTTGAAATTGTACACAGTCATAGTCAAGCATGCCCTGAACAAGAATCCGTTGAATATATTTGCATATCTCTTGAAGAATATTTTCAATGAATTTTTGAAAATCCAAAAAGCGATCCATGCACTTGGACATTCCAAGTATGTTGGAATGTCTTGAAATTGTACTCAGTCATAGTCAACGACGCCCTGAACAAGAATCAATTGAAAATATTTGCATATCTCTTAAGGAATATTTTTAATGAATTTTTGAAAATGAGGAAAGTCTGTGCACTTAGGCAGTGACTTAACTTTTTATTCAAAAAAGACCCCAAAAGTATCTTGGAATGTCTTGAAATTGTACACAGTCATAGTCAAGCATGCCCTGAACAAGAATCCGTTGAATATATTTGCATATCTCTTGAAGAATATTTTTAATGAACTTTTGAAAATCAGGAAAGCGATCCATGCACTTGGACATTCCAAGTATGTTGGAATGTCTTGAAATTGTACTCAGTCATAGTCCACGACGCCCTGAACAAGAATCCGTTGAAAATATTTGCATATCGTTTAAGGAATATTTTTAAAGAATTTCTGAAAATCAGGAAAGCGATCCATGCACTTAGGCAGTGACTTAACTTTTTCGTCAAAAAAGACCCCAAAAGTATCTTGGAATGTCTTGAAATTGTACACAGTCATAGTCAAGCATGCCCTGAACAAGAATCCGTTGAATATATTTGCATATCTCTTGAAGAATATTTTTAATGAACTTTTGAAAATCCGGAAAGCGATCCATGCACTTGGACATTCCAAGTATGTTGGAATGTCTTGAAATTGTACTCAGTCATAGTCAACGACGCCCTGAACAAGAATCCGTTGAAAATATTTGCATATCGCTTAAGGAATATTTTTAATGAATTTTTGAAAATCAGGAAAGCGGTCCATGCACTTAGGCAGTGACTTAACTTTTTTGTCAAAAAAGACCCCAAAAGTATCTTGGAATGTCTTGAAATTGTACACAGTCATAGTCAAGCATGCCCTGAACAAGAATCCGTTGAATATATTTGCATATCTCTTGAAGAATATTTTCAATGAATTTTTGAAAATCCAAAAAGCGATCCATGCACTTGGACATTCCAAGTATGTTGGAATGTCTTGAAATTGTACTCAGTCATAGTCAACGACGCCCTGAACAAGAATCAATTGAAAATATTTGCATATCTCTTAAGGAATATTTTTAATGAATTTTTGAAAATGAGGAAAGTCTGTGCACTTAGGCAGTGACTTAACTTTTTATTCAAAAAAGACCCCAAAAGTATCTTGGAATGTCTTGAAATTGTACACAGTCATAGTCAAGCATGCCCTGAACAAGAATCCGTTGAATATATTTGCATATCTCTTGAAGAATATTTTTAATGAACTTTTGAAAATCAGGAAAGCGATCCATGCACTTGGACATTCCAAGTATGTTGGAATGTCTTGAAATTGTACTCAATCATAGTCAACGATGCCCTGAACAAGAATCCGTTGAAAATATTTGCATATCGTTTAAGGAATATTTTTAAAGAATTTCTGAAAATCAGGAAAGCGATCCATGCACTTAGGCAGTGACTTAACTTTTTCGTCAAAAAAGACCCCAAAAGTATCTTGGAATGTCTTGAATTTGTACACAGTCATAGTCAAGCATGCCCTGAACAAGAATCCGTTGAATATATTTGCATATCTCTTGAAGAATATTTTTAATGAACTTTTGAAAATCCGGAAAGCGATCCATGCACTTGGACATTCCAAGTATGTTGGAATGTCTTGAAATTGTACTCAGTCATAGTCAACGACGCCCTGAACAAGAATCCATTGAAAATATTTGCATATCTCTTTGAGGAATTGAGGAATTGAGGAAAGTCTGTGCACTTAGGCAGTGACTTAACTTTTTCGTCAAAAAAGACCCCAAAAGTATCTTGGAATGTCTTGAGGACCATAACTGACTGTGTGTGTGTGTGAGGACCATAACTGACTGTGTGTGTGTGTCTCAGTGTTCCTTCGAGATGCTTCATGAAGGAGAAAACCTGAGGATGGACTGTGTGAGCTGCAAGAAGAGCACCTGCAGTCAGTGTGGATCAGCTGTAAGACACACACACACATATGTCTCTGATGTCTGTGATGTCTTTGATGTCTGTGATGTCTCTCTGATGTCACTGTGATGTCTCTGCGATGTCTTTGATGTCTGTGATGTCTCTGATGTCTTTGATGGCTTTGATGTCTTTGATGTCTCTGATGTCTCTGATGTCCTTGATGTCCTTGATGTCTTTGATGTGATGTCTATGATGTCTTTGATGTCTTTATGATGTCTGTGATGTCTGTGATGTCCTTGATGTCTTTGATGGCTTTGATGGCTTTGATGTCTTTGATGTCTATGATGTCTCTGATGTCATTGATGTCTTTGATGTCTTTGATGTCTGTGATGTCTGTGATGTCCTTGATGTCCTTGATGTCTTTGATGTGATGTCTATGATGTCTTTATGATGTCTGTGAAGTCTGTGAAGTCTGTGATGGCTTTGATGGCTTTGATGGCTTTGATGGCTTTGATGTCTGTGATGTCTGTGATGTCTTCGATGGCTTTGATGGCTTTGATGTCTTTGATGTCTCTGATGTCTCTGATGTCTCTGATGTCCTTGATGTCTTTGATGTGATGTCTGTGATGTCTGTGATGGCTTTGATGGCTTTGATGTTTTTGATGTCTATGATGTCTTTGATGTCTTCATGATGTCTGTGATGTCTTTGATGTCTGTGATGTCTGTGATGTCCTTGATGTCTTTGATGTGATGTCTATGATGTCTTTGATGTCTTTGATGTCTCTGATGTCTCTGATGTCTCTCTGATTTCTGTAATGTCTTTGATGTCTTTGATGGCTTTGATGTGATGTCTATGATGTCTTTGATGTCTTTATGATGTCTGTGATGTCTTTTAATGTATGTGATGTCTTTGATGACTGTGATGTCTTTGATGTCTTTGATGTCTTTGATGTCTCTGATGTCTCTCTGATGTCTGTAATGTCTTTGATGTCTTTGATGTATTTGATGGCTTTGATGTCTTTGATGTCTCTGATGTCTCTGATGTCCTTGATGTCTTTGATGTGATGTATATGATGTCTTTGATGTCTTTATGATGTCTGTGATGTCTTTGATGTCTGTGGTCTATGATGTCTTTGATGTCTTTGATGTCTCTGATGTCTGTGATGTCTTTTATTGTATGTGATGTCTTTGATGACTGTGATGTCTTTGATGTCTTTGATGTCTCTGATGTCTCTCTGATGTCTGTAATGTCTTTAATGTCTTTGATGTCTTTGATGGCTTTGATGTCTTTGATGTCTCTGATGTCTCTGATGTCCTTGATGTCTTTGATGTGATGTATATGATGTCTTTGATGTCTTTATGATGTCTGTGATGTCTTTGATGTCTGTGGTCTATGATGTCTTTGATGTCTTTGATGTCTTTGATGTCTCTGATGTCTGTGATGTCTTTTAATGTATGTGATGTCTTTGATGACTGTGATGTCTTTGATGTCTTTGATGTCTCTGATGTCTCTCTGATGTTTGTAATGTCTTTGATGTCTGTGATGTCTGTGATGTCCTTGATGTCTTTGATGTCTTTGATATGATGTCTGTGATGTCTTTGATGTCTGTGATGTCTGTGATGTCTGTGATGTCCTTGATGTCTTTGATGTGATGTCTATGATATCTTTGATGTCTTTATGATGTCTGTGATGTCTTTTAATGTATGTGATGTCTTTGATGACTGTGATGTCTTTGATGTCTTTGATGTCTCTGATGTCTCTCTGATGTTTGTAATGTCTTTGATGTCTGTGATGTCTGTGATGTCATTGATGGCTTTGATGTCTGTGATGTCTGTGATGTCTCTCTGATGTCTCTCTGATGTCTCTCTGATGTCTCTCTGATGTCTCTGTGATGTCACTGTGATGTCTCTGTGATGTCGCTGTGATGTCTCTCTGATATCTGTGATGTCTTTCTGATGTCTGTGATGTCTTTGATGACTGTGATGTCTTTGATGTCTTTGATGTCTCTGATGTCTCTCTGATGTTTGTAATGTCTTTGATGTCTGTGATGTATGTGATGTCTTTGATGGCTTTGATGTCTGTGATGTCTGTGATGTCTCTCTGATGTCTCTCTGATGTCTCTCTGATGTCTCTGAGATGTCTCTCTGATGTCTCTGTGATGTCACTGTGATGTCTCTGTGATGTCGCTGTGATGTCTCTCTGATATCTGTGATGTCTTTCTGATGTCTCTGATGTCTGTGATGTCTTTTATGTCTCTGATGTCTGTGATGTCTGTGATGTCCTTGATGTCCTTGATGTCTTTGATGTGATGTCTATGATGTCTTTATGATGTCTGTGAAGTCTGTGAAGTCTGTGATGGCTTTGATGGCTTTGATGGCTTTGATGTCTGTGATGTCTGTGATGTCTTTGATGGCTTTGATGGCTTTGATGTCTTTGATGTCTCTGATGTCTCTGATGTCCTTGATGTCTTTGATGTGATGTCTATGATGTCTTTGATGTCTTTATGATGTCTGTGATGTCTTTGATGTCTGTGATGTCTGTGATGTCCTTGATGTCTTTGATGTGATGTCTATGATGTCTTTGATGTCTTTATGATGTCTGTGATGTCTTTTAATGTATGTGATGTCTTTGATGACTGTGATGTCTTTGATGTCTTTGATGTCTTTGATGTCTCTGATTTCTCTCTGATGTCTGTAATGTCTTTGATGTCTGTAATGTCTTTGATGTCGTTGATGTCTCTGATGTCTCTGATGTTCTTGATGTCTTTGATGTGATGTCTATGATGTCTTTGATGTCTGTGATGTCTGTGATGTCTTTGATGGCTTTGATGGCTTTGATGTCTTTGATGTCTTTGATGTCTCTGATGTCTCTGATGTCCTTGATGTCTTTGATGGGATGTCTATGATGTCTTTGATGTCTTTATGATGTCTGTGATGTCTTTGATGTCTGTGATGTCTGTGATGTCTTTTAGGCTTTGATGGCTTTGATGTCTTTGATGTCTCTGATGTCTCTGATGTCCTTGATGTCTTTGATGTGATGTCTATGATGTCTTTGATGTCTTTATGATGTCTTTGATGTCTTCATGATGTCTTTGATGTCTTTATGATGTCTGTGATGTCTTTGATGTCTGTGATGTCTGTGATGTCTGTGATGTCCTTGATGTCTTTGATGTGATGTCTATGATGTCTTTATGATGTCTGTGATGTCTGTGATGTCTTTGATGTCTTTGATGTGATGTCTATGATGTCTTTGATGTCTTTATGATGTCTGTGATGTCTTTGATGTCTGTGATGTCCTTGATGTCTTTGATGTGATGTCTATGATGTCTTTGATGTCTTTATGATGTCTGTGATGTCTTTTAATGTATGTGATGTCTTTGATGACTGTGATGTCTTTGATGTCTTTGATATCTTTGTCTCTGATGTCTCTCTGATGTCTGTAATGTCTTTGATGTCTTTGATGGCTTTGATGTCTTTGATGTCTCTGATGTCTCTGATGTCCTTGATGTCTTTGATGTGATGTCTATGATGTCTTTGATGTCTTTATGATGTCTGTGATGTCTTTTAATGTATGTGATGTCTTTGATGACTGTGATGTCTTTGATGTCTTTGATGTCTTTGATGTCTCTGATGTCTCTCTGATGTTTGTAATGTCTTTGATGTCTGTGATGTCTGTGATGTCTTTGATGGCTTTGATGGCTTTGATGGCTTTGATGTCTGTGATGTCTTTGATGGCTTTGATGTCTTTGATGTCTTTGATGTCTCTGATGTCCTTGATGTCTCTGATGTCCTTGATGTCTTTGATGTGATGTCTATGATGTCTTTGATGTCTTTGATGTCTCTGATGTCCTTGATGTCTCTGATGTCCTTGATGTCTTTGATGTGATGTCTATGATGTCTTTGATGTCTTCATGATGTCTGTGATGTCTTTGATGTCTGTGATGTCCTTGATGTCTTTGATGTGATGTCTATGATGTCTTTGATGTCTTTGATGTCTTTGATGTCTCTGATGTCTCTCTGATGTCTGTAATGTATTTGATGTTTTTGATGGCTTTGATGTGATGTCTATGATGTCTTTGATGTCTTTATGATGTCTGTGATGTCTTTTAATGTATGTGATGTCTTTGATGACTGTGATGTCTTTGATGTCTTTGATGTCTTTGATGTCTCTGATGTCTCTCTGATGTCTGTAATGTCTTTGATGTCTTTGATGGCTTTGATGTCTTTGATGTCTCTGATGTCTCTGATGTCCTTGATGTCTTTGATGTGATGTATGTGATGTATATGATGTCTTTGATGTCTTTATGATGTCTGTGATGTCTTTGATGTCTGTGGTCTATGATGTCTTTGATGTCTTTGATGTCTGTGATGTCTTTTAATGTATGTGATGTCTTTGATGACTGTGATGTCTTTGATGTCTTTGATGTCTCTGATGTCTCTCTGATGTTTGTAATGTCTTTGATGTCTGTGATGTCTGTGATGTCCTTGATGTCTTTGATATGATGTCTGTGATGTCTTTGATGTCTGTGATGTCTGTGATGTCTGTGATGTCCTTGATGTCTTTGATGTGATGTCTATGATGTCTTTGATGTCTTTATGATGTCTGTGATGTCTTTTAATGTATGTGATGTCTTTGATGACTGTGATGTCTTTGATGTCTTTGATGTCTCTGATGTCTCTCTGATGTTTGTAATGTCTTTGATGTCTGTGATGTCTGTGATGTCTTTGATGGCTTTGATGTCTGTGATGTCTGTGATGTCTCTCTGATGTCTCTCTGATGTCTCTCTGATGTCTCTCTGATGTCTCTGTGATGTCACTGTGATGTCTCTGTGATGTCGCTGTGATGTCTCTCTGATATCTGTGATGTCTTTCTGATGTCTGTGATGTCTGTGATGTCTTTTATGTCTCTGATGTCTTTGATGTCTCTGATGTCTCTGTGATGTCTCTGTGATGTCTCTGTGATGTCTCTGTGATGTCACTGTGATGTCTCTCTGATGTCTCTGTGATGTCTCTCTGATGTCTCTGTGATGTCACTGTGATGTCTCTGTGACGTCTCTCTGATGTCACTGTGATGTCTCTCTGATGTCTCTGTGATGTCTCTCTGATGTCTCCTGAGATGTCTCTGTGATGTCTCTGTGATGTCTCTCTGATCTCTCTGATGTCTCTGATGTCTCCTCAGTGGTCTCCTGAACATCAGGGTTTGTCATGTGACCAGTTCAGACTGTTGCAGCAGCAGAACCAGCTTGGCTCCGCCCCCTTCAGTGATACCAGCATCGGTATCAACAGCATCACCTGACACACCTACTGACACACCCACTGACACACATACTGACATCTACTGACACACCCACTGACACTGTAAAGTGTCATAGTCAAGCATGCCCTGAACAAGAATCCGTTGAATATATTTGCATATCTCTTGAAGAATATTTTTAATGAACTTTTGAAAATCAGGAAAGCGATCCATGCACTTGGACATTCCAAGTATGTTGGAATGTCTTGAAATTGTACTCGGTCATAGTCAACGACGCCCTGAACAAGAATCCGTTGAAAATATTTGCATATCTCTTGAAGAATATTTTTAATGAACTTTTGAAAATCAGGAAAGCGATCCATGCACTTGGACATTCCAAGTATGTTGGAATGTCTTGAAATTGTACTCAGTCATAGTCAACGACGCCCTGAACAAGAATCCGTTGAAAATATTTGCATATCGTTTAAGGAATATTTTTAAAGAATTTCTGAAAATCAGGAAAGCGATCCATGCACTTAGGCAGTGACTTAACTTTTTCGTCAAAAAAGACCCCAAAAGTATCTTGGAATGTCTTGAAATTGTACACAGTCATAGTCAAGAATGCCCTGAACAAGAATCCGTTGAATATATTTGCATATCTCTTGAAGAATATTTTTAATGAATTTTTGAAAATCCGGAAAGTGATCCATGCACTTGGACATTCCAAGTATCTTGGAATGTCTTGAAATTGTACACAGTCATAGTCAAGCATGCCCTGAACAAGAATCCGTTGAATATATATGCATATCTCTTGAAGAATATTTTAAATTAATTTTTGAATATCCGGAACGCAATCCATGCACTTGGACATTCCAAATATGTTGGAATGTCTTGAAATTGTACTCAGTCATAGTCAACGACGCCCTGAACAAGAATCCATTGAAAATATTTGCATATCTCTTAAGGAATATTTTTAATGAATTTCTGAAAATGAGGAAAGTCTGTGCACTTAGGCAGTGACTTAACTTTTTATTCAAAAAAGACCCCAAAAGTATCTTGGAATGTCTTGAAATTGTACACAGTCATAGTCAAGCATGCCCTGAACAAGAATCCGTTGAATATATTTGCATATCTCTTGAAGAATATTTTTAATGAATTTTTGAAAATCCGGAAAGCGATCCATGCACTTGAACATTCCAAGTATGTTGGAATGTCTTGAAATTGTACTCAGTCATAGTCAACGACGCCCTGAACAAGAATCCATTGAAAATATTTGCATATCTCTTAAGGAATATTTTTAATGAATTTTTGAAAAGGAGGAAAGTCTGTGCACTCAGGCAGACTTAACTTTTTATTCAAAAAAGACCCCAAAAGTATCTTGGAATGTCTTGAAATTGTACACAGTCATAGTCAAGCATGCCCTGAACAAGAATCCGTTGAATATATTTGCATATCTCTTGAAGAATATTTTTATAGAACTTTTGAAAATCAGGAAAGCGATCCATGCATTTGGACATTCCAAGTATGTTGGAATGTCTTGAAATTGTACTCAGTCATAGTCAACGACGCCCTGAACAAGAATCCGTTGTAAATATTTGCATATCGCTTAAAGAATATTTTTAATGAATTTTTGAAAATCAGGAAAGTGATCGATGCACTTAGGCAGTGACTTAACTTTTTTGTCAAAAAAGACCCCAAAAGCATCTTGGAATGTCTTGAAATTGTACACAGTCATAGTCAAGCATGCCCTGAACAAGAATCCGTTGAATATATTTGCATATCTCTTGAAGAATATTTTTAATGAATTTTTGAAAATCCGGAAAGCGATCCATGCACTTGGACATTCCAAGTATGTTGGAATGTCTTGAAATTGTACTCAGTCATAGTCAACGACACCCTGAACAAGAATCCGTTGAAAATATTTGCATATCTCTTAAGGAATATTTTTAAAGAATTTTTGAAAATCAGGAAAGCGAACCATTCACTTACGCAGTGACTTAACTTTTTTGTCAAAAAAGACCCCAAAAGTATCTTGGAATGTCTTGAAATTGTACACAGTCATAGTCAAGCATGCCCTGAACAAGAATCCGTTGAATATATTTGCATATCTCTTAAAGAATATTTTTAATGAACTTTTGAACATGACATAGTTTGGCATGGGTTAACCCATGTCATGACAAACATGACATGTTTGTCCACTAGAGGGCAGTTTGAAGAACCAAGCAGCCATGAATCAGATTTGACCTTACTTGTAATGTCAAACTTGTCCACTAGAGGGCAGTTGAAATAATTAAGTATCCATACATTAAATTTGAGCTTACATGTAATGACACCTTTATCCACTAAAGGGCAGTTCCAAGAATTTAGCATGCCATAAATCAGATTTGAGCTTACATGTAATGACACATTTGTCCACCAGAGGGCAGTCTGACCAATCCAGCAGCCATAAATCAGATTTGACCTTACTTGCAATGTCAAACTTGTCCACAAGAGGGCAGTTGAAATAATTAGGTATCCATACATCAAATTTGAGCTTACATGTAATGACACCTTTATCCACTAGAGAGCAGTCTGAAGAATTTAGCATGCCATAAATCAGATTTGAGCTTACATGTAATGACACCTTTATCCACTAGAGAGCAGTCTGAAGAATTTAGCATGCCATAAATCAGATTTGAGCTTACATGTAGTGACACATTTGTCCACCAGAGGGCAGTCTGACCAATCCAGCAGCCATAAATCAGATTTGACCTTACTTGTAATGTCAAACTTGTCCACTAGATGGCAGTTGAAATAATAAAGCAGCTATAAATCAGATTTGACATAACATATAATGACATGTTTGTCCACCAGAGGGCAGTTGAAATAATTTAGTATCCATAAATCAAATTTGAGCGTGCATGTAATGACATGTTTATCCACCAGAGGGCAGTCTGAAGAATCCAGCAGCCAAAAGTCAAATTTGACCTTACATGTAATGACACCTTTATCCACTAGAGGGCAGTCTGAAGAATTTAACAGCCATAAATCAGATTTGAGCTTACATGTAATGACACATTTGTCCACCAGAGGGCAGTCTGACCAATCCAGCAGCCATAAATCAGATTTGACCTTACTTGTAATGTCAAACTTGTCCACTAGAGGGCAGTTGAAATAATTAGGTATCCATACATCAAATTTGAGCTTACATGTAATGACACCTTTATCCACTAGAGGGCAGTCCGAAGAATTTAGCATGCCATAAATCAGATTTGAGCTTACATGTAATGACACATTTGTCCACCAGAGGGCAGTCTGACCAATCCAGCAGCCATAAATCAGATTTGACCTTACTTGTGATGTCAAACTTGTCCACTAGAGGGCAGTTGAAATAATTAAGCAGCTATAAATCAAATTTGAGCGTGCATGTAATGACATGTTTATCCACCAGAGGGCAGTCTGAAGAATCCAGCAGCCAAAAGTCAAATTTGACCTTACATGTAATGACACCTTTATCCACTAGAGGGCAGTCTGAAGAATTTAACAGCCATAAATCAGATTTGAGCTTACATGTAATGACACATTTGTCCACCAGAGGGCAGTCTGACCAATCCAGCAGCCATAAACAGATTTGACCTTACTTGTAATGTCAAACTTGTCCACTAGAGGGCAGTTGAAATAATTTATCAGCTATAAATCAAATTTGAGCGTGCATGTAATGACATGTTTATCCACCAGAGGGCAGTCTGAAGAATCCAGCAGCCAAAAGTCAAATTTGACCTTACATGTAATGACATCTTTTTCCACTAGAGGGCAGTCTGAAGAATTTAGCAGCCATAAATCAGATTTGACCTTACATGTAATAACACATTTGTCCACCAGAGGGCAGTCTGACCAATCCAGCACCCATAAATCAGATTTGAACTTACTTGTAATGTCAAACTTGTCCACTAGAGGGCAGTTGAAATAATTAAGTATCCATACATCAAATTTGAGCTTACATGTAACGACATGTTTGTCCACTAGAGGGCAGTTTGAAGAACCCAGCAGCCATGAATCAGATTTGACCTTACTTGTAATGTCAAACTTGTCCACTAGAGGGCAGTTGAAATAGTTAAGTATCCATACATCAAATTTGAGCTTGCATGTAATGACATGTTTGTCCACTAGAGGGCAATTTGAAGAACCCTGCAGCCATAAATCAGATTTGACCTTACATGTAATAACAACTTTGTCCACCAGAGAGCAGTCTGAATAATTCAGCAGCCATAAATCAAATGTGACCCTCCTTGTAAAAACACATTGGTTCACCAGGAAGCTGTTACACCATGTGAACCAATCCATTACCCATAATGCTTTGTTAAAACTTAAAAGTGAAGAAAACAGTGTCTTTCGTCTAAAATAAATCACATTTTGACTGTGAAACATTTGACAAAAGATGGTAAAACAGTGTCAAAAAGTTTGTGATACATAATTCTGTAATAATTCAAGTTTAACATTTAATTCTTTACCAGCACCATAAGTGATAAGACTTTAGTGGACTTTAAATACTCTGTCATTCTCCAGTGAATGTAGATCAACACAGCACAGTTTAAATACTGTAACAGCACTGGATGAAACTCAGTGACATGTCATGGCTTGCCCACTGGAGGGCAGTGTTCAATAATAATTATATTTATGTTATATTAATTATTTTTTATGTATTTCAATACTTGTCCACTAGTAGGCAATTTAAATACTTGTAGATCACAAGTTAAATTTTACTTTAATGTAATGTCAAACTTGTCCACTAGAGGGCAGTTGAAATAATTAAGTATCCATACATCAAATTTGAGCTTACATGTAATGACATGTTTGTCCACTAGAGGGCAGTTTGAAGAACACAGCAGCCATGAATCAGATTTGACCTTACTTGTAATGTCAAACTTGTCCACTAGAGGGCAGTTGAAATAATTAAGTATCCATACATCAAATTTGAGCTTACATGTAATGACACCTTTATCCACTAGAGGGCAATTTGAAGAACCCAGCAGCCATAAATCAGATTTGACCTTACATGTAATAACAACTTTGTCCACCAGAGAGCAGTCTGAATAATTCAGCAGCCATAAATCAAATGTGACCCTCCTTGTAAAAACACATTGGTTCACCAGGAAGCTGTTACACCATGTGAACCAATCCATTACCCATAATGCTTTGTGAAAACTTAAAAGTGAAGAAAACAGTGTCAGCCAATCGGCTTTTTCAGCCAATCAGCTGACGATCACAGAGAATACACATGGCTAATTATACGGAGAGAGAGAGAGTGTGTCGAATGTCCAGCGTATGTGTGCAGTGTGTGTGTGTGCAGTGCGAAATTAAAGCGTGAATATCATCAAAGCAGTCATCATCAAAGCTTTGTTTGACAAAGGAAGACAAAGAGAAAAGGACAATAAGTCTGTGGCTGAGCAGCTTCTTCACGGACAAGGACAGCGAACGTACAGAGACTGCTGTGTGTGGACTGTTAGCATTTTAAGCTAGCGATCTTTATGCTAACGTGTTAGCAGACTTCATCGTCACAAAAACAACAAACAGATGATTATTCCGCGGCTGAAAGAGAGCAGGACACACACGGTAGTTGTCTGAGATGATGACATGACGCCAGCACCGCTCTATCTCCTATCGAATTGGACTTTTGGAGGCGAACAGACGTAAAACTGCAACGAAAAGGAAGCAAGCACGGACCTCTTATGATCAGAGGAACTCATGTTCTTATGGGGTGAGTTTTCCTTAACGTTGTTAATCGATGTTATGTTAGTGTTCATTCAAAGTCACATACAGACGCACATAGGGAAGCTGTCTTTTAATAATCCACTGTGCGTTTCATAACGCCGTTTGGCTACATTGTTATTAGCCATGCTTGCTTAGCTCGCTAGCTTAGCTCGCTAGCTCGGTACTGTATTATTACAATGAGAATGATGCGCACATCGAAACTTTTGTTCGGTCAGATGAGCGTATTATAAGCCGTAAGAGGAGCATGTCACGGCCCTCTTTGAGATTTTGTACACCCGCAGGTTCAGTTTGATAATTCAAATGCTTTGAGACGAAACTCCCGTGTTCGAAACCTAACATTGCATTGAATGATGTGTGAATGCCACACCTTTGCATGCATGAATCACACATGATTAACACAATGTGTGATGAACGTGTTAATTACACGTGCAATTCATGCACATAAAGGTGTGGCATTCACACATAATTCAAGCAATACTACTGATCAATCTATACTGATTCAGTGATTAAATGCCTTTTAACATGAACCATGATCTGAAATAAGTATTTTTTAATTTTTTTTCAGAATCCTGGGCATAAGGATTGGCATGTGAAGTTGCTGCCAACCCATGTGTCCAAGGCCTCAGTGTGGCGTCAATACATGAGGTCGGCTAAGGCTCTTGGTATGTGTATAAATTGATTTCTATACAATAGCCAAATGCTTATATAGACTGCAATATGTAATGTGTAAAATGTGATTTTTTTGGAAAAATAAAATCATTATTTTCATTGTGGTTCTTGCTGTCAACAGGTAGTGGAACACAGCTCTGCTGAAAGTCGCCTCAATATTCCGCAGCTTGTTGGAACGGCAGATGGCAGAGTGATAGTAAAGACCATCGACTGGCAGACACATCTGAGTCCCTACTTTCAAAAGCTCCCACAGATCAAGAGTTATCAGAACTTTAGGTATTTATATTCAAAATTCTGCATTTTATGAATAAAAAAATCACGAATGAACATAATAGTGTTCCATGTGAACAGTGAGCCATGTTTTAAATATCCTGTTGTGTGCTTCTATTCTGTCACAGCTTTGATGCCAACAGACCAGGTGTGGTGCTTGCTCAAACTCACAGTGATGCAGAGCCTATCGAGTTTCAGCTACTGCGCAACCCAGGAGTTCTGCCCCCTGTTGACAGTCTCCCCGTCCTGGCCCCACCTGGACTGACCATGGACAGGCAGACGTATCTTTTTGAAAAAATCCGGCCTTTCTGTTCTGATGAGGCAAAAT